>NC_079494.1:107260978-107593555 GCF_030052815.1 Hevea brasiliensis
TAGTAAAAATTTTTGTCCATTCAAATTTTGTCGCAAATTTTATAAAAATTTTGACAGAGTTCCCTCTGTATTTTGAGAAACCAGTTCTTCAAATACCTGTAAAAAGCACTTCCAAAACTATTTTACAACTCCCAACCTCCAATAATTCACAATTCAACTCAAGTCAATCCATTTCAAAATAGTTTCACAATCCAAGTCAAATTTGTCAACTCAGTAGGTTCAATAATTCCATTCACAAAACATAAGGCAGAAAATCCATATGTAAAAATATTAAATTTACAGAAGAAAATCTAAAATAATATTATTATAGTTTATTTACAACTGCTCAATTTACATTGATACTTATGACATTACAGTATTTACATCAAAATAACCATAAGGGTATAAAATAATACCCGTACAAAAAGGGATCAAAAAGATCTTGTCAATTCCGCAGCTCACTCTGCTGCTTTCTCCTTGCTTTTATCTGCATGATAAGAATTAAACTATCGCTGAGTATAAACATACTCAGTGATGCACAATAAAGATTTAAAATGTGATACATAAATCATTTATTGATGAAACATAATTTGAATACTTCGCAATCACATTTCACAAATATCAAGCTCATAACAACTCATTTGTCAAATAATATATTAAACAACAAAATAGTCAAACAATTGCATAAACACAGTGTTGCCAAAGTCGTACACAACTTAAGCCATGACACAAAATTTCCGATCAATGCCGTGTTGTACACCACGACAAAGCAATCTCAACCCCATTAATCGAAACCAATGAGGGAGGTGGCTAGCTAGCTAATGAGTACTCATCCAATCTACAACCTCAACTGGCAAGCCAGAGAGGGAGGAAAATAAACAATCTCAACCCCATAAATGGAGGAGGAATAATAAGTAACTGTCATGCTAAGTGTGAATCAAAAATTCATTTCAAACATTTCATTCAAATATTGCATACAAAAATCAATCCATTTCCAAAGTTACAATTTGATCGCAAGGTGGCAACACAAAAGTTCATAAATTCATAATGCGTAATAAATCAATTTTTCAAGGATAAAATGCTTAAATAGGGTTTATTGTGCACAAACCTCAAGCGAGTCGTCCCTTAGCCTCGACTCGTTTCCTCGGGTTCCTTCCCGATATTCTTTTCAACTGAAACACAAAATTTGACAATGTTTCAGTACTAGAACTTAACATAAATCCCAAAATAAATTTTAACTTCGCATTTACCTATTTCTAACGTGTTAAATTCGACGTTCTCGAAATTTTGTGTTTCGGGTTACTATTCACTGCACTATTTAAGTCAAATAGTTGACTTTCTAAGGATTAATAGGTATGGGAACTCCAACTTCACCCACATACCACATTTTGGTCACCAAACTTGTTGGTTTTGGTCATTTGTTTAAAGCTTAGGTCATTTTGGCAAAATTGCCAATTTTCGGTTTTGGTTCTCCGAAGTTGCACTATTCCATTGGTCGATCTACTGTTGGAATTTGATAAAACTTCCTTCATAGAAAATGTTCCTTATTGTCTTAAGTGTATTCTCATTTTTGGATCACCTCAATCGGAGTTTTGTAGCTCAAGTTATGGCCAAAATAAGTTTACTATTCACGTGTACTGTTCATACTGAGATTTTGGTGCTGGCAGATTTTTGGTCCAACTTTGGTTAATAATTTGATCAAGTTAAGTTCATAATTTGGTCTCACTTTCTTCATATGAAATGTTGTACTATGTCTTACATTTCCATCGGTTCAAGAATCGCCTAAATCCGAGTTTTCTAGAGGGAGTTATAGCTATCCAAACCTTGCTGCTCAACTGAAAATCTGCAGAGTTGCAGTACAGTAATTTAATTTTGCTCAATGATTTTGAAAGGGTTAATGGCCTAATTTGGGTTGGTGTTCTTCATGAAAGTTTTAGGTCTATATCATATCTAATTGCTGGTAAAATTTCAGGTCAATTTGACCTACCTAGCTCGAGTTATGACCAAATGAACAGTTACTGTTCATTTGGTCAGTTTGGTGCAGGGCAGCCTGCTATCAACTCACTTTGGTCAATTGTTTCACCAACTTTTGGTCAGTTTTTGGTCATGGTTCCTTAATGAAAGTTGTGCTCTTTTATGTCTATTTTCATCTCCAATTGGTGGCATATCCATTAGGCTTGTAAAATTTGAGTTTTGATCCTTCAAAGTAGGTTTGGTCATGCTGCCAGCAGCATGACCATTGACCTACGAATTTAGCTAAATTTTCCACCATTCCCACACAACTTATTTGGTCATAATTGACCATTAATTCATGTCACAATAGGTTAAACATGCCATTTATGCATTTCTTCAAATTTTAGTTCACTAACCCTAACATTCAAACCCTAATCTCACTAATTCATTGTGTTTAACTACTTTCAAAGCCTTAAACCATAATAACTCAACTACTTAAGGTTCATATACTCATACACACCTTTAAGTCCATCAAATTCATACACACACATCAAAACCCTAGCTGGATGAATTTGTCTTTAATCCTCCCACCATTAATTTCTTTTCATTTTAAGTATATTCCTAGGTTAATTAAGCTATAAACATAACTAAATCAACTAACAATTCAAGTTTAGTTTACTAACCTTGTGTGCAGAATTTCTTCTCCCTTTTCTTCAAATTTTTCTTCTTTCTTTTCTTTGAATCCTCTTTCCTAGTTGTCCAAACAACATCTAGTTATGGTAGGACAATTGGCCATGGTTGGATTTTGGTTCTTCAAGCTCAAAAATGAGCTTTCATGGTGGTTTTGGTGTGGGAGAGAGAGAGTGACGTTTTTTTTGAAGAAGAAGATTTGTGTTTTAAATTTTTTTTTCTTTTCTTTTCTTTATCTTATGGAAGACCACAATTCCCAATTTAATAATTCACTAAATTAATTTGTTTATGACATCATTCATGATGTCATCAACTTTGACTTTTCCATCTTCTTCCTCTTTTTTTTTTTTTTTTCTATTAGTTCTTTAATTTAATTCTCTATTCCGAAATTTTCTTTTCTTCGATTTTATTTGACAGTTAGGTCAGGAGTCAGCTCTCGGGGTCAATTGACCAAATCGCCCCTCATCGGTTCATCCCGGTTTGCAAATAATCCAATATTTCTTCCGGCTCCCTGACCTAATTATTTGACTGGCTTAACAGTTCTTTTTCATGATTTTCTCTTTTCCACTGTGTTCATAAGGTTCATAAGGACCGCAGCGTCACTTTACGGTTCAAATTTGAGTTTAAAATGACTTCGATGCGTTCAGGAGGTCACTCATCGCCGTGACTCTCGCTTAACCTCTTATGTTCTGTTTTTCTTATTTATAGTTAACTAATTAAACATTACTAATTATTTGTGTTTATGGCTTCTCAAGTTGTCTTAAGTGTGGCCCTAATCCCATTAATTGTCCGGACCGACACCGGTCACCGGAACAGTGAAATATACCAGGCTATGCAAACGGGGGTGTTACATTACCAATACCTTTCGGCAGGCAACATTTGCTCTATTTCATTTGCTAGTCTGAAATTCAATTTTACTCCGACCCCCCACCTTTACCCAGTCATCTTCTCGAGCTAGTTTAGTGGTTCGACTTCATAACTCTCTGATTCATTATCCGAATGTTTATTAGAAAAAAAAACTCTTATGTTAAGATACTGCTACCCATCATTTTATCAAATTACCTATACGTTACCCGTAACCAGAACACCTACATTAGGAAATAATAAAAGACCAAGAACAAATAAATAACATGAACTGATATATCAAAGATAAATTCGAGAATAACCACCCACATGGGACCTTCTAACATAAGACAAACTTTAACGAAAATTACGAGCGTAAAAAGAAAATAAAGACGAACATTGGATAAGGTAACGGTTCAGACACTCACCTGCAGGAAGTTGAACCTATTGAACTAACTATGGAGTCACGAATGTTGCAGAGTTTTGGGCTAATAGTCTGGGGACTAATGCTTGCCTTGAAATGACGAATGCCTAGTTAGCATGTAATCGAACCGGAATGATAATGAATGAGATTGAGCTCAGAAAATAAAAGTGGATATAAAGGTGGTGAAAACAGAACTGAAACTTAAGAAAGGGTATTGCAGAGCAATGAACAAACTGAAAATCAAGAGTTCCAGTGTCCAACACTTCTTTAAAGAAAATACTTTAGAAAACTGGTTTCTAAAGTCTTTCTAGCTTAAAAATAGCAGAGTAGCAAAACTGAATCAATTTTCAGAGCCTTTCCACTATAATCACCACCCTTTTTCTTCGTCCTCTCTTATCAACAGTTTTCATGCAGGTATTTATAGGGAACGTGTGCTCCCAATGAAGGGTCAGGATTCCCCTTGAAGGAGATGGAAGGTTTGGATCTTAAAGGACATGATCTGATGTTTGAGAATCAAAGAGAATCAAAATGAACGGCTGAGATCCTTTTCAGAATATTTGTCCTTTCTCTCTTCTAATCTGACGGCCCAAAATTTTCTTGTCAAGGGCGATCCGAGGGCTGGGAATAAAAGGCGCCGGTCCTGTCGTCTTCTTCTTTGATCCAAGGGCTTCGGACTTATCCTTACAAGTAAGATCAACGGTAGAGATTGAGATGTACAGGACTGTCATGACATACTCTGGCACCTGTCAGCAATGTGGGCGATTCTGCAAATGAGGCGTGCAGAGGAGATTTGATCTCGTCTGCAACGCTTTAACTACCTCGGCTCTGATTATGACGATAGTCATGGGAAGTTGTCTTATTCTCTTTGCATTCCGATCTCCCCTCCCTTTCGATCTTTCCAATATGCTCTTTTTCCGAACTCTCATGCCAGGCCCCTCTCCTGATCTCTCTCATTCCAAAGTCTTCTCCTTTGTCCGGGTCAGTTCAGTCAAGACATTTATTCTTTCAATTTTCGAGGCGTCCGCTTCGTTTTCTACTAGCCATAAATGCTCAGACCTTCTCTATATATATACCCTCGTCAGGAAATCCTCCCGCATTTCATTTTCACCTCTTTCTCACTTTTCCTGTTCTAACTGCTCCGGTAACAATCCCGACCATGATAGCTGCTTTTGATCTTTTCCCCGCTGTTCACCGACTGACAATTTTCGACCCCGGTGATCAGAAAATCATTATGGCCATATTTAATGACAGTGAGAGAACCGGACTAATTCACCGATCCAGATCGAGAATATCGATTGCGTTGACCCCGAATCGGTCGACTGATGTAATCGGCGAATCGATTTCGGGCGAGAAGACTGCTAATTTCCCTCCGATCTTTAGTGACTGCCCTTCGAAGTTCATTTGGCTTCTCACCACATTGGGTGTCCTGACAGCTGCTCGGTTCCGAGCGATAATATTGATGGTGATCTCTCTTATCCTCATGAGAGTCATAGTCACCCCATCTAAGCTGTACATCTATCCGATGTCGATGGCCGGTCTCCTGATCAAACACATCTTTTGATTCAGCCACGAGACTAGGCTTTGACATAGGCCTTCACTAGATAGGATGTACTGCCGATCTCTAGAGATCGCCCAAATGATGTAATTTCCCCTTTAATGTAATCCGATCTCTAGAGATCGCCCAAATGATGTATTCTCCCTTTTAATGTAATCTGATCTCTAGAGATCGCCCAAATGATGTAATCTCCCTTTTAGAAATGAAATTTTATATTGACAATTATCATTTTATTATTATTGCATTGGTTATTTTTCGATCTCTGATGTGTTCATCCGATCCGATTATTAACTGAATAGCCCTTAGTCGATCTGTCATTCCAAACAACCACCTTCATCTGCCGGTCCTTTAACCAGCCTATCTCTTCTTATTCAATTATGGAATTTCCGGAATATTTGTGAGACGTGTCAGAAAAAGCTGGCAAATCCCGCTAACCGATGCACCGCTTGGGACACCGTGAGCATTAAATGCTCAGACAGGTATAAATAGGGGATGGGTCCGCCAATTGCTCCCTTATGTCATTTCCAGCCTCTCGCGAGCGATTCCAAAATTCTCTCATTTTTTTCAAGTTCTTCCGACACCGATCACACTCCGGTAAGGGTTTTGATCTTTCTTTCAGTTTAAATTTTCTCTTTTCTTTGAAAATGAGCTGCACCGAGAGTCAGAGAGCGGCAAGCCCCCCTTTCGTTCAGATCTCGTGGTCGTCAGATGAAGTAGAAGTGGTCGGACAGAGCGGGCGACCTGAACCTCCTAGGACCTCCGTTCCAGCCAGTGGTCAAGCAGCACCCTCGAGGCAAACACATTCTTCAGGGAGAGAAAACCTCCCCATGGACGACTGCCATCAATCCTTCAATAAACTGACCTGCAGTCGTTCAGCCAAGAGTATAACATTCAGCCCGATTCATACGAACTCATTAAGTGTCACGGCGATCTTCGAGCCGATCACTTCTTCGAAGAGAATGATAATGATCATGGTATACGAAGAGCAATTAAAAGCCGGGCTGCGGTTCCCTCTTGACGACTTCTTCAAGGAAGTTCTAAAATTTCACCAAGTGTGCATAGCCCAAGTTCACCCGAACTCATAGCGGATCCTAGTAGCCTTCAGAGGCCTTTGCCGAGCCAAAGGACTCAGTCCTACAGCTAAGGTGTTCGCCGAACTACATAGGCTAACTCGTCGAAAGGATGACGAGTATTGGTTCTTTCAGGCGAAGCCACATTGTGGGCTTTTTACTGATCTGCCCTCCTCCCTGAAGAATTGGAAGAATCGCTTCTTTATTCTGAGGAGCAAAATTTCGAACGGCTTTGAGGGTTTCCCATGTAGTTGGCTGCACCAGGGTCCCTTACTTCCGAAGCGTATCACCCTGAATAGGGAAGAAGGCCTAATGGTGATGGAACTGAAAGATCAGGCGGCTCGACAGAAGTTCTCTTGTTTAGATGCAGTGACGGCCGAACTGCATCATTGGACAATGGAGTTGATTACTGGCGAAGAACTCGAGCTTCAGCTCTCTGACCTCGGCCTCGGTACTTTCTATATCTCTGATCTTTGGGCCTTAGCGATCTCACTGACCTTTTCTTTGTGCAGGTATGGCGAGCAGCGAGGCTTCCAAGGAAAGCCGAAAGCGCAATAGAGAGGTCTCCAGAAAAGTGCGGAAGATGAAGTACGCCGAGGCCTCTCAGGCGCCGAGGCACGATCCGAGTGAGATACAGGAAGGTTCGTCCCGACCTTCAGGACCGCCAGTTCCTGAAATAGAAGTGGTTCGGTCTCCTCCTCGGCATGAAGAGCCGCCACCACCTCCTCCGGTTGCTTCAAGTGCGGAAGGGGGTCCTTCCCAACCACCTGTGAGGACCCTTTCCCGCGGTGCTCAAATCCTGATCCACTCGCTAGAGAAGAACTGGACGGTTCGAGAGAATCCGGGCTTTGCTAAGGTCTTGGGGTCCTTCATCTGCCTTCGGGAGGATCGAGATAGGCTAACCCCGAACGATCTCGATGATATCCCGACCCAGACTATGAGCCTGAGTGTGGAGAGTTTGGTGAACCAACTATTATCCGGGAGAAGGCTCACCGTATGAGGCAAGAGATCGAGAAGATGGGTCATGAAGCAGCTTCTCTCCGATCCCAACTTTCATCCGCCCAAAACTATATAGCTGAAATTGAGGGGCAGATGAAGTTCTACGAGGATAAGTTGACCGAGCAAGCCCATGTTCTTGAAGAGGTTCGAGCGCTCCGAGCCACCAATGTTGCTCGCCTCACTGATGAACTCAAGGCAAAAGAAGAAGAGGCGGTGACAAGCGAGGCCGGTGCTTATGTGAACGCCCATGGGGATCTCTTGGCCGAGCTCAAGAAGCGTTATCCCGAAGAGGACTTTTCCTGGATGATAGACCTGGCTCCACAAGACGAAGATGATAGCGAGGAGGAGGCCGAAGGTGATAGAGGGGGTGAACAAAATGTAGAACAAGCTGGGGGTGATCCTCCAGCCGAATGACTTGTATAAATTTTTAATTTGAAATGAAATGAAGTTTCCCTTTTTTTTTTTTAATGACTGAATGAGATCGGAAAGTATCTGAGCTGCATGAGCGCTTGATTGTCTGAACATATTAGAACAACTTGAAAGCAATTATTAACCTATGTATGAGAGATCGGTAAAACTTTGTAGACATGAGATCGGCCTAAACTGAGAACAAACACTGAACGGAACTTAAGATTATTTAAATTGGAAACCTGATTTGAACACTTAAGATCGAAAGCACCATTAAGCGGGATTAAAACTTTAACTTTATTGAACAGCTATCCACAATATTTATTAATGGGGAATCGGATGGCATGAAGAGTTAATGTTGGTTCAATTTCGTTTGACAAGAGAGATCGGAAATGTGATTGACCGGCCGAGAAACTTGGTAATTGATTCGAGAGATTGGATAGGATTTAAATGATATGGAGACTTAGTACTAATTTGATTCCTTTTGAAGAGAGATCGGAAATGTGATTAACTGGCAAAGAGAGGCTTGGTGCTGGGGATCGGTGTAACACCCCTGATTTTTATATATTATTATTGGGCTTCGTGTAGGTATCCTCAATTCGCGGAAATTTGATGCTTGTCCGGATTCAGAATTTCCTGCATGCATCTACGGAAAAGTCTCTGAATTGGATCGAGATTTTGGCTACCCCACTATTGTTAGGCATCCCGAGCACGTTCCCGAAGTCGGAATCGGCAAAGGTAAACCCGAACCTTGCTTTTTCGTAATTTTTTAGTGCTTAAATAGGATTAAAAATCCATAAAATATTCGTGGTAGCTTAGAAAATTACGATTCTTTTTGCAATAGCTTAGTAATATTTCTAAGGATCGCGGGGCAAAGTTTTATAATGTTTAGAGCTTATTTGAGCAGTTTTTGCAAAAATGATCAATTATAAGGACTAAATTGAAATTTTATATATTGTGATGGATGATTGATTTGATGGGCCTGTGAGGGGCCGTGATGTGATTGAGTTGTGGATATATGGATTGTGGATATAGAAGTGTGTTTTGAGCCCTTTACAAAGTTGGGTAGGTCCTAGGTATAGGGAGACTCACTGGATTTTCTGCATGACTTAGGACGTATTGGGTCTTTTCTTGATTTGTATTGAGTCATTTGTATTAAATGATTGTAATAAAATTGTCAGTGAGCCGATGCCTTTCTTCCTCCGCCCACCTTCGGTGACCACCACAAGTCTGTGAGTAAAATATTAATTTTAATTGTAATTTCGATATTATTATATATTCAAAGATGCCCATGCATCACTTATATGCATATATTTATGTAGTTAAACTCTAGGCACGATTTATGATGCATTGATAATCATAAAGTGCCATGATGTTGTTGTGGTAATTTGGAGCAAGCAGCGTATGCGGCGCGTGCGTGTGATGTGGTGTGGACTATGGATAGGACTCGTAGTCACGCTTGAGTTCTTCATGGACCCGATCCTTCGAGGGGTAGTCACGCTTGAGTTCTTCACTGGGACCCTCGATTTGGTTTATTAAGCGAAAGTCCCGCTTGAGTTCTTCACGCACTGTGTTGGATTTAAGAGAGTCAGATAGGGATCACCCCATATGTTATGATTGATGCTACAGGTGCGTGAGTGCTCCAAATTACCTTTTGATGTTATGATGTGAAAATGATGTTGATGTTGCATTTCACTCTACAGGTGCATTAGTTTTAGATAGTTATAGAGATTATGGTTAAAATTGATATTTTACTCGAGTCGAACGCCACTCCTGCTCAATATTTTTTCAGACAGGAGGATTTTATTTTTGGTTAACTCGCTTTCTCCTTCGCAGTTGTTTATCAATATTTGTGTAATTTTATTTACTCCTAGAATTTCGCATGTGTTAGAAGTATTTATTTGATTATGGTCTGTAATATTATTATCATGTTGGACCCGTAAACGTATAATGATATGTATGTTTGATGGATTGGATGAGGAGCCGAGCTCCCATTTATTTTTATGAGGATATGAGTATGTGAAGGGTGAGCCGAGCTCCCAATTGAGTATTTATTATGTTTACAGTGTCGGGTGAGTCGAAACTCCCCGCTGGAAAGTCCATTTTATGGCCGGATTCTGTCCGCTTGGTTTCTGAAATTGGGCCCAAATGGGCCTTAGAGTTGGGTTAATGAACAGCTTAGGCTTACTACGGCCCTGGGGCTTTAGGTCGCCTGTGTCCTAGTGCCGGTCCGCCCATAGGTTGGGTCGTGACAAATGTGGTATCGAGCTTAGGCTCCAGATTCTTAGGGAATGTTCATCTAAAGTGTTGGGAAGAGTCTACTAGGAGTCACATGCGAGTATAGGATTCTGCTTGCCTTTTCCTGTAATTCTTTGTTTCTAGATTCTACGTTATACCTCTGAAATATAAGATTACCTCGCTTAGTGTCTTGATTTTCGTGGAGTACATAGAAACATGAAATAGATTTAGCAAACTTATTGAGATCTACCTTGGAAACACGTACTCTAATAAATACCATATTTTCACAAGATGGGTTAAATGGTGTGCCCATTTCGCAAGGCACGAGTACATAAAAGTGAGTCTTGAAAGTACAATGTTCTAGATAAGGATGAGGATACCATTGCCGGCAACATCGTGGATGACCCGCATGTAATAAGTTTATGATAATAGAAGATTCAAGAGAGATAAGAGATTAAGAGACCTAGTCCGCCAGACGATCGTAGTAACTATACAATATTCTCGATGTCCTGCTCGTAAGTCGCAGACATGCATCGACATGAGATTATTGTGTAGAGTCGCTGCACTTTCTCAGTAGTGCTTATGATGAGGATGTTGCGCATACCTATGTTTTGGTACAAGAATGCCGTAATGCAGTTCTATATCCGCAAAGGAGTTAGGAACTCTTGGTTAGGATCTAGAGCTAGAATATCGAAGGTCACAGCTTGGGTGGTAACTAGAGTCAAGGATCAGCCTACCCTAGCATGAGCTAGAGTTACAAGAAGAGTTGCTATCGCACTGCAGGTTTCGGACTAGTGGCAAAGTAAAAGTGACACCTATAGAGTGGGACCATCTAGTATCCGGTATGGAATTTTGGATGGTTTTTGCAGTATGACAAACATTTTGCTTAGAGCTTAGTGAGAATAGTATACCTTGTGTGTATCAGTATGGAATAAAAGTACAACCCTACTACCTAGAGAAGGTCGAAACTATGAATATATGATTTACAGAGCTATGATATGATAAGAGAGACATTAGTTTGACATGGTTTTGGGCAAGGTGGTAAATGTTGTACCTTTGTTGTAGCAAGTTAGGGTATAGTCCTATCTTTTCAGAAGGGATCGAAAGTTATTACTAATAATGGTGACCCACAAAATAGTACACTGATGGACCGTAGAGTGTGGTAGAGAGTAGTTGGCTCTGTATCCCGGAGAGGATACAAGTTCCATTATAGGAATCATATATAATCGATCACGATGGATGTAAATCCTTTGAATTGATGACGTTTGGGTGCCCTAACCTTATGTTTTGGCTTATTGAGTAAACATGGATAATAATAATAATAACAAATAAATAAAATTACTACAGAATCAGTTCTCGAGGTGGTAAGGGTATTATGTAAGCTAAAGGATAAGAATAGAGATCATACAATAAAAGTATGACTGTAATTTGCTGAGTTCCTTTCTAATTTCAAATTATTCAAAACAATAGTATAATCTAATTATAATAGTGTTAAGAGTAATAAATTAGCGAAGATAAATCACAGAAGGCCAATGGATAAAGAAAATGCAGAATGAAAGTTTGGACAATTGATTGCAGATGCAATATAATCTAAATGCTAGTGGAAGTACTAGCTAGAGTGGTCAAATGACCAAATCTGAGTAGCACAAACATATGATAACGCGATAGAGACTCTGAAAGATATAGTTAGCAAGTACAACTATTATGTTAGGAAAAAGAATGGAACCAGGGATAGAATAGTCAAGTTCTATTTTGGGTAAGACAAAGGAAATAAATGAAAGGACAACCTAAAGAGCGCATAATAAAAGGAACAAAGTTAAGATATAGGATAGGCTAAGTGTTATTCTTGGCAAGGAGAATGACAAGGATGGAAAACCCAAAATGGGACCACATTAGTGAGAAAAGTGATGGAGGTATGGAATACAATAATAATGAGTAAATGTTAGAAGGTGTGCGATGAGATTATGACTACCTAAATAGGTAGAGAAAGAGAAGTTAGTAAGCAGTAAGTTGAATAAAAGTCAGTCTAAGGGATCAAATAGGTATGATGAGAGGAAAAGAATGATAGATAATGACACATAGGTTTTAGGTTAGACTTTTGAGATAGTGAGAAGGTAGTTAGAGGTTTGTTATGAATGTCAGCAAACATTTTTAGTGTGATCAATGTAATCACTTTGCAAGAAGCAATAACAACAGAGCAAATGAGGGGTAGAATAAAAAGTAACAAGTATGGATGGTAATAAATCACTAGAAAGTTTAAGGATCAAATTAATGACCATAGATAAGGGTGGAATTAGTGTTGAAAGAATCTATTAGCGAGAGAAATCTTTCAGGATTCAACAAGGGTTAAGGGCACAATATAAACGATGATAGATATGAATCATAGGTCGAGTATAAGTAAAGTTAATAAATTATAAAATATTATGTCAGGAAGGACGATGGTACAGTAAAGGGTTCATGCAGATGATACCTTATAGGTAGAGCACAATTGTGCTAGGAGATGATGAAATTTGAAGAGAGACTAAGAAACATAGGTTAAACGTTATTATATGGACAATCGGGCGTAGTTGAATATAAAGGATATTTTTCTTTCTTTTCAAGTTTAGCTCGTGTTTTTGATTCCAGAGCGTTATATAAGGAGCAGAGACTGAGGCAAGGAGACCTAGTTATTTGAGATTTTGATAGGCACCAATTCATATACAATTTCCTGATATGAGAATGACAGTAAGTACATACCTAGTGTTAAGTATGAAAGGACGATCAGAGTAATGACAGGAGTTAAATTGAGTTAGCTACTAAGGCTTGTGACTGTTTTAAACTATGAGCTAGATGAAGTACTATTTATGAATGAGTTTCAATAGATGAAATTGTTGTTGATGGGTAATTTGAGGTTGAAGTTTAGAAAGCTATGGGCAGTATATATGATTATATTAAGGAGAATGAACACGTGAAGTATCTTGTTTGGAATTAAGGCATGACACATATTTCCTACAAATTGTGTTAGTTCAGATGGAACTTATAGTTTATGGGGCTCATATTCATCCAGGATAAGCAATTTCCTACTAAGGCTGGTAGGGAATGATAATGTTCTGATAGTTAAGTTAGAAAAAAGGGGATACAAGAAAAATTTTCTATGGGTAATTATAAGTGTTACATAAGGTGAAGAATGTGCTAGTAGGAGTAAATCATAGGGTTAGAATTCTCTCAGTAATGAAACTAGTAATCAAGATAAGACTAAGAAATAAAAAAGAAAGTTAAAGTTGATGATGGGATAGACATCTTTGAAGGAAAAGGTGTAAGGATGAGATAGGACTAAAATTAAGGAATAAGTACAGCAGGTTGAAAAGATACCAACAATACCAAAAATAGGAAAAGGGAAGTGGATAAGATGCAAAGGACAGGAAGAGAGCTCGATAGAGTCAGTTATAATGACGAGGATAAGGAGTGTCTAACCACTGCCCCTGTGTTAACACTACCTATGAGCGGTGAAGGATACACCGTAATCGTGGACGCCTCTAGAGTTGGCCTAGGGTGTGTTTTGATGCGGAATGGAAAAGTAGTGGCTTATGCTTCAAGGCAGCTGAAGAGGCATGAGCAGAACTATCCCACCCATGATTTGGAAATGGCGGCTGTAGTCTTTGCACTAAAAATCTGGAGACACTACCTGTATGGTGAAGTGTGCGAGATATACACCGACCATAAGAGTTTGAAGTACATCTTCCAACAGAGGGATTTAAACTTGAGACAGAGGAGATGGATGGAGCTTCTGGAAAACTATGATTGCACCATCTAGTACCACCATGGGAAGGCCAATGTAGTAGCAGATGCTTTAAGCAGAAAATCTTCTGGCAGTTTGGCGCACATTTCAGCAGAGAAGAGACCGTTGATTCAGAAAGTACATGAGTTGATGGATCAAGGTTTAATCCTAGATCTTTCAGATGAGGGGGTCTTGTTGGCTCATTTTTCAGTGAGGCCAGACTTGCGAGATAGAGTTAGAGTTTCCCAACACAGAGACCAACAATTAATGAAGATCATAGAAAGAGTATAACAGGGTGAAGGTGGTGAGTTTGGATTTGCCAATGATAGCGCCCTAGTGCAAGGTTCTAGGATATGTGTGCCCAATGTGGACAACCTCAGGAATGAAATCATGCGAGAGGCACACTATACACTATACAGTGTCCACCCAGGTTCCACCAAGATGTACCATGATGTGAGAGATAGCTATTGGTGGAATGGCATGAAGAGAGGCATAGCAGACTTTGTGTCCAAGTGCTTGACTTGTCAGAAGGTGAAGTTTGAACACCAGAGACCGTCAGGGAAGTTGTAAGAGCTCCCTATCCCCGATTGGTAGTGGTAAATGATTTATATGGATTTTGTGATCAGGTTGCCTCGCACTCACGCGAGGATATGATTCGATATGGGTAATTGTAGACCGCCTAACCAAATCAGCTCACTTCTTGCCCGTGAAGACTACATATTCTCAGGGCACAAGACGCCCGCTCTACATTAGAGAAATAGTCAGATTGCATGGAGTTTCAGCTTCCATAATATCTGATAGAGGGCCCCAGTTCACTCCTCGTTTGTGGAGAAAGTTGCAGGAGGCACTTGGCGCATAGTTGAACTACAGTACGGCCTTCCACCCTCGCATGACGGACAAATTGAAGGACAATCCAGACACTGGAAGACATGCTTCGCATGAGTGTCTTGCATTTTGGAGGTCAATGGGATGAGCAGCTAGCTTTGGTGGAGTTTGCCTACAACAACAGTTACCATTCTAGCATAGGGATGGTACCCTATGAGGCACTATATGGAAGAAAGTGTAGGTCTCCTCTGTGTTGGACAGAAATGGTAGAAGCGAAGGTGCATGATGTAGACCTAGTGCAAGACACTTGTAGATAGTTCCTTTAATCAGGAACGATTGAAAACAAATTTTCAAGAGGCGTAAGAGTTATGCACTCTGACGGAGGGATATGGAGTTTGCAGTAGGCGACTATGTATTCCTGAAGGTTTCTCCGATGAAGGGAGTCATGAGATTTGGAAAGAAGGGCAAGTTGACACCTCCGTATATTGGACCTTTTGAGGTTACTGATAGAGTTGGAGCAGTTGCCTACTGGTTGGAGCTACCACCCAACCTTTCTCACGTTCATCCCGTGTTTCACATCCCATGCTCAGGAAATACATTCCAGATCCTTCTCATGTACTACAACCAGATGTAATAGAGCTAAAAGAGAACTTGACATTTGAGGAGCAACCTATAGCCATAGTGGACTACCAAGTGAGACAGCTAAGATCAAAACAGATCCCTATGGTTAAGGTTTTGTAGAGGAGCTAGTCAGTGGAAGAGTGCACCTGGGAGTCAGAACGGGACATGCGTAGCAAGTACCCTTATCTGTTCAATGTGTAATCATGTACTTTATTCTGCCTTGTGTAAAATTCGAGGACGAATTTTCTGTAAGGGGGGAAGAATGTAACACCCCTGATTTTTATATATTATTATTGGGCTTCGTGTAGGTATCCTCAATTCATGAATTTGACAGCTTGTCCGGATTCGTGAATTTCCTACGCATGCACTACCACGGAAAAGTCTCTGAATTGGATCGAGATTTTGGCTACCCCACTATTGTTAGGCATCCCGAGCACGTTCCCAAAGTCGGAATCGGCAAAGGTAAACCCGAACCTTGCTTTTTCGTAATTTTTTAGTGCTTAAATAGGATTAAAAATCCATAAAATATTCGTGGTAGCTTAGAAAATTACGATTCTTTTTGCAATAGCTTAGTAATATTTCTAAGGATCGCGGGGCAAAGTTTTATAATGTTTAGAGCTTATTTGAGCAGTTTTTGCAAAAATGATCAATTATAAGGACTAAATTGAAATTTTACATATTGTGATGGATGATTGATTTGATGGGCCCAGAGGGGCCGTGATGTGATTGAGTTGTGGATATATGGATTGTGGATATAGAAGTGTGTTTTGAGCCCTTTTACAGTTGGGTAGGTCCTAGGTATAGGGAGACTCACTGATTTTCTGCATGACTTAGGACGTATTGGGTCTTTTCTTGATTTGTATTGAGTCATTTGTATTAAATGATTGTAATAAAATTGTCGTGAGCCGACAGCCTTTCTTCCTCCGCCACCAAAGTGACCACCACAAGTCTGTGAGTAAAATATTCATTTTAATTGTAATTTCGATATTATTATATATTCAGCATGCCCATGCATCACTTATATGCATATATTTATGTAGTTAAACTCTAGGCACGATTTATGATGCATTGATAATCATAAAGTGCCATGATGTTGTTGTGGTAATTTGGAGCAGCAGCGTGCGTTGGCGTGCGTGTGATGTGGTGTGGACTATGGATAGGACGGTAGTCACGCTTGAGTTCTTCACCGGGACCCGATCCTTCGAGGGGTAGTCACGGCTTGAGTTCTTCACTGGGACCCTCGATTTGGTTTATTAAGCGAAAGTCCGCTTGAGTTCTTCACGGCACCAAAGTTGGATTTAAGAGAGTCAGATAGGGATCACCCCATATGTTATGATTGATGCGACAGGGTGCGTGAGTGCTCCAAATTACCTTTTTTATGTTATGATGTGAAAATGAATTTGATGTTGCATTTCAATCTACAGGTTGCATTAGTTCTAGATAGTTATAGAGATTATGGTTAAAATTGATATTTTACTCTCGAGTCGAACGCCACTCTGCTCAATATTTTTTCAAAGCACAGAGGATTTTATTTTTGGTTAACCTGCTTTTCTCCTTCGCAGGTTGTTTATCAATATTTGTGTAATTTTATTTACTCCTAGAATTTCCGCATGTGTTAGAAGTATTTATTTGATTATGGTCTGTAATATTATTATCATGTTGGACCTGTAAACGTATAATGATATGTATGTTTGATGAATTGGATGAGGGAGCTGAGCTCCCATTTATTTTTATGAGGATATGAGTATGTGGAGGGTGAGCTGAGCTCCCCAATTGAGTATTTATTATGTTTACAGGTCGGGTGAGTCGAAAACTCCCCGTTGGAAAGTCCATTTTATGGCCGGATTCTGTCCGTTTGGTTTCTTGAAATTGCGCACAAATGGGCCTTAGAGTTGGGTTAATGAACAGTTAGGCTTACTACGGGCCTCGGGGGCTTTAGGCTGGCCCAGGTCCTAGTGCCGGTCCGGCCCATAGGTTGAGTCGTGACAATCGGTTTCAAAGTTTATTGATTCCGGGGATCGGCCAAAATATGGTGTCGACAGCTGCCCCTCTTTACATAATTCCTACTGAAGGGAAAAATTTTCCCGTGTAGGGATTATGTAAAGATTCAGACCCTTATTTTGGGCGATTGGGTATTGAAATGTTGAGGTTAGCAACAGGAATTTAAATGCTGAAAAATTAAAGTCAACTTAGATCAAGGAACCAGAGGTTTATTAACAAGAAATTTAAATGCTGAAAATTAAAAGCAACTTAGATCAAGGAACCAGAAGTTGATTAACAAGAAATTTAAATGCTGAAAATTAAAATCAACTTAGATCAGGGAACCAGAGATTGATTAACAGGAAATTTAAATGCTGAAAATTAAAATCAACTTAGATCAAGGAACCAGAGGTTGATTAACAGGAAATTTAAATGCTGGAAATTAAAATCAACTTAGATCAAGGAACTAGAGGTTGATTAACAGGAAATTTAAATGCTGAAAATTAAAATCAACTTAGATCAAGGAACCAGAGGTTGATTAACAGGAAATTTAAATGCTGAAAATTAAAATCAACTTATATCAAGGAACCAGAGGTTGACTAACAAGAAATTTAAATGCTGGAAATTAAAATCAACTTACAAAGCAAGTCTAACTCGACACGAGAAGTTCCTCCGCAACGAAGTGTACTTAACAGGATTGCGAAGATAGACGATTAATGGAGGATGAGTTGCAAGACTTAACCCATTGTCCTTGGTTACTTACTTACTTCCCACAGTTCCCCTTCTGCCATTGACTTCCTTATTTTGCGAAAAGTGCCCTTGCGGGTTTTCACTTTCCCTTTTGCCCATCTGACTAGAAGCGCCCTTCCAGGTTTTCACTTCTAGTTTTTTCTTCTTTTTTTTTTTTGGGCCATTCCCTGCAAATTTCATAGCAAAGTACATGAGGTTATCAGTATTCAAATCTTAATCTTATGACAAAACTTTAATAGATTAATAGCGCATTAGAGAAAGAGGTTGAAAAAGGATAATATTAAAGTGTGAGTATGCGGGAAAGATAAAAGCAAAAAGACATATGCGGAGGAAATATAACTTTATTATGGTTTGGAAAATAAATGTACAGTTTCAAAGAAAAGGGGTACATGGATGGATCTCACAGATTCCTTGTAGTTGACTTTGAAATTTCTTAACTGCCATTACTTTAAATGCTCTTATAATGAAGATTCATGCAGTGGAAGTTTATTTCCATCCTTGATTCCATACCCCCTTCCTTATTTCTCCTTTTTCTGGTTCTAGGGATGCCCTTTCGGGTTTTCACCCCTAGATTTTTTTTTTTTTTTTAGGGGCGTCCTTTTGGATTTTCACCCACTTTCTTATGTATAATATCTTTTGACAGTGTTAGCATTCACTGGTCTTGGAAATTCTTCACCATCCATATGAGTCAGGATCAGGGCCCCACCAGAAAATGCTTTTTTAACCACATAGGGTCCCTCATAGGTTGGTGACCATTTACCCCGGGGATCATTTTGATTCGGGAGTATCTTTTTTAGGACGATATCCCCTGGTTGAAATTCACGTGGGCGGACGCCTTTGTCAAATGCCCCGCCGCCTTTCTCGATATAATCGCCCATGACATGTCGCCACCTTTTCTCGTCTAGCAAATTTAATTTGTCCAACCTTGACTGGATCCACTCCGACTCATCAATCCCTGATTCCTTCAAAATCCTTAGGGAAGGAATTTCAACTTCAATAGGCAGTATAGCTTCCATCCCGTAAACCAGTGAGTATGGGGTTGCCCCAGTTGATGTCCTTACAGAAGTCCGGTATGCGTGAAGGGCGTAGGGAAGCATATCATGCCAATCCTTATAAGTGACCATCATTTTCCGGATTATTCTCTTGAGATTTTTATTTGCAGCTTCCACTACTCCATTCATCTGGGGATGGTACGGGGAGGAATTGAGATGTCGAATCCTGTATTGATCACATAACCTTTGAACCCTCGGACCATTCAAATTCTTGGCATTGTCAGTGACGATTTCACTTGAGAGGCCATGCCGACAGATGATATTATTTCTGAGAAATTTTAGGAACATGTTCTGCGTAATGTGAGCATATGATGTCGCTTCGACCCATTTAGAAAAATAATCGATAGCCACCAGGATAAATCTATGCCCATTGGATGCCTTAGGGTTGATGAGACCAATCACATCGATGCCCTATATTGCGAAAGGCCATGGTGAGACAAGGTTGAACAATTGGTGAGGCGAAACATTTATCGGATCCGTGTAGATTTGACACTTATGGCACTTTCGGAAGTACTCGACGCAATCCTTTTCCATAGTAGTCCAAAAATATCCCCGTCTCATGATTTGCTTAGCCATCATATGCCCATTGGCATGGGTTGCACAATTTCCCTCATGAGTCTCGAAAAGGATCTTCTTCGCTTCTTTTGCATCCACACATCTTAACAATTCGCCGTTGGAGCTCCTTTTGTATAGAATTTCTCTACTGGGGAAGTATCCCAATGCTAATCTCCGAATCATCCTCCTTTCGTTTTTGCTCTCCCCTGAGGGGAATTCTCTGGTTCTGATGTAAAGCAGGATGTCATGATACCAAGGTTTGCCATCAGGTTCTTCCTCGATCATGAAGCAGTAGCCGGCTCACTCCTTGCTTTAATCTTTAATACCTGAGTCGTCTACCCTTCTTCCATTTGAGCCATAACAGCCAGGGTGGCTAAGGCATCTGCAAATTGATTCTTGTCTCGACTAAGGTGAGTGAAAGAGATTTCTTCGAATTTCTTAATTAGCTCCAGTAAGTACTTCTGATATGGGATTAGCTTCGGATCCTTAGTTTGCCATTCTCCCTTAACTTGATAAATGATCAGGGCTGAGTCTCCATTTACCTCTAACTTCCTGACTTTCATTTCGATGGCAGCCTGTAGACGCATCACACAAGCTTCGTATTCTGTGACGTTGTTGGTGCAGTCAAATCTCAACTTGATAGCTATCGGGAAGTGTTTCCCATCCGGGGATACCAATACAGCTCCGATTCCATTACCGGACAAATTAACAGCTCCGTCAAAATACATTTCCCATACATCAGCAAATTCTTTTTCCTCGTTTTCCACTTCGTTAACATGCTCATCAGGGAATTCAAAATCCAAGGCTTCATAATCTTGGATGGGGTTTTCTGCTAGGAGATCAGCGATTATGCTACCTTTTACCGCCTTCTGGGTCATATAGACAATGCCATATTGAGAGAGTATGACCTGCCATTTGGCTATCCTTCCCGGCACAAATGGGCTTTCGAACATGTACTTAATAGGATCCATCCTAGAGATGAGCCATGTCTTATGATTCAGCATGTAGTGTTTAAGCCGATTTGCCGTCCAGGCCAACGAGCAACAAGTTTTCTCCAGGAAAGAGTACCTCGACTCGCAATTATTGAACTTCTTACTCAAGTAGTAGATGGCTCTTTCCTTTCGACCAGTATCATCATGCTGCCCCAAAACACATCCCATTGAGCTCTATTGGACTGCAATATACAGAATCAGAGGCCTTCCCGCCACCGGCGGAACCAATACTGGTGGGTTTGACAGGTAGTGCTTAATTTTCTCGAAAGCCTCTTGACAAACGGAATCCCATTGAGTGGTGTTGTTCTTTCGGAGTAGTCTAAAAATAGGCTCAGCTTTGGCAGTGAGTTTGGAAATAAATCTCGAGATGTAGTTCAATTTCCCCAGAAAACTGCGCACCTCCCTTTCTGTTTTTGGGGATGGCATCTCTTGAATTGCTCGAACTTTATCTGGATCTAATTCTATTCCCTTCTCACTCACTATGAATCGCAACAACTTCCCAGATCTAGCTCCGAATATGCATTTGGCGGGGTTCAGTTTCAGTTGATATTTCCTGAGTCTCTCGAATACTTTCCTCAGCACCTGCACATGGCTTTCTCCTCCCCTGGACTTGATGATCATATCATCCACGTATACCTCCACTTCTTTATGCATCATATCGTGGAATAATGTGACCATAGCACGCTGGTAGGTGGCGCCAGCATTCTTTAATCCAAAAGGCATGACCCGGTAACAAAATACCCCCCATTGAGTGATAAAAGTAGTTTTTCCTTGTCTTCCTCATCCATTGGGATTTGGTTGTATCCAGATGCCCCTTCGATACACGAACATATGCCCAATCCCGCAGCATTGTCTACTAACACATCTATGTGTGGGAGAGGGAAATCATCTTTCAAGCTTGCTTTATTAAGATCCCTGTAATCAACACACACCCTGACTCTCCCGTCCTTCTTCATCACCGGGACAATGTTAGCTATCCATTGGGGATATTTAACCACTTCCAGAAACCCAGCATCATATTGCTTCTTGACTTCATCCCTAACTTTGAGCAGCATGTCAGGGTTCATTCTTCTTAATTTTTGTTTTACCGGGATTGTCTCCGGAATTAGGGGAATTTTGTGCGTTACTATATGAGGGTCCAAACCAGTCATATCGTCATAGCTCCATGAAAACACGTCTAGGAATTCTTTGAGCAAACTGACCATATCTCTAATTCTTGACTCTCCACAACCTTAAGTTCCCTTTTTACTTCTTCTGTGCCTAAGCTTACGGTGTGCGTTTCATCCCCAAAAGGCACTAGGGAAGGTTCATCCCTTTCTTCTGTGAGCTCCACCTCAGAATCACTTGAAGTAATGGCAGTTATGGGGATTTCAAAATTAACCAGAGGAATTTATGAGTCTACTGAATTATTAGGTGTTAATTGATGAATGGTCCTGAAGAAACGAAAATGGAATATATTATAAGAATGGATTTCAAAAAGGAAAGAAGAAGAGAATTGGATATAACATGCGCTATTAATTCATTAATATTTATGACATAAGAAAAAGGGTCCATTTATAGTATTACACTTGTCATCATGGACAAAATGATCAAGTGTTGATAACCAAAATTACTTTACTCGAAATTGAGTACAGGGATGTCCTCTGCCGTCCAGTTGTCCAGTTCTTGTCCTTCAGCTATTGGCGAGACTAGAGCCTCATATAAGGAATAAAGATGGATGACATCGACGGATGGTTCATCGGGTGATTCTTCAATTTCCGCCGGATTTTTTATAACCGGCTTAGTGAAGACCTCTGTGATTCTCGGGACTACCTTCATTTTCCCGATTTTCTGATCAAATCTTTGATCCCGAAGCATACTTCTCATCCAGAATCATCCATCCACAATGGCGTCTTCCTCATAACCCAAACTGCAACGGCCAACCTTCTGGATAGCCGGTAAAGGCTCGACAATTCCCTGCAATGTGGCGCCTAACCCCTTGCCTTTTTCATAACCGCTCTTGAGCATCACCTTGGAGACCATAGCCGTAGCCCCTTCATTTCTTGAAATGGTTTCTTGTAATTCAAGAGCCTGGAAAGAGCTTTCCAATGACTCCTCAGCTGCTTCTACATAAGGAAGTGATTGCGGCTTGGTGACTAGCATGGCTTCCTCCCCTCTCACAGTGATGATTTTGCCGTCCATAATGTATTTAATCTTCTGGTGCAAAGTTGAAGGAACGGCATTTGCTGAGTGGATCCAAGGCCTCCCCAGCAACATAGTGTATGCGGGCTCAATGTTCATCACTTGGAACGTGACGTTGAAAGTGCATGCGCCGATTTGGAGTGGCAAATCTATGTCTCCCAGCACCTCCCTCCTTGTACCATCAAAAGCTCTTACCATCAGAGCACTTTGGCGTATGTTTGACCGGTCAACCGGTAGCCTAGCCAAGGTGGCATTAGGCAGTACGTTGAGCGCGGATCCATTATCAATAAGGACCTTAGCCACTATGCAACCTTTACATTTCACCGTCACATGCAGAGCCTTAGTGTGCGTTAAGCCTGCAGGGTCTATCTCTTCTTCTGAGAAAGTGACAAAACTAGATGCCTGAATTTGTCCTACTATCTTCTCGAACTGCCCTAGTGTGATGTCAGGGTTCATAAAGGCCTGATCCAGAATTTTCTGCAGGGCTTGACGGTGCACCTCAGAGCTCAGAATTAGGGACAATAGTGAAATTCGAGCAGGTGTCTTTCTTAACTGTTTCACCACGTCGTACTCGCTTTGCTTCATTATTTGACGCAACAGTTCCTCCTCTTCTTTTGGTCCGGCAGGTTCTTCTTTCTCTGCTTTCTCAGCCTCCTCTTCCGTATTTTCTCGTGGCTCTCCCATTTTTACTTTCCCTCTCTTCTTTTCCTTTTCCTCATTCCCGTAACACCTCCCACTTCGGGTTATAAACTCAACTTCTTGATCATGTGGGGAGAACTTTGTGGTAGTGACTGGCTGAGGGTTAGATTGGGGAGTAGCACCGCTAGAAGGTCCAGCGTAAATCATCTTGAAGTGCTCGTGAGGAGCGAAGCACGGTTTAGGAGGTACTGAAGGTGAGGCAAGGCTAGGTGTAACATCCTCCCGGTAGCAATTCCGCATACCATCGCTCCTGATCGGTGGTCGGTCCGGACAGCTAGAACGTCCGGAAAAATATTTAAACTAAAGTCAGGAACCATAATTAACTCAAATATTAATAAGAAAAATTTAGTAAAAATGTTAGAAATAAAATACAACTAAGTCAAGTGAGCCAGTGCCCAAGCGATGGGTAACCAGAGGTAAGTTGCGGTTCTCACAACGAGGAGCCCTAGACCCGGGGGAAAAATTCATAAAATAATTTGACCCGTTAAGCCAAACGGAGGGCATTTTGGTCATTTCGCCTTCAGAGGTGATTTTTGGCCGACTTGTCCATATGTAAATAATTAATATGACATAAAATATGAAGAAATATTGCTAAAAATTAAATTGAAATGTGGTAGAAAAGAAAAGAAAAGAAAAATGAAGGAAATTAGGGATAATGACATCACATGATGTCATTTACATACCCTCCACCAATCACCATTCAATAAGTCTTTTTTTTAAACAATTAAAAGAGACAAATGGACCCAAAATTCTGCTGTTTCCTTCTTCTTCTTCAGCCAAAACGTGAATCTCTCCCTCTTCACCCTCCATTGATTTTCAAACAAAAGCTTCATTTCTCATGCTTCCTCACCATATTTCCTCAAGATCCCAACACTAAAATGAATCCTTGGACCTAGAGGAAGTATTTGGCAGCCATGAGAGTACAAGAAAATGAAGATTTAACTTGAGAAAATTCTGCCCTACAAGAGGTTAGTGACCAAAACCTTAAATTTCAATTCAATTTCATGTTTAAGCACTATATTGGTGATTAAATGACAAAGAAACTTGATGAAAGACATTGGTATGCCATCCCTTATTTTTGGCAGCCATGGTTAGGGTTTGATGGTGTTGAATTTAATGAAGTTAAATGGGTAATAGGGCTGCCCACAATATGTATTTGCTAAGTAGATTGATGAAATAAAGTGAAAATGCATGATTTTGAAATTGTTGAGCTAGGGTTTGGGAGTGAAACTTGGATTTAGCTTATGCAATTGTGAAAGAACATTTTAATGGTCAATTAGTGACCATTTTAGGTAAGTTGACCACAATTTGGACTGAAAAATGGCATGGAAAAGTGAATGAGAATGTCGCTTAGGACAAAGAAAGAAGGTGACTGAAATTTCAGTCCACTTGGACTGCCATAGCTTGGGCTGTGTAGGTCCAATTGGTGTTTGGCCAATTGGACATGAAACTAGGCTTATAATGGCACATTTTTGCTGAAGAAACCATGCCCAAAAGACCAAAGCAAGAGGACCAAAACTTGGCCCCAATCCGGACACTCTGCAACAGCCCCTGCAGAATTGACCAAATGAATAGTAACTGTTCATTTGGCCATAACTCACTGTAGATTTGGTCAATTGACCTGAAATTTTTACAGCAACAAGTTAAGACATAGACAAACAACTTTCATGAAGAAACCTACCCCAAATTATGACCAGAACCTAATCAAATCATTGAGCAAAGTGAAGTTTACTGTACTGAGATTTCCAGAATTTTCATTTGAGCAGCAATGTTTGGAGGACTATAACTCTCTCTAGAAAACTCGGATTTAGTCGATTCTTGAACCGATGGAAACCTAAGGCATAGTAGAACATTTCATATGAAGAAAGTTAGACTAAATTAGGAACTTAACTTGATCAAATTACTGACCAAAGTTGGATCAAAATCTGCCAGAACCCATGATAGCAGCATGAACAGTGCACGTGAACAGTAAACTTATTTTAGCCATAACTTGAGCTACAAAACTCCAAATGGAGTGATTCAAAAAAAGAAATTCAACTAGACAAAATAAGGAACATTTTCTATGAAGGAAGTTTTGTCAAATTCCAATAGTAAATCGACCAATGAAACAGTGCAACTTCGGAGCACCAAAATCGAAAATTGGCAATTTTGCCAAAATGACCTAAGCTTTGAGAAAGTGACCAAAACCAACAAGTTTTAAATGAAAAATGTAGTATGTTTGAAGTGCCAAAGTCAATGTACATATTTTCTATGCAAAAGTCAACATTTTAGTTGACTAATGAAGTGAATAGTGACATGAAAACTTGAAATAAGCTTGGAAATGGATTTGGTAATTGATTCCAACAAGTTTTAAATGCAAAATGTGGTACATCGGGAGTGTTAAAACAATGTACCTATTATCTATGCAAAAGTCAACATTTTTGTTGACCAATGAGGTGAATAGTGACACCAAAACTTGAAATTCAAAATTTGAAATTAGAAATGCATCTAAGGGACTTTAAATTGCAATTGGCAATTAATACTAGTAAATGTAAAACTCAAAATGTGGGATCTTGGTGTAATTAGAATTAATATATCCATTAAGTATAAAAAGGTCAACATTTTGGTTGACTAGTATGGTGAATAGTAATCAAAATGATTAGTGAATTAAGATGAAGACCTAGAACCAATTCTAAGCTTAAATGCTTAGAATTGTATGACAAATATGGACTATGCATCCTAGTCAAAATTGTTAAAAAGAAATTTAGGCCATAAATTTGAAATCCATGAAATATTCATGGATTACTTGAAATATGAAAAATAAGTCACCTAATTGATGTGAATAGATAGTTAGGGCATATATGCCCATCACAAATGGAATTCATAAAATATTAGTAACTCAACTTGAAATATAAAATTTGTAATTACATAAATAGATTCTTGAATGTATAAATGAGAAAAGAAAAATGTTTTGAATACAATGGTACATGTGAACCATTGCTTAGAATTGTGATCAATATGAATAACATAATGAATGAATAAATGAACCATATTAATGTATGAATGAGACATTAGTTCTCATTATTGTAGAGAGGAGAAATATTTTGAGTACAATGGTATATGAATACCATTATTGTGAATTGTGATCAATAGGAATGATGTAAGGAATGTATGAATATTATGATCAATGTACAAATTATGAAATTTATCGTGAAATAATAAAGACATAAAACACAACATATTAATATTTGATGATATTATATGCCCTTGTATTGCCTAGACATGTGTGTCAGATTGGATAGTTTGGCATGCCAATAGGGTATTGTTTTAGCAGTACTGCGAAAGGCTTTATGCCTGTATTCATGGCTTTATACCCGTATTCATGGCTTTATACCCGTATTCATGGCTTTACGCCAACATTCATGGCTTTTATGCCCGATTATGTGATATCATGGCTTTTTAGCCATACTGACTGCATACATGGTTGACGTTCTGCGTCCCATGGTATGACGGCCCGAGGCACCGCGGTGTCAGTGCCAACGACCCGTTATCCAGTTTAGTCAGCCTGTCGTAGGTCACTTGGGCAGTGTAATTTATTGAAATAAATTAAGACTATTAGTAATTAAAAATATTAGAGATCAAATAAATGAGTTAATAAGACTTCAAAAGAATTAGTTACAATTATGAAATGATCCAAACCACATAAAAATTGTTAAGTAAAATGATAAGAGAGTTGCAAAAATAGGTATAACTTAACTAAATATTTTAAATGTACCTTCTATTGCCATATGAATATAAATTGAGTATTTTTATTAATTCTGTATATCATACATTATCACTGTGAATTTCGGAATTAAACGCTTCCAAAGCGAAATAAATGAGAACAAAAGATAATTAACATTAGACACATTGTATTAAATTAAATTGATTCTTAAGCATTCAAATTATGCTCTGTTCTTTCTTTATTTGTATATATTATTTCTTGTTATATTATTGCACCACTAAGCAGAAATGCTTAGCGCGATGGAATTGCTTCCTCGCGCAGTCTTCAAGGTAAAACCAGAGATGGTCGATCGAGATTTTTGGAGTCAGATCTGCGAAGTGTCAGAAGAGTTCAAGATTGTCACCTCCTCAGCAATGCATGTAGATAGGGCTCATTTTATACATGTTATGTATATTGTTCATTCCTAGCACATTGTAAATTATTTGTATATCTTGTACAAAATAAACTCATGTAATTAACCTATGAATTATGGAAGCTATTCAAAGTAAGTATTTTAGTATGTGAATTGAATTTGAGTTATAATGAGATTATACTTGTGAATATTGAGATATTGAAAATCTAATGAGATTTCGAGAAATCTGAATCGTATTGAGATACATTATGTTTGAAAATTTTTGAGACTATTAAGTTTGAGAAATCGAGTATATATTGAAATTGTCTTTGGCAGGTTCAGAAGAACTGTTAGTCCAAATTACAGCCGACACTTTGTCGGATTATTGTTAAAATTTTTGAAATTTCCAATTTAGTTAGATTTTGATAAAAGTAAAAATAGCCTAAATCTTCAATAAAGTTTTTGAATAAATAAATAAAGGACTGTAATGAAATCAGATAAAATAGAGTGCTCCGGCACACTAAGTGGCATAACTTGCTCGGCTACACTGTAGTCGGGTAAGGGGTGTCACACTAGGAGCCGGTGTACTGCTTGATGCTCCTTCGGTGAAGACTTGAAAATTATAGTTTCAAGGTACGGCATGGGTGTTTGTGACGGGGAGCTGAGGCCGAGTTCGGATAATTATTACTGGTGGTGATGATGCTGGGGCTGAGAAGGTAATTATGTGTTTAGAGGTGGAGGCATTTTGGCCGAATCGGGCTGTGTTTACTCCCTCCTCCATCTTCGACCTCGTTTGACATCTCAAGACTTTGAGGGACAGTAAGTTCTGAACCTCTTGCTTAAACTGTTCATAATTTTTCAATTCATGGTTAGCTGCCCTCCCATTATAGGGGCATCCCGCCTTATCTTCAGTTTCTAGTGCTTCAAGATAGAGGTAACCTTCCTTCACTGCCATTCTAAAAATTTCCTCAAAGTGAGGAATCAGTTCATCTACCTCTGGTGTCAACCCTTCTCCTTCTAACTCTATCATGTTCACGCCATTGCCCATATTATGATTGGGCAATGGGTTTGAGGTAACATTGGGGAGGGAACCATTCCCTTTAATCTTCAACCACCCATTCCTGATTAGGGCGTGTACTCTTCCTCTGAGTGCCCCGCAATTGTCAGTCGAGTGCCCCTGTGCCCCTCCGAGCACTGGCATCATACCACCTAGGGTATAGCGGCTGAATTGGGTCAAGGGGAATCGGCACTATTTGGTTTATACCGACAAGGTATCAGTATATTTCGCTAAGTGGTAGGGGAAGAGGTGGATCAGGATTTCTTGGTGGTCTCGGATTATTTTGAGGTGGTCTGGGTTGAGTAGGTGGAGGAGGTGGTCTGGGCTGGTAGTTTGTCGGTGGTGGATACTGTGGGCGTGGGT
The DNA here is from genome assembly GCF_030052815.1 of Hevea brasiliensis. Classification (NCBI taxonomy): domain Eukaryota; kingdom Viridiplantae; phylum Streptophyta; class Magnoliopsida; order Malpighiales; family Euphorbiaceae; genus Hevea; species Hevea brasiliensis. Next base: position 107,290,064 of record NC_079494.1, read on the forward strand.
GAGGATAATTTAGGAAAGGGGGTGGAATGTTTACAACGGTTTAGCCATGAGATGGTGGATATGGCCGGTAGTTGTTCTGAGGAAGTGGGGAGTGATTGTTCTGCCGGGTGATGGAATGCACATCACCCTCCTTTTTCTTCCCAAAACTGGCAGTCTTCTTTACAGGATTCTCAGTCAACTCCTGTAGTCGTCCCATCCTTAAGTTGGCTTCTATCCTCTCACCAGCTTGGATGATGTCCGAGAAACTATTGGAAGTGTTTCCAATCATCAGATTGAAGTAGGGAGCCTTCAATGTCTCAATGAACAAGAAGTATAGTTCATTATCAATCACTGGAGGATACACTTCTGTGGCCTTCTCTCTCCATCTCTGGGCATATTCTTTAAAACTTTCCCTATCTCTCTGCACCAAGTTTTGGAGGTCTCTCTTTGTAGGGGCCACATCGCAGTTGAACTTGTATTGTTTTAGGAAAGCGTTAGCCGAATCCTTCCAAGAGCACAATTTGCTCCTGTCCAACTGAATGCACCATCTCAGGGCTGCCCCAGAGAGACTCTCGTGGAAGAAGTGGACTAGGAGTCGATCGTCCTCTGTTAGGGCAGACATTTTGGCAATGTAGGTGGCCAGGTGAATGCGGGGGTCTGAGTTCCCGGTGTATTTGTCGAAGTCCGCGATTTTGAACTTGGGTGGCACCACCACATCTGGCACCAATCTCAGTGATGCCACATCGACTGAACCATACATGTTCAGCCCCTCTATTGCTCTTAATCTCTCTTCTAGAGCGGACAACTTCTCGTTTTCTCTCATCTTATTCTCTCCTCCTACTGCATGAAATACTCCCCCAGTTGGAAGATGAGGGGTGGAATGAACTAGAGGGATTAGGACTGAAGGGTATGGTTCGGCATTCGAGATAGCCGGATAATAGGAGAAAGGTGGGTCACTATTCAGTGGGGCCGGATTGACGGTGATTGTCGGATCCGGGATCAATGGCTAGAAGGTAAAAGAGGTTAAAACACGTTGGGAATCAACCGTTGTAGGAGGTGGGGGAGGTAGTGGTAAGTTAATTTCTGAAGCAGGCTTATTTTGGGACATCTCCCTCATTAGTCTCATGAGCTCTGAGACCTGGTCTTTTAGCTCGGACACTTGCCCTTGTAGGTTCTGGACTTGTTCCTGGTCTTCCATTAGCCTTCTTGTTCGTGATCTTGTTAAGTACACTCGCCTGGGTTGAATTGCGTGTCTGGTCAGGCTTGCTTTGTTTGAAGCAATATTGATTTTCTGCAGGAAAATAAAAAATTTAATGAATTTCGAATTTTGAAAAAGAGTAATTAAAGGTCCTGGTTTGGACAAAGGATATGGTGGCGTCTGAAAGCCAAGAGTGAAATCTGCAGAAGAATAATTGCATCAGTTTTATCATGGCATCGTTCGATAGTCCGACGGTGAATGACTGGATTGAACACACCTCTATGGAACTTGTCCATATGGCGCTTTCAACTTTTCGCATAACCCTAACGAGGGGCTACCTACGGGAGTCATACTACTCATTCAAAATTTTGCTAAACAGTGGCCTAAAGTTATTCCATTAATTGAATAGTTCATACATGGCATTCTTTACATTGGCCTAGGCTCAGGAAGGTTCTTTATAATGTAATGACACTTCCTGAGATATTCATAAAGCCTTTCTTCTTGTCTGGCAGGGTCAAACATTTTCAGGGCATATTCGGATTCAGGTAAGAGTTCTTGTTTCCCTTGTGCTATCATTCTCTCCAGCTGGTTAACATTCTTTTTTAGCTCTTGATAGAGAGCGGCTTGTCTTTCTTTTTCCTTTCTTTCTTTAGCACATTCTTTCATAATATCGTTGATAAGCTGTGCCTGCTCCTTCAGTTCAAGCTTCTTCTTTTTGCTCTCTTGTTTATACTCTTTCATGAGTATCCCCTGATATTTCATTTTCTCCTGAAGCTTGCTATTCTGTACTTCTGCTTCTTTCATTGTAGCCTGGAGAGAGCTCTTTTCCCTTTCCCATCGTATTTCTTGCTCTTCAAACCCTATCTTTTCGGTCTTCGCCTCTTCCCTGAGCCTTCTCACTTTTCTTTTGAGGATCTGCTGTTGGTCCTCTAACTGTTTTATTTGCTCTTATAATTGCGAGTTTTTGGTGTTTGCCTTTTGTAGGGAGTCGGCCAAACGAGTGCTAGCTTCTTTTGAAAGGATGTCTTAATGGAGGTCGCTGCCTTCGAATTTGGTTGGATTCGCAGTTAGGAGTCCTTGATCCCTGCCAGCCCTCCATTTAAGATAATCGCTCGTGACACTTGGACCTTTAGGCGACCTTTCCACCATAGTGATACTTTCCCAGGATCTACGAGCTATTTTTAATTCTTCCTCATTATCGAGTTCATGGTAGAAATGACCTTGGTGGTATTCTTCTATGTTGACTCTGGACTGGGTTGAGCCGAACTGCCTCATTACTAATGCTGGAGTGTAACTTGTGTACCCGGTCACTCTAATTAGGGATACTGATTGATTGCCACCCGTGCTAACCAAAATGGGTTGACCCGACGTCCACAATTTCCTCCAACAGTAGTCAGGGCTGTTGAAGCTCAAGATCAGTTCTTGCCAATGCAACTCATCCTTTGGGTTGATTACTAGTCTGGTCATCTTCTCGATGAGAGGCTGGTCAAGGTACCAAGTCTATCCCTTTGTCTTTACAGGACATATGTGACTGATGATCCAGAGGTACAATAATTGAGAATAGCACTTAATGGATCCCTTGCCTTGTCGTCTGCAATAGGTAAGAGTCAATAAAGTCTCTGCAAGAATTGCCGGTACCGGGTTGACTTTCTGTTTTTCTACTGCCCAGAATATCTCTGCAATGCTGCAGGTTATGATTCCCGAAGGTCCAGGGAACAAGATCAGGCCGTATATCCCCAAAACAAGTGCCAAGGAAGCCTGCTCCCATTGTTCCTCTTGGATGTATTGATCCAACCACTTCTTGAGGTAAGTCCAATACCAACAATGAGTGTTTCCTTTGACAGTTTCCCTCATCTTTGCTTCTTCCGGGGGGATCCCCAACATATGTGCGAATCGTTTCTAGGTCTGTCTATGCTCCAGGTGTAGGTAAATCCGATTCTGCATCGCATAAGGAATTTCTAGCAATGCCTGATATTCTTCCATAGTGGGAGCAGTATCGATATCGTTGAAAGAGAACACCCCATACTTAGGATTCCAAACTGACAGCATGGCCTTTAATGCCGGGACTTGGACTTTGACTCGTATCAAGGTTGCAATCCTCCCATATTTCTCCTTAAATCGTGCCTTGACCTGATCGGGAAATGACTTCCAACCATTAGCCAGACCCTCGAGACTGTTCATTCTGACCTCAACTTTGCTCAGGTCCAATGGAGGTAATAAGCCAGTATATCCTCTGGTGACATTGCTTCATGGGGGCACTGAACTATGAGGTGGTTCAGGCCACGGTTTAGCATTCTGTTCTGGTCTAAGAACTTCTTATGCCTACTGACTCGAGGATGCCATGTTAAAAATGATGCTTATCCTTTTACAGACCTTAATTTGGTAATGCCTGCAGGAAAAACTTGTTAACAGGGTAAATTTAGGTAATTTTGAATTATATTGTTGGCAGAGTAACACCTACACATTTATCAAAGTAGGAAAGTGTGTAGGTTTTCTTAACAGTATGATTCAAGATTATCCTCAAAAATGAAAATAAAACATAAGCAGAATAGGGTAAGAGTAAGTATACCCTTTTTGTCCTAAAATAGGGAAAGTCCTGGTACCGGATGGGTGCTGCCTAATTGGATAGTTCTATCTTATAAGGTAGCTTGCTACGGCTTCTAGCTATCGTGATAGTTTAGCTCAAGCTCTAATTTTCTAAAAGCCACAGGTTCCCAAATTGCCCCTACCATAAACAGTAGAGCCCCATTTTATCCCCATGATACTGCCGGGAAAGTTCCATGGGTATCACAGTAAATAGAATGAATTTCAATCTGAGCAGAAGCCTTTACGGATACTAACGGGGTAAAACCCACGGGTACCACTACATAACTCCCTCCTATTTTCCTAAAAGGGATAAGAGAGCCCGGGTATAGAGCTGAAATGTGTGAGGACATCGTGTGAGTGTTCAGTGTGTGAAGGGACACCTTTACCTCTTCCCAATATGGGGGAGTTTTTTTCTTCTTTTTTTTTAGACGAAGAGTGTTGTAGTAAGACAATCAAGACAAGCAAAACAGTTAGTAAAAATAACAATAATTAACACGAGGAATTTTGTAAACTAAGCCTACCTAACTATGGTTAGATCACAAAATTAAATCTGCTTTTGGACCTCTGGGCCGGGGTTGAAGGAAAAATGATGTTCCCAGTGGAGTCGCCAAGCTGTCGCAAGGGTTTTGCGGTCGCCTGGATGAACCCTCACCGAAGTGGGAAGGAATGAGGAGTCGCCACTTTAATTTTGAGGGAAATTAAAGAAAACCATTTGTGAAATGCAACTTAAAATGAAACCACTTCAAATACAGAGATTCTAGGTTCGGGGTCCGTAAACGGGTGGGGAAGGTGTTAGGCACCCCACCTCGTCCCTCAATGAGGGTGAGCAGATTTAACCTTACGTTCTTTATAAATTAATATCGATAGTTAGGGGGGTTCAAATGGAAATGTTGATCCTTTTGATAAAAGGGAATATTTGATTTTTCACTAATTCAGATTACCCAGATACGCAAGTAAATGAGAAGACTTTAGTGAATTGATGGCGCGTAGCGGTTTTTCATTTATGGGATTATTTTGCGTATTTGTTAAAATTCGATTTAAGAATCGGATAAGAACTCTCATCCGATCTCTTTTTAGATTAAAATTTTGATTGGAGATCGGATAAGAACTCTCCTCCGATCTCTTTCAGTTATTCATTAAAAATTTTGATTGAGAATCGGATAAGAACTCTCCTATGATCTCTTTTAGATATTTATTAGAATTTTTTATTGAGAATCGGATAAGAACTCTCCTCCGATCTCTTTTAGATATTTATTAGAATCAAACCTCCGATCTCTTTTAGATATTTATTAAAGTTTTGGTTGAGAATCGAGTAAGAACTCTCCTCTGATCTCTTTTAGATATTTATTAAAGTTTTGGTTGAGAATCGGATAAGAACTCTCCTTCGATCCCTTTTAGATATTTATTAAAATTTTGATTGAGAATTGAGTAAGAACTCTCCTCCGATCTCTTTTAGATATTTATTAAAGTTTTAGTTGAGAATCAGATAAGAACTCTCCTCCGATCACTTTTAAATATTTATTAAAGTTTTGGTTGAGAATCGGATAAGAACTCTCCTCCGATCTCTTTTACTTGAATGAGAGTCGGATAAGGACTTTTCCGACCTCGTAAAATTTGATTACAGCTACACATCATAAGAGCCTAAGACTAAGGTTTCTGGCATTCGAAGATGCCGGGGACCTGAATAAGGCTTCTTTTAATTCATTGGTACCTCGTGATTAGATAGGGGATATCAGACTGAATTTTACCGACCTACTATGTGATTGCCTTACCAATACCTTTCGGCAGGCAACATTTGCTCTATTTCATTTGCTAGTCTGAAATTCAATTTTACTCCGACCCCCCACCTTTACCCAGTCATCTTCTCGAGCCAGTCTAGTGGTTCGACTTCATAACTCTCTGATTTATTATCCGAACGTTTATTAGAAAAAAAAAACTCTTATGTTAAGATACTGCTACCCATCATTTTATCTAACTACCTATACGTTACCCGTAACCAGAACACCTACATTAGGAAATAATAAAAGACCAAGAACAAATAAATAACATGAACTGATATATCAAAGATAAACTCGAGAATAACCACCCACGTGGGACCTTCTAACATAAGACAAACTTTAACGAAAATTACAAGCGTAAAAAGAAAATAAAGACGAACATTGGATAAGATAACGGTTCAGACACTCACCTGCAGGAAGTTGAACCTATTGAACTAACTGTGGAGTCACGAATGTTGCAGAGTTTCGGGCTAATAGTCTGGGGACTAATGCTTGCCTTGAAATGACGAATGCCTAGTTAGCATGTAATCGAATCAGAATGATAATGAATGAGATTGAGCTCAGAAAATAAAAGTGGATATAAAGGTGGTGAAAACAGAACTGAAACTTAAGAAAGGTCATTGCAGAGCAATGAACAAACTGAAAATCAAGAGTTCCAGTGTCCAACACTTCTTCAAAGAAAATACTTTAGAAAACTGGTTTCTAAAGTCTTTCTAGCTTAAAAATAGCAGAGTAGCAAAACTGAATCAATTTTCAGAGCCTTTCCATTATAATCACCACCCTTTTTCTTCGTCCTCCCTTATCAACAGTTTTCATGCAGGTATTTATAGGGAACGTGTGCTCCCAATGAAGGGTCAGGATTCCCTTTGAAGGAGATGGAAGGTTTGGATCTTAAAGGACATGATCTGATTTTTGAGAATCAAAGAGAATCAAAATGAACGGCTGAGATCCTTTTCAGAATATTTGTCCTTTCTCTCTTCTAATCTGACGGCCCAAAATTTTCTTGTCAAGGGCGATTCGAGGGCTGGGAATAAAAAGCGCCGGTCTTGTCGTCTTCTTCTTTGATCCAAAGGCTCCGAACTTGTCCTTACAAGTAAGATCAATGGTAGAGATTGAGATGTACAGGACTGTCATGGCATACTCTGGCACCTGTCAGCAATGTAGGCGATTCTGCAAATGAGGCGTGCGGAGGAGATTTGATCTCGTCTGCAACGCTTTAACTACCTCGGCTCTGATTATGATGACAGTCATGGGAAGTTGTCTTATTCTCTTTGCATTCCGATCTCCCCTCCGTTCCGATCTTTCCAATATGCTCTTTTTCTGAACTCTCATGCTGGGCCCCTCTCCCGATCACTCTCATTCCAAAGTCTTCTCCTTTGTCCGGGTCGATTCAGTCAAGGCATTTATTCTTTCAATTTCTGAGGCGTCCGCTTCGTTTTCTGCTAGCCATAAATGCTCAGACCTTCTCTATATATATACCCTCGTCAGGAAATCCTCCCGCATTTCATTTTCTCCTCTTTCTCACTTTTCCTGTTCTAACTGCTTCGGTAACAATCTCGGCCATGATAGCTGCTTTTGAACTTTTCCCGGCTGTTCACCTTGTTCACCGATTGACAATTTTCGACCCCGGTGATCAGAAAATCATTATGGCCATATTTGATGACAGTGAGAGAACCGGACTAATTCATTGATCCAGATCGAGAATATCGATTGCGTTGACCCCGAATCGGTCGACTGATGTAATCGGTGAACCGATTTTGGGCGAGAAGACTGCTAATTTCCCTCTGATCTTTGGTGACTACCCTTCGAAGTTCATTTGGCTTCTCACCACATTAGGTGTCCCGACAGCGGCTCGATTTCGAGCGATAATATTGATGGTGATCTCTCTTATCCTCATGAGAGTCATAGTCACCCCATCTGAGCGGTACATCTATCCGTTGTCGATGGCCGGTCTCCTGATCAAACACATCTTTTGATTCAGATACGAGACTAGGCTTTGACATAGGCCTTCACTAGATAGGATGTACTGCCGATCTCTAGAGATCGCCCAAATGATGTAATTTCCCCTTTAATGTAATCCGATCTCTAGAGATCGCCCAAATGATGTATTCTCCCTTTTAATGTAATCTGATCTCTAGAGATCGCCCAAATGATGTAATCTCCCTTTTAGAAATGAAATTTTATTTTGACAATTATCATTTTATTATTATTGCATTGGTTATTTTCCGATCTCTGATGTGTTCATCAGATCCGATTCTTAACTGAATAGCCCTTAGCCGATCTGTCATTCCAAACAACCACCTTAATCTGCCGGTCCTTTAACCAGCCGATCTCTCCTTATTCAATTATGGAATTTTCGGAATATTTGTGAGACGTGTTAGAAAAAGCTGGGGAATCCTGCTAACCGATGCACCGCTTGGGACACCGTGAGCATTAAATGCTCAGACGGGTATAAATAGGGGATGGGTCTGCCAGTTGCTCCCTTATGTCATTTTCAGCCTCTCGCGAGTGATTCCAAAATCCTCTCATTTTTTTCAAGTTCTTCCGACACCGATCACACTCCGGTAAGGGTTTTAATCTTTCTTTCAGTTTAAATTTTCTCTCTTCTTTGAAAATGAGCGGCGCCGAGGGTCAAAGAGTGGCAAGCCCCCCTTCCGTTCAGATCTCGTGGTCATCAGATGAAGTAGAAGTGGTCGGACTGAGCGGGCGACCTGAACCTCCTAGGACCTCCGTTCCAGCCCGTGGTCAAGCAGCACCCTCGAGGTAAACACATTCTTCAAGGAGAGAAAACCTCCCCATGGACGAGCTACCATCAATCCTTCAAGAAACCGACCTGCAGTCGTTCAGCCAAGAGTATAACATTCAGCCCGATTCATATGAACTCATTAAGTGTCACGACGATCTTCGAGCCGACCACTTCTTCGAAGAGAATGATATGATCATGGTATATGAAGAGCAATTAAAAGCCGGGCTGCGGTTCCCTCTTGACGACTTCTTCAAGGAAGTTCTAAAATTTCACCAAGTGTGCATAGCCCAAGTTCACCCGAACTCATGGCGGATCCTAGTAGCCTTCAGAGGCCTTTGACGAGCCAAAGGACTCAGTCCTACAGCTAAGGTGTTCGCCGAACTACATAAGCTAACTCATCGAAAGAACGATGAGTATTGGTTCTTTCAGGCGAAGCCACATTGTGGGCTTTTTACCGATCTGCCCTCCTCTCTGAAGAATTGGAAGAATCGCTTCTTTATTATGAGGAGCAAAATTCCGAACGGCTTTGAGGGTTTCCCACGTAGCTGGCTGCACCAGGGTCCCTTACTTCCGAAGCGCATCACCCTGAATAGGGAAGAAGGCCTAATGGTGATGGAACTGAAAGATCAGGCGGCCCGACAGAAGTTCTCTTGTTTAGATGCAGTGACGGTCGAACTGCATCATTGGACAATGGAGTTGATTACTGGCGAAGAACGCGGGCTTCAGCTCTCTGACCTCGGCCTCGGTACTTTTTATATCTCTGGTCTTTGGGCCTTAGCGATCTCACTGACCTTTTCTTTGTGCAGGTATGGCAAGCGGCGAGGCTTCCAAGGAAATCCGAAAGCGCAAGAGAGAGGTCTCCAGAAAAGTGCAGGAGATGAAGTACGCCGAGGCCTTTCAGACGCCGAGGCACGATCCGAGTGAGATACAGGGAGGTTCGTCCCGACCTTCAGGACCGCCGGTTCCTGAAATAGAAGTGGTTCGGTCTCCTCCTCGGCATGAAGAGCCACCACCACCTCCTCCGGTTGCTTCAAGTGCGGAAGGGGGTCCTTCCCAACCACCTGTGAGGACCCTTTCCTGCGGTGCTCAAATCCTGATCCACTCGCTGGAGAAGAACCGGACGGTTCGAGAGAATTCGGTCTTTGCTAAGGTCTTGGGGTCCTCCATCTGCCTTCGGGAGGATCGGGATAGGCTAACCCCGAATGATCTCGATGATATCCTAACCCAGACTATGAGCCTGAGTGTGGAGAGTTTGGTGAACCAACATATTGTCCGGGAGAAGGCTCACCGTATGAGGCAAGAGATCGAGAAGGTGGGTCATGAAGCAGCTTCCCTCCGATCCCAACTTTCATCCGCCCAAAACTATATAGCTGAAATTGAGGGGCGGATGAAGTTCTACGAGGATAAGTTGACCGAGCAAGCCCATGTTCTTGAAGAGGTTCGGGCGCTCTAAGCGGCCGATGTTGCTCGCCTCACTGACGAACTCAAGGCAAAAGAAGAAGAGGTGGTGACAAGGGAGGCCGGTGCTTATGTGAATGCCCATGGGGATCTCTTGGCCGAGCTCAAGAAGCGTTATCCCGAAGAGGACTTTTCCTGGATGATAGACCTAGCTCCGCAAGACGAAAAGGATGGCGAGGAAGAGGCCGAAGGTGATAGAGGGGGTGAACAAAATGTAGAACAGGCTGGGGGTGATCCTCCAGCCGAATGACTTGTATAAATTTTTAATTTGAAATGAAATGAAGTTTCCCTTTTTTTTTTTCTTTAATGACTGAATGAGATCGGAAAGTATCTGAGTTGCATGAGCGCCTGATTGTCTGAACATATTAGAACAACTTGAAAGCAATTATTAACCTATGTATGAGAGATCGGTAAAACTTTGTAGACATGAGATCGGCCTAAACCGAGAATAAACACTGAACGGAACTTAGGATTATTAAAACTGGAAACCTGATCTGAACACTTAAGATCGAAAGCACCGTTAAGCGGGATTAAAACTTTAACTTTATTGAACAGCTATCCACAATATTTATGAATGGGGAATCGGATGGCATGAAGAGTTAATGTTGGTTCAATTTTGTTTGACAAGAGAGATCGGAAATGTGATTGACCGGCCGAGAAACTTGGTAATTGATTCGAGAGATCGGATAGGATTTAAATGATATGGAGACTTAGTACTAATTTGATTCCTTTTGAAGAGAGATCGGAAATGTGATTAACTGGCAAAGAGAGGCTTGGTGCTGGGGATCGGTTTCAAAGTTTATTGATTCTGGGGATCGGCCAAAAGATAGTGTCAACAAACATCCATAAATATATATAAAAAAGCCAAAAATCAAAAGAAATTCCTTAAAAATGCAAATGAAAAATTATACTTAAAAACAACATATAAGTAAGAAATATGTAAAGTACCATAAGATCCCAAGGCCAAGAAGAATCTAAACAAAAAAAGTGCAGATTTTTTTTCTAATCAATAATCTATAAGTATAGAGAAATTAAAAAAAAATCAAATATTGAACCTGAGATTGGGGAAATGGACTGTGATATTGCACCCAAAACTAGTAGATATTGCAATAATAGGGAGTAGAGACCAAAAAGCCAAAGAAAAGCGACCAAGAAGGCGAGATTTTGAAGTGTGATCTGCTTCTTTCTATAATTGCCGAAGCTAGGGGAGAACAGTTTTCGGGTTAAACCGATTAATCGAATTGAACCAAATTGAAATTAGTGATTCAGTTCGGTTAATTAGTTTAATCAGTTCGGTTCAGTTATAACTTTCAAGGAGTTTCGATTATCGGTTTAATTCGGTTTAATTATCAATTATAACCGAAAAAACTGATAAAATCGAAATTGACACAGGCCTTTATAATTTTATGAGAATACAAATATTTAAGCCCAACCTTTTCACACAACCCAACCCATGATTGATTCCCTAACCTAAAACTAAAACCAAAGTCCCTAGCCTTTCTTTCCATCTATTGACTGCCGCTGTCGCTCCGCCCGCTCAACTTGTCTCCTCCAAAAGCTAAAATCCCTAGCTTGCTTCCTCTTCTTCTCTCTTCTTCCTTGAATCCTTGCTTTCTGGAGATGTGGACTGCCCCTATTTCAATTTCATAAAAGCAAGAGTTTCAAGGCACGAATGTTCTAATAGGTAGAACTTTCATTCTTTTTCTATTTACTGGCTTGGTATCTCTTTTTATTTTTATTTAAATGATTTACTGGCTTTCATAAATCTTCGTTAGGAGGTGCTTTTCTAATATTATCATGGTATAAATAGTTTTACTTATTAGAGTAGTGGATCTTGTGAATTGATATCTAATATTATCAAGTGTTTCTTAATTAATGTCAAACCAGTGCATTTACCCAAAACCAAAAGTAAGTTCCTGTTAATGTTAGTTCTAACCTGAATTTATTTGCTGCTTTGAAGAAATGATTATTGTGCTTTGGATTCTTCTCGTTGATAAAAGTGATATTGTTACTTGATTCAGTCTTCTTTTTTCGTTTATCCCTATTGTTGAAATGCATGTAAATGCGAGAATTGAATACTTTCTGCTTAATCTTAATTGTTCCAGCTTTGACTCTGATTTTTCATTTGGCTTTTAAGAACTTTTGTAGTCTGATTTTATATTGACTAAAGTGGCATCATTGTTTCTTGATTAATTACTACAGATATCACGAATAGTTTGCAAGGTTCATGTTTTTCCTACCTTATCTTAATTACATCAAGTGGCACCATTTTGTTTATACCTGTTGTTCTTTACAGGAACCTTAGAGATGAGACATGGTCAATTTCAATTGAATTTGTTAAGCCTTTGGAACTTCATGACCAGGTTCTTCAATGCAATCCTGAAGCATTTGAACTTCATAATCTTAATAAATTATATATACTAATAATTTATATTATTAATGTGAATTGGAATTTATTAATAATTCCCTTGCCTTTAATTTATTAATTAATGTGTCAGTAATACTTATTGGGAACTCAATAATTAAGTTGAACTTTTGCTTGGAAGTAAAATCTTGATCAACTAAGTGATCATTTGCTTCAACAGTTGGAAGTTAGGTTTTGATTTTTAAACTCCCAGCCTCTTAATTTAAACGCTGTTGCATATTCAACAAAATTTTCAAAGCCAATCTTGTATTATTGTGAGTATCTTTTACATTGAGTTTCATTGGGCCTACTACACCTCAAATAGAAACCTTCTCTTCTACATTGGGCTTACTCCTCCTTGAACAAAAGCTTTTCTCTTAGTATTTACAGAGTCACCAAAAATCCAATTACACCACTAATTCTGCCATCAAACTTCCGCCCAAAGCAGGTTCCTTTCAGTCATGCCTAGCACTATCATTTGTATTGACAGTCACTGCTTCACTGATCTACTCTTTTTCATTAGTACATCTAACTATTTCATTAAGTTGATTTTACCGAGAGTTACCATTCTATCAATTTATAAATAATCTCTTTGCTCTTTCATCCACTTATGAGAAGAGAAAATGTAATTAATATATATCTGTAAACAAATTTAATTGCATGAATATATATATATATATATATATATATATATATATATATATATATATATATATATTTACAGGTAAAAAAAATTTTGAATCATTAATATTGATTAGAGTTCTATGGTAGAAATAGAATTGCTCTTTCTATGGTAGCTTGTACTCCATAATAATATTGATTAAAGTTCTAATATTAATTAATTGTGTACTCTTGTAGTAGCTGAACATGGATTCTAGTTCTAGCGGGCAAAATGATCTAATAAATACAACTGATTCCAATCAAAGTGAATAAGAAACTGCAGCAAGTTCAAAATCAAAAGTGAAAAGAAATCCAGTCAGGCCAAGGTCTACAGTTTGGGATCACTTCACCAAGTTCAAAATTGATGATGGCGACACCAAAGGCAAGTGTAATTATTGTAATAAGGAATTTTGTTGTGATCCCAAGAGAAATGGAACCACTGCACTTAGGAATCATATGAATGTTTGCAAAAAGTATCCACATGCTATTGAGACTAGGCAAGCACTATTGAATTTGCAACCAAATTCAAACAATGTAAAGGGTGAAGTAGGCACACTTACTACTTGGAAATATGATAAAAATGCAATTAGGGAGGCTCTTGTTTCCATGATTATCATTGATGAGCTGACATTTAAATTTGTATAAGGTGAGAGATTTTGAAAATTTATGAGAGCCATATGTCATAAGTTTAAGATTCTCTCTCGTTGGACTATTTTGCGAGATTGTTATTCAGTGTATGTTGAGGAGAGGTCAAAATTGAAGTCTTATTTGAAGAGAATTTGTCAAAGGGTGAGTCTTACTACGTATACATGGACATCATTATAACGAATTAATTATATGTGTATTACTATTCATTTCATTTATAATGATTGGAAGTTACATAAGAAAATCATTAATTTTTGTCCTATTACAAGTCATAAAGGTGATGCTATTGGTAGAGCTATTAAAACTTGTCTGCTAGAGTGGGGGCTAGATAAGATGTTCACCATTACAGTTGACAATGCTGGTTCAAATGATATAGCCATTTCTTATTTGGAAAAAAAGCTTGCAAATTGGGATGTTAGTGTTTCTAATTCTGATTACCTTTATATGAGGTGTATGGCACATGTAGTTAATTTAGTTGTCATGGATGGCTTAAAAGATGTTGGTGAGTCAGTGTTGAAAGTAAAGAATGCAGTGAGATACATTAGAAGTTCTCCAGCTAGGTTAAAAAAGTTTAAGGAGTGTGTTGAATATGAAAAACTTGATGGTAAGTCTTCTTTGTGTTTGGATTTGTCAACTAGGTGGAATTCAACTTACTTGATGTTGAATGCAACTAAAAAATATGAAAGAGCATTCAAGACGTATGAGTCACAAGAACCTATGTTTAGGCTTGAATTGGAAGAGAATGGGGTGCCTGATTTTCATGATTGCTCTGAGTGTAGGAAAATGGTTGAAATATTATCTCATTTTTATAAGCTTACTTTGCGTATTTCTGGTTTTCAATATGTCACATCTAACATGTTTTTTGGTAAGATAAGTGACTTGGCTTTTTATCTTAAATCAATGGGTGGACAGTACTAATATTGAGGTGAAAAATATGGGAGGCAGAATGAAGAAAAAATTTGACAAGTACTGGGGGGATATAGATAAAATGAATAAATTGATTTATTTTGCTACTGTTCTTGACCCTCGTGATAAGTTTAAATATGTAACATCCCTAATTTTTAAATTTATTATTTTTTGGTAAATATTGATATTTATTTTAATTAAATTTTGAAAAATTATTTGAGATTTTTCGGGTTTTAGAAATCGGATTTGATTTTCTGAAATTATTAAACTTTGATGATTTTTAAAAATTAGTTTAAAGACCACGTGGCAAAACTAAAAATATATTTGGAGTCTAAGAAATTTTCTGAGTTTTCTAGAATTTTTCAGAATTTTTGGGCCTTGTTTTCGGTCCCAAGGCAGAGTAAAATTTCAAAATTTTATATCCTGAATCGAACTAGCCGAATCGAATAGGACCGGATCGGACTAGTCGAATCGGACCGGCCTTTTCTTTTTCTTTTTTCTTCTCCCTTGCGCGCCCGACCTCTCCTCCTTCCCTTCCCGTTTTCTCTCTCCTCCCTCACTCCCAGGCCGCGCCGCCACCACCCCACCTTCCCCACCTCGCTGGCGCACCGCCCCACCACCTCCCCACGGCCGGCCGACGCTCCAGGCAGTCGAAAAACACGCGCGAAGACCACCAGACGCGCGCGCCCCGTTTTGGCTTCCCGGCCTATCCGACCACTGATTGGGCTTGATCTTGTGTCAAACACCATCCACACTTCGAGAGCTTTCCATAAACACTAAGAACACCAAAATCCATCGAGCGTTTTGTCCAATTTTTGTTCGGAAAATTTTAGCTCATTTTGACTTTTGGACTAGATTTCTTGCAAACCGTAAACCCCACGAGAAAACCGAGAGTACCAGAGCGCTCCACTCATCGAGAGCTTCGCGGCAATATAAATTTTAAAATTTTCAGACACCATTTTTCGGTGGGTCCCACGAAACTTCGTAGTATTTTTCCGAGCATTAAATGAGCTTAGAAAATTCTGTAAAAATTATATACTAACTCCCGTGTTGTGGGCTTCGTGTAGGTACCTTCAATTTGCGGAAATTCGACAGTTGTCCAAGTTTGTGAATTTCCGGCCAGACAGACCAGCTACCGAAAAAGTCTCTGAATTGGGCCTATATTTTAGTTACCCCACCATTGTCAGACGTCCCAAGCACGTTTCCGAGATTGGAATCGGCATAGGTAAACCTGAACCTTGCTTTTTCGTAATTTTCTAGTGCTTAAATGTGATTAAAAATCCATAAAATATTCGTGGTAGCTCAGAAAATTATGATTCTTTTTGCAATGCCTAGTAATATTGCTAAGGACCGCGGGGCAAAGTTTTAGAATTTTTAGAGTTTATTTGGATAGTTTTTGTAAAAAGGGTCAATTATAAGGACTAAACTGTAATTTTACATATTGTGATTGATGACTGTTTGGATGGGCCTAGGAGGGGCTGTGTGATATGATTGAGTTGTGAGTGTATGGTTGGTGGATATAGAAGTGTGTTTTAAACTCATTTACAGGTTGGGTAGGTCCTAGGTATAGGGGAGATTCTACCGGATCTTCGGCACGACTTAGGACGTATTTGGTCTTTTCTTGGTTTGTATTGAGTCAATTGTATTAAATAATTGTAATAAAGTTGTCAGGTGAGCCGGGACAGCCTTCTTCCTCCGCTCAGCCACCACAGTGACTGCTGTCAAGTCTGTGAGTAAAATATTAATTTTAATTGTAATTTTGGATATTATTATATATTCCAGCATGCCCATGCATCACTTATAAATATGTATTTATGTAGTTAAACACTAGGCACGTTTTATGTTGCATTCATAATTATTAAAGTACCATGGATGTTGTTGTGGTAATTTGGAGCAGTGTGCGTGCGTTGGTGTGCGTGTGGTATAGTGTTGACTATGGACAGGACAGATAGACACGGCTTGAGATCTTCACTGGGACCCGATCCTTCGGGGTAGACATGGCTTGAGTTCTTCGCTGGGACCCCAATTTGGTTTATTAAGCGAAAGTCCGGCCTGAGTTCTTTGCTGGCACAGGTTGGATTAAAGAGAGCTGTATAGGGGATCAACTCCCATATATTTATGATTTAACATTGCTGAGTGTGTGAATGCTCCAAATTACCTTTTTGCTGTTATGATGTGAAAATATTGCTGATATTGCATTTCACTCTACAGGGTGCATTAGCTTTAGATAGTTATAGAGATTATGGTTAAAATTGATATTTTACTCTCTTCACTCCTGTTAATTATTTTTCAAGCTATAGGAGGATTTTTGTTGTGGTTAACCTGCTTCTCTTCTTCGCAGGTAGTTTATTAATATTTGTATAATTCTATTAACTCCTAGAATTTCCGCATGTGTTAGAAATATTTATTTATTTTGGGGACTGTAATATAATTGTCATGTTGGGCCTGTAAACTTATTATTATATGCACGTTTGTTGGACTGGATGAGGGAGCTGAGCTCCCATTTATTTTTATGACATTTGAGTATGTGGAGGGTGAGCTGAGCTCCCCAGTTAATTATATATTGTGTTTACAGGTCGGGTGAGTGAAAAACTTTCCGTTGAAAGGTCCACTTTCTGGTTGGACTCTGTCCGGTTGAATTCTTGAAATTGGGCCCAAATGGGCCTTAGAGTTGGGTTAAGGAATAGTTAGGCTTATTACGGGCCTCGAGGGCTTTAGGCTGGCCCAGGTCCTAGTGCCGGTCCGGCCCATAGGTTGGGTCGTGACAAAATATATGGAGTTTCAATTTTGTCAAATGCATGGCGAAGAAAAGGGTGAGCAGTTGTTCCAGAAGGTGAAGTCATCTTTGATTGACTTATTTAATGATTATAAGAAAATGTACCAAACTGATTATGAGCAAACAAGTGATAAAACTAGCTCACAGCTCTCAAGTGGTAGTGGTAGTACAATAAATCTGAAGCCTAAATTGTACTTGAAGCATCACTACAAAAGGCAAACGTTAGAAAAAAATAGAGGTTTATATTCAAAAACAGAGTTGAAAGTGTATCTCAATGAGGCAATTCAAGAGGACAAGGAATATTTTGATCTTTTGCAATAGTGGAAAATCAATTCTGAGAGATTTTCTATCCTTGAAAAATGGCAAGAGACATATTGGCAGTCTCAGTTTCAACTGTTGCATCAGAGAGCGCATTTAGTACTAGTGGGAGAGTACTAGATCCCTTTAGGAGTTCTTTAACTCTCAGAATTGTGGAGGCTTTGATATGTGCACAAGATTGGACACGTTCCTCAAATTGTCCAATAAATGTTGAGGAAGATTTAGAGGAACTTGAAAAGTTTGAAGAGGGTATGTAATAAATACATGTATTTAGATAATTTTTATCTTTTAATATTCTCATTTCAACATGGATTGAATTTTTTTTTTCATTATATAATTTAATTTTCAGTACTACCAAGTGTTGGCCTAACCCAATTAGGTGGATTAAGTTGTTCAACCCCTACCCTTAACTCTTAGATGTAAGTTTTATTGTTTAAAGTTTTATATTGTTTTATGCTTTCATTAATTATTATATATCGATTGTCTTTTTTTCTATTATATTGTTTGTGTAGGTTCCCAAAAGTTGGTGCCTGCTACCTCTTCATTTGAGGATGTTTTGGATTTGGTTGGACTACTCAAAATCAAATTGTTAGAGAGTTGATGGATTTTAATATTATGTTTAATTATGTTATTATTTGATGGATTTTAATAAGGACTGTATTTAGGTTTTATCTAGTTGGAGATTTGGTATTTTATTATTATGTTATTTTATGGATTTTAATAATAACTGAACTGTATTGTATTTAGAGTATGGCTGTGGTTATTTTAGCTTTTATTTCAATTATGTTATGTTTTATGGTTTGGCATTTGGTGCTTGGATTATTATTTGGTTTAGTCTTTTTATACTTTTATTTATTTTATGGTTTATTTGGCATAGTGACATTTTATTAAATTGATTGTTTATTTGATGCTACACAATTGATTTTATATGAATTGTATGCTATGAAGTGTGAACAAATGCAAATATGTAATTTACAGGTCAAACTAGGTTTGGCAATTGAAAAAACTTGAAATTTTGGTTTTTCATTAATTGAACCGAACAAAATCGATAATGATTGATTCGGTTCAGTGCGGTTTGATTTTTCTCTAATAAATGGTTCGGTTTGGTTTACAATTTATGAGATTTTCGATTATCGATTATTTCGGTTAGGTTCGATTTGAAATCGAACCGACCAAATGCTCACCTCTAGTCGAAGCTATTGCCTGTTGAAACCTAATCCCATGAATTCCTCTTTCTCTATTTAATGTAACAATGTGAAGAAAAGTGAAACTACACGATTTTACATTTTTTTTGTTGTTTTTTTTTTTAATTTCTTTTTGGGCTTTAAACAATCCATCATTTTGGCCCAATTTCAAGTGGAAAATGACCTTGTCAAACTTGTCAATGAACTCGCGTTTTTACCGATTTTACTAAGTTAACTCTCGATTCTATCATGACTTTATAGTAGTTCGATTTTTTACATGCGTTGAAACGTTTGATTGATTCTAACAAGTAAACTCGTAAACTCATACGAGTTGACTCGCCAGTTTAACAATAATGGGTGTACTATTTAGCAGATCTGAGCAAATTTGGGAGGGTTTTTCTTGATTTACTTGTGAATTTCTTCCTTTGTGATGATTTTGTGGCTCTGATTGATTGTGTGACGATTTCTCATCTCTAAGAGCTACGGAAAGCTATGAAGAGGATGGTATTCTCTTGGTCTATAACTGTCACTCTATGATGGTCGATAACCCTTTTAGCCATGAGAAAGGTCATAAGCTTTGCCATCCCCTCCTTTACAGCCTCTGGTGATCGATCCTCATCTCTAATATTCGGGAGTGTAGGCTTTTGCTTTTGTTTGAAGTGTTTACTCTCAACTTTCTTCTTAGCTTTGCTTGGCTTATAGGTAAATGCTCTTTGATTTTTTGACTGTTGAGATTGGTAAAGCTACCTAAGGAGGCTCGGTTTGGCTCTTGAAATTACAGAGCTGTGGCAATGATGATTGGTGATATGCTTTCTAACAGCATTATGCTCCTCACTATAAGGTTATGTAGTTTGTGGCTACACCTTGGTCTTTGAGTTGGTAGCTTTAGGGTTTGTCTGGATGGAATGAAGGGAGATTTAGTAAAATAAGGTAAGTTAAGGTAAAGGAATATATGGTATGGTAAGGTAAGATAATAGTTTTATTTATATTTGGGAAGAAGGTAATGTAAATGAAAGTTTTATAACTTTATTTTGTTTGGTTGGATGGTATTGGAAGGTAAGGTTAAATATAAAAATCACAAAACTATTATTTTTGTAAAACTTATTATTTTATAGTAAGAAGAGATATTTTGGAGATTTTTTAAAATTAATATGGGTAATACAGGAAATCAAAAAATATAAACTTTTTCAACTCTTCCCAACCCATCAAATTGGTGGGTTAGAGAAATAAACCCCCAAAGCTCTCCCTATCCCTCAATCCTCCACCCCAAACAAGTGAAAAATTCCTTAAGACCATCCTTTATTTTCCCTTACCACCATAAACCCTCAATCCAAACAAAGGGTTAGTGGGTTCTATTGTATTGGACTTATGAGCCAAAAATCATCATATGTAATTGCCTATTGGCCTTTTCTTAATGGCAATTATTATGCATTGCGACTAAAAAGAAAAATAAGTGTTTTCATTTATAAATAATAAACAAAAAATATTAATTGAAATATATCCTTCTCATGAGTGCATTGGTAATACAGGAGCAAAAATGCTCACAAAATTACCAATTAAAATTGTTTTTTTGTGAATTATTATATCATCTGACACAGACAATAAAATAACACTAAAAACATCATTTGAATGCTCGGTTTTAAGAGTATTTCATCATCTGATAGAGGTTATAAATTTATATTAAAAGTATCATTTAAGTCGGTGATTTTCTGTAACAGCATGTAAAGTTGCACTGTAATATTGATAAAAAGAATATGCCAAAGACAACTCTTTCGAGAGTTAAAAAGTTTCCTCCCTTGAGCAATGTTCTCTCTTCTTCTGGAGAAAACACTGCTCAAGGGAGGAAACTTTTTAACTCTGAAAAGAGTTGTATATATATATATATATATATATTTTGTTCGCATCATATTTTTTTTCTTATATTTTATACACAATTTGTCAAATTGAATTGTTGATTTTTTTATTAAGAAATAAAAATATTTGCAATTAAGGTAAGTTTTAAACTTTAATATAAATTATTATTTTGATTAATGGAATAATATGTTTATTTAATATTTTAATTTGGATAAATTTGTTAACATGCTTGTCAAATTTTTATGATAAATTTAGTTAAAAATTAAATCAGTATATGTTGATATGATATAAAATATTCTAATTTTAATATTATGCTATTAAGTTTAAAATAATTGAGAGGGTGCTGAAGAATACATTTTAAAAATATATTTTATGCAATATTTTTATTTATATTTCATGTAATAATTATAAACTTTCACCCAAAAATTTCTAATATTAGTTATTTATTTACGCTACCAGATTGCTTCTATTTAAAAAATTTTAATGCCTAGTGCTAATTTATTATTTAATTTATTGATCTTAATTTTTATTAATTTACTTTTATTACATTTGAAAAGTTTATTTTTTATTTTTTTAATAAAAATAATTACACCCATAATAAAAAATATAAATAAAAAAGAGTTGTAGTAGTTCTTAAAAATAATTTATATGTATTAATTATTCTTCGTCTAAAGAATAAAAGAAATTTTTTTTATAAGTAAAAAAGAAAATAAAAAAAAATTATGGTATGCAAATAAGTTAGAACTTTAAAAATTTGACAATCTACTTTTTATAATTTTAAAATTTACTTTTTACATTTTGCTTAAGAAAATGTTAAAATGTTATTTTAAGTAGTATTTTTTTAAATAATTTTTATAGATGCTGACACATACTGACATATTGATATAAATTTACAGGGCACGTTAATAAATTTATGTTAAAAGTGCCTTTTTTATTTACTTTTAAATATTGAAAACACTTTTCCAATTGATTTTTTTTTAAGTAAATATTATTTTTATAAATAATTTTAAATGTACATTAAAATGATAAATATATATTTTTAAATATATTATGTAAATAATTAATCATCTATTTTATTCCAACGCTATTACTGATTCAACTGCAACTGATTCCAGAATCAACTGCAAGTTTGCAACGTGCCCCATGTTTTCCAACCGTGCGGCTACGCGGCCCACTACCAGAAAAGTTCAACGAGAGCCTGTCCATTTACACGATGCCGTTTATACTTTTATTCACTCACATCTCCTTTTAAACTTCCGTGTTGACGTTTTTGTCTCACGCTCTCTCTGTCCGCCCCTGTAGAGATGACAATATGTCAAAATTTTTTTGAATATTTAATTTAATTAAATTTTAATAAAATAAATTTAAATAATATATAATTAAATTTAAGGTGAATTTAAATTTAAAATTTAATATTTATAATAAATTTAAATTAGATTTAGGTTTTATATATTAGGTATATGTTATTTAAATTTATTTATATAAATATTTAATTAAATATAAAATATATATATTTTAATAATATTTATAAATTTTATTTTATATAAAATAAAATTAAAATATTTTATAAAATTATTAATTTTTAAAATATAAATTATTAATAAAAATAATTTATTATATATATTATTAATTAAATAAATAAAATTAAATATTTTTTAAATAATAATAATTGAATATAAAATAAATTTAAATAATTGAAAATAAATTTTAATTTAATTTAAAATAAATTTTAATTTTAAAAATATTAATCAAATTTAAAATTGAGTAAGATAAATTTTACGGTTATTGTGCCTATAAGCAACCCTACGCCTGGGTCAGTAAAATATCCAATGCTAATCTCGCGGGACCCACACTAAAAACAACCAAGAGGAAATCCACGCGCAAAATGGATGCGCGTTGCGACAAATTAATTTATGTATTCAAAGCTATTTTATGTCGAAGCATAAGGACAGTTCGCGTTTGGTAAAATTTAAAAACACAAATGCAAAATGGCGTAACTGTGAAATATTTACGCGAAAGGAGCCGCGAAGAAGAAAAGGATAAATAAAAAAAGAGGAAATAGAAGCAGGAGAGATTTCCCCTCTCTCTGTTTCATCGTCCGTTGAACGAAGCTTCGTAAGGAAATCGAAGGTAGAAGACAAAAACCAGAGCAGAGAAAGGGGATTCGAATCGGAATTTTCGGGTGGAGATCGGTCGTTTCCCTTTTTTTTGTCGAAGAAGAGAAAGATGAGTGGTGGATGGGAGAGGGTTAGGTCAACGAGATCGAGATTGAGCCGAGACGTGAGCTTGACCGGCCGTTCGTCCACGTCTCGGACGGTTCGACTCGGCCGGGTCCAGCCCCAGGCCCCTGGTCACCGCACCATTCACTGCAATGATCGCGAGGCTAATTTCCCCGTCAGATTCAAGGTTCCTCTTTATATTTAAATAAATGGTTGTTACGTTTCATTTTATATATTTATTTATTTCCATTTTCTTTTCTGTTTGGTTGCTTAGAAACATGGAGTTTTTGGTTATTACCGTTCCAATAAAACGGGAACTCCAGTGGACTTAGTGTGTAATTTAATATTTTTTTCCCATTAAAATCCACGATTTTGGATAGAAAATTTGTGTGAATTACAGGATTAGTGTTTATTTTCTTTGGCTTCCCACGTTATTAAACGCTGGATTTAGCAGAATCCATTGAAGTTAGGGGCTAATGGTTGAAATTTTCTTTTCCTGTATTATATGGATTTACAGATATTTTCTTATTTTTGAAAATAGTGATGAGGTGATGGTGCACTTATGCTTTGGGAGAATGTGGAGTGCTTAAATAAAGTTAAATGCTTTACTTTCGTACTCCAGTGAGGTTTTCTATTTTGCACATGGACAAATGCAATTGTTGTCACGATTTCTCATGCTTCCTGAAATATACTGCAATTAACCAAATTTATGTGACCCTTCTTCGTGACCGATAAGTTAATTGTTACTATGAATGAATTTTTTCCCCTTTATCTTGGTAACTTCTTATTACTTTATCTATTTGATATAGCTGTATGAGTACACTAGTATTGAAAGTTAATCATCAAAGATGTAAAGCACTCTGCATGTAGATGCACTATCAGTTGCTTGCATTGAAAAAAACGGAGGAGTAAGTGCTAAGAGTGATCCACGAGAGATTCAGTCAATAGTTAGCCTTATTTGACTATCATAGCCTAATGAAACTATTGAAGATATCCATCTTATCTTAGTCTGACAGCTATCAGTCAAGGAAGTAAGTCTCTAGGGCTTTGGCTTGAATGGATATGTGTTTTTGAATACTGTGATACATGTGTGGTAAAATTTGGAGGTATACTGGGATTTAGGGGGTGGGGCACATTTAAGAAATGAATGGAGTGCAATGTGCACTTTCTCTGAAGATGAGTTTTTTATGTGATTGTGCAAATTCAAGTGATTCTGATTCTGTAATATCTAGCTCTAATTAATTGCTACATTATGCAAAGGTGTAAATGAGGTGTATGAAACTATAAAATATGAATAATGAAGGAACAAAGCCTAAGCTGTTTCCATGATTGCAAGAACAGAGTTGTAATTATTCAATAAAACAGGACACATGGAATGGAACCCTTGTGCCTGCTAGTTCTCAGATTATTGTCAATCATGTCTTGTGGTCATAGCCTTGGTGGAGAGGCATGCAGAGAATGGAACCCTTGTGGCTACTAGTTCTCAGGTTATTGTCAATCATGCCTCTTGGTCATAGCCTTGGTGGATGGATGTGGTTATCTTAAGTCTAATATTTGAAAGTTTAACTGCCAAAAAAAAGAAGGAAGTCAGGCCAATTTTTTTTTTTTCCTGTAATCAGTGTGCCCATCGATCGTTTATACATTTCGTTTCTTGTGCTTTAAAATTAGGATTTGCATTTTCATTGGAAAATGTGAAAGTCATAATATCTGCAAAGAAATTTAAAGCTATGCATAGCTTGATCAGACTTTGGTTTATCTTTTATCTGTCAAATGGCAGCATCAAATGCAAGTTTCCTTTGTATCTTAGATAATGCCTTCCATGGATACCTTTATGGCTTGGGAAATGTTTCCTTTGCTCTTATGGCCCTGGAAATGTTTCCTTGCTTTCCATTCTCTAGATATACCTTACTTTCGCACATGTGGCCTCGTTCCAAAAGATTGTCCAGCATATTAATGCTTTGTATATGGTTGTGTTTAGCAGTTGAGACTTAGAGTATGCTACCAACACTCTATCCTAAACAGAAAATAAATGTTCTCACTGAATGATAAGTGATGAGCTATTTTATGGCTACCAAAAGCACACTGCATTCGGATTAATCTTCTTTTTGGATTATCTAGAAATGAATCTTCTTAAAATGATGTTGAAGGGACGAAGAATGCCAGTTCTAATGTGATAAGATTCTTGCTCATTAATTTTCCTAAGTATGCGAAATACAATCCAGCCTGACTGGACAGGCAACTGTGACTTGTGAGGTCACATGCTCTGATCATATCGTGCCGTGCTGCAGGAGGTAGTCTAACTTTCAGAAAATGATTCATGACATAGAAGTTAGAAATAGAAAACACATTCTTGTCAAAGGTTATTATGCTTTAATGACATGCAAGCAATATGGAAAAGAACTTGGAGTGAAGCATGCTGATGCTTAGAACCTAAAATGTCAAGAATGCAGAGAGTTGCATCTGGGAGCTGAAAACCAAGAGCAACAGTTGTGCAAAATCCTACATTGATTACTGCAACTGAAAGTCTGTTGCCATTGAAAGCTCTTGCACTCAGAAGTATTTGAATTTGGAATTTTTTGTGTTAATTGACTTTTAACAATGCTTTTGGTATGCAGTTTTTTATTGCTTTTGCTTCCACTGAATTTGATTGGGCTTTAATTTGATGGGATTGATTTTTTTCAGGGGAATTCTATATCAACTACAAAGTACAATTTCTTTACCTTTCTGCCTAAGGGATTGTTTGAACAGGTAAATTAATTTTAGAATAAAATGTTTTTAATGTTAAATGCATTTTATGCTTAGAAGGTACTATAAGTTAAGGGTGGCAACGTGTTTCTCAACCTTACTGGCAAGCTTAAGCCAGCCCTTTAGGCTTTTGAGTGCCAACATTGAGCTAAAATTAGTTAAGAGACACGACTAGAGATTTATTTTGTTTCTTTGATTAGAATTCTCATACTTGAAAAAGTTTAATGGCTTTAGTGGGTATGTTTGATTCTTAGTGTTTATTTGTGTTTTGGCTCCCTTGTTTTTTAATTAACTACTACCATGTTGGATGTTTGTGACTTGGGTTTGGACAATGTCTTAAGGGCTAAGTGATAAAATTGTTAATTAAGGGTTAAAATTTCCTCAAAACTCTAAAGGCATTCCACCATGAACTACTTACTTCCTTTTCCATTCTTTCTTAATTTTGTTCTTGTTTATTCCCATCCTTTTACTCCAATGTTGAGTTTTTGTAAATGCAGAGTATCTTTGATCACGTAGATGTAATTAAACTTCTTCTGCAAGTTAACAATAACCAATGCAGACATAAGAAATTTCCATTTTCTTTTCCTTGACAAGCAAATATGGGCTATTTTGCAGCCAATAGGTTGGATACATTCGCTTGCCATAATCTCACAAGCTATTGTAGTTTGATATAAAGTTTGAAAATTTAATTTAATGGGTTAGGCTAAGTGTGTATATTATAAAGCTGGTTCACTGCACACCTTCCTGTGATTTTTTTTTTCGCTTGTGATTTCTTTTCTTGAGAAAATTCTGTGTTTATATTGAACAGTTCAGGCGGGTGGCCAATTGCTACTTTCTCTTCATATCAATTTTATCAATGACCCCAATCAGGTATTTTAATGCAAACTTGTGTAAACTCATTGTTTCACGACCATCAGTGATATTTTTGCTGGAGACATGTATTACTTTATTTTATTTTCCAATTTTATATATATTACTTGACATGGTTGAAGATAGTTTTGCAACTTTCCTCCCTCTGAAAATGCCTAGGGCTTATAAATCGAATAAACTGGAGGACTTAGCTAACCACACTTCAAAACTGGCACTTTGAACTTCCTTGCTTAATAAATTATTGTTTCTATGATGATGATGATGATGATGATGATGATGATGATAATGAAAATCTTACAAATAGCTTCATTAACCTTTTTTTTTCCTGCTTACCCTTGGTGACCTTTTGTTTCGAGGACTAGGGTTTCCACTACCAGATTTATGGTGTGAATTTGGGCCAACTTTAAAGTAAATGTTAATTGACTGTTAATGAATTTGTCGACAATAATGTGTATTGATGTCAATTACAAAGCTTCATTTTGATGAGAAAAATGAGCAGGTGATTTGAATGCTAATTAATGATTCTGTACTTCTTTTAATTGTTTGAGTTGGCTTGGATATATCATCACTTTGGCATGCATTCTAGGCATCAAAAGTCAAGTATCCATTTTATAACCTAGACCTTGACCCAATAAAAAAAGGAGAAAAAGAATAAGATTGACATTTTTCTTCCCTTCCAAGTTATTAACATTGTGTTAGATAATGCAAGTAATATATGAACTTGCCTGAAAGTGCGTTCTTTTACTTTCAAAATGTGGGCTCAATCAAGAGAAGGTTCTCAAATTCCTTAAAATAGAAATAGAACAAAATCCAAATGCCACAGTGCCACTATAAGAACAATATGATCTGAGTGAGAAATAGAATTTCTTTATATTGCATTTAGCTGCAGTATATAATTACAAGCAATGAGAACTTCTTCATGTTAGGGATGCATAGTTAGAGGAAGTGCCTGGTGCTTTTGTTGGATGTGACCAGGTCATGGATTTAAATCGGTAAAGGAGACAAGCGTACAATGGCCATAGCATAATGGTGAGGGCCTATTGCTATGCAAATTTTTTTGAAAAATTTGCAATGTTCGTGAAATAAATAAATATTTAAAGATATAAATAAAATTAAGATACACAGCTAAATAACAAGCATAAATATATCAATGAAGAAATTAAATCCATCATTCTTAGACGTCATTAACATTAATCAATTTAAAACTAAAATAACTATGTAGATAGTAAAGAGCTAACCTTATACTTAGCAAACAATAATGAAGCCTAAAAGTTTACTTGATTTTATTTTCCAATTAACTATGTATTTGACCAAAATTAATTTTGAAAATAGTTAAAAATTAGAAAAATAAAACCTATCGATTGGGCGAACAAATTTTTCATACTATAAATTTAACCAAAAAGTTTAGCATCAAACATAATTGTCTTCAAAAAATAAGTAAAAAAAAAAATAAAAAGAAAAATATATCACCTGTTTTAAGATATGGATTTGTAGAACTAAAAAGATGTAAGGGTTTTGTTCAGAACCTTAACAGAGTAATTGAAAAGAAAGGGAGGGAAATCGAGACAGAAGGGGGAGGAAAAGAGATGAATTTGAAAGAGAAAAGAAAATATCTTTATTTCTGTATATTTAAGAATGAATTACAGAAAGAATATATTCTCCTACTTTTAGTCTAAACTGTCAATCTGTTACTGAAATTCTATTGGATAGTCTCAAGACTTCTGCAGCAGTTGCCACTGATTACTTCAGCAGATACCTGTTTGTAACTTCCTTCTCCAGTTGGTGTAACTACTTCCAGCTCATGCCACAACTAACAAAACTTCCTAAACTTCCTAGCTACCTATCTACTGTTGCGGATGCTTCTGGAATGTTCTTCTTTCTGACCTTCCTCCTTTGATATGTGATGATCTTAGCTCAAGAGACAAGAAGTGGGAGATTTGTATTAACATATAAAATTTTAGATGGAAAGTTGAGAAAGTGAGAGACAACAGCTTGAAACCCCCCAAGCCAGAAACAAAACATGAGGAAGAGCTGCTGCCCCCATGTGGACAAAAAAAAACAAAATGAGTTGAAAGAACTTTACCATTATTTAGCAGTAAATAGCGGCTGTTACTGTTATGTAAAGGCCGTAATGGCTGTTGCAGGTACATTTTTTTTGGGCCTTTAAATAACTGGTGTCACACTAACGGAAGGCTAAGAAACCTATAACGTAATGACTGTTATTTAAAACTATGAACCAGGCACAAAGAGTTGGAGAGTTTGATTGTCATGTGCAACCAATATTTATTGATGGGTTTGATTTTGGATAGTTTGGCTTGGGGCATGGCCACCTTTGTAGACTGTGGTGTCTTCCCAGATTGCAGCAGAGTTTATGTAGGTGACTGGGTAATTGAGATGCTGACAAGTTAGTCTGCAGTATAATAGACATAAGAAGTTGGAGATGGCTATAATGTACATGGCGGAGAGATGGTGATAGGGAGAGAGAGAGAGTAATACATATGTTTGAGGCTATGTTTGAAATTAGTGCGGGGTTCTTTAATTCGTGCAATTTGATCTATCTTTTAGGCTGGCAAGTTCTCAATATTTTCTGTTAACATCAATTGTAAGTTGGAGATCATGAATTAAAAAAAAAAGGTAAAAAAGGAGGAAATTTTTTGTAATTTTTGCAGTGTTGTCAAAAGCGCTTGGCGCCCTTAAGGCGAGAAGGTCCTTCATCGCCCGAGGCGTTAGGCACTCGATCGAGTGAAGTGAGGCGCTAATTTATTCTAAAATAATAAATAATTAAATATGCAATATAAAAAGTGGTTTGGTCATGTGAGAGAAGGGAGATTGAGGTGGTTTGGTCATGTGAAGCGTAGACATACGGAGGCTCCAGTTAGACAAGTAGAGCACATTAGGTTAGAGGATAGAAAGAAAAAAAGGGGTAGACCTAAATTAACTTGGAGGAGGATAGTACAACATGACTTAGAAGTATTAAACATTTCTGAGGATTTAACCCAAAATCGTTCAGAGTGGAAAAAGCGAATCCATATAGCCGACCCCAAATTTTTGGGATAAAGGCTTAGTTGAGTTGAGTTGTATGCAATATAAAAAGTCTAACATATTACACAATCAATAAATTGACAAATTTCATATTTATATTTCATAATATATTATGTGTTTTAAACTTTAAGATCAAAAGCATTCCTCTAATAACACAAAATGTTGAAGCAAAAATCATAAAGCACATAATATAATTTAAAATTCTAGATCTAGATGCATTGTTCAATTTCATTCATTATGTCATGCAAATTCAAAATTCTAATTCTCTAGTCATTGTCTTCTTCAGCGTCCGCTATGTCATCGTCGTCCTCCTCCAATCCCTCTTCTTCCTCATCATCAGATTTGTAGTCCTCAGTCCCTTCATCTTCTTCTGAATCAGTCTCTTTTTGAATATTTACTACTCTTGAACTTGATGCATTTGATTGAGATCTTGCTTGTTGTCTGGTGTATGCCCTCATTTCCCCAACACCAGATGCCCTAGCCACATCATCCCATGTTAAATTATCATCAGCAAAAACCAATTCATCTTCAACTTCAACACTGTTAGCAGCCATCTCTCCAATCAACCATTCATTACAATCGTTAATACCATTTAGAGATATGGGATCAACTAGATCTGCAAATCATGTCGAGCCTTCAAAGCTTGATTGTACTTAATATACACCAAATCTTTTAACCTTTGATGCTCAAGCCTATTTCTCTTCTTAGTGTGAATCTGTTACATGTTTAATAATTACATTAATATTTGTAAATATATAAAATAAAGTACTAGATATTGAATTTATTAATTCAAATTAAATTATTCAATAGGAATCATGGAAAAAAAGCCACTGACATGTTCAAATACGCTCTAATTACGTTCACAGCCAGATGAACTACAAGTCACTAATTTTGATAACTAGTTGTTGCAAATTTGGAGCAGAATTTCCAAACAGACTCCACCATTCAGCTATGATATTGCAAAAGTGCAAACAATTAACAATATTAATAACCAACTTTCTTGTGTTTTAGCCTTTTAGGTAAATAGTATTTAGAAATTTACCTATGAACTTTGTGTTTTTTGATCTAATAGCCATGGGAATGCCAAAAAGGCCTTCGTCTTTCTTATACATTGACGGGTCAGTCATGATTTTATCTTGCACATTAATACTTGGAACCAATCTTTGGATGCTTTCATACAATCCTTTAGAGACCTCTTCATCAAATTCAATTTGCTGGATTGCTATTAAAATATTCTGGATTCAAAAGGTGACCAGCTGCATGCAATGGATGATGAAGCTGACATTCCCATCTCTTGTCAATGATTTCAAAAATCATCTTGTGTTTGGCCGCATTTCCTTTAAAAGACTTTTGAATGGCTTCTTTAGCTTTGTCCATGGCTTCATATATATATATATATATCCCATAGCTGGCTTTTTCTCATTATTGGCTTCATATATACATCCCATAGCTGGCTTTTTCTCATTATCAGCAAGTCGAAGGACTCAAACAAGGGGACCCATCACTTTTAAAGTATAAAGCACAGTATTCGAAAATGATGGCATCAACACAATCTTATTTGCTCTTTTTCCCGTTGCTTCCTTAGCCTACTTACTTTTCACCCGCTTTTTTGATGTGAACGTGTTCCTAAGATTGTGCTTTTGAGAGTGAATTCTTTATAATGTCAGAAATGTAGTTGCAAATCTAGTGATACCATGCTTAACCAATTCCCTTTTATCTATGAACTTCCTCATCATGTTCAATGCACTGGTGTGGTTTTAAAGAAATCCGATTACAGAAATTGCTCTTTCCAAAGTTGTCTTCACTTGAGCAATGTTTCCAATATCTTCTAACATGAGGTCCACGCAATTTGCTGCGCATAGAGTCCAATACAAGTGTCTCCTTTTTGCTTGTAACAACTTACCTAATTAAAAAAAATAAAATAAATAAAAGAAACACATACACAATTGTCATGTATTTATTCTAAAAGTGTCTTGTACTATCATTAAGAATATAAAAATTAAAAATTATATAAAAGAAAAGCTAGTAATAGTTACTTACCAACTAACTTGTAGTTGCTTCCATTGTCAGTTATCACTTGAACAACTAATGTGACAACACTGACACTTTGTAATTTTTCCTCTTATGTTTGGCCTCCTCATCCTTGTTTTTCCTACGTATATGTTTTCTGTACAAAGGTATTGATTCTCTGTAGTTAGCATTTGAGTATTCACTAATGCTGTTGAAATTTATTTATTCTTTGTTAGGATATTGTTTTGTACTGCTTGTACTGTTTGACATTTTGAAAATTATTTTCTAGATTCTTCTGTTTTATTTGTGTATTTATAATGTTCTTTGATTGCATTTACTTGTTAATTTCTGTTCACTTTCATCTTGGTTCTGCATGTAGAATCTCACTTACATGCTCTCTTTTTGTACTAGTACAATTGCTTTGGTGATGATTCCTAAGTATCTATAGAAGGGTTTCATATTCACCAACATCCTTTTGTGTAACTAACTGTACTTAAAAAGGGTTTCTGATTATGCAGTCCTGTCAATCCTATAACAAATGTGGCCCCTCTGAGCCTGGTACTTTTAGTCTCTCTTATTAAGGAGGCATTTGAAGACTGGGTGAGTGATGTTGTTCATGTTCATTTTAGTATTGTGCTTTTTTTTTTTTGGGTTGCATAATATGTTTGAAGAACAATCTGCATTATATGCCACACACTTACACACAGTCACACACACACACACACACACACACACACACACACTCACACACAAACCCCATTCTTTGCGTCGCTTGAGGTAGCGTGAGGCTATGTTTTATCAATTGTGAGTGTGTTGAAATGCTGATTTGTCACACATGTATATTTTGATGTTTTATTTTTATTGATTGTGCACTACAGAAGCGCTTTCAGAATGATATGGTGATTAACAATAGTCCAGTAGAGGTGTTGCAAGATCAAAAATGGGAGACTGTCCCCTGGAAGAAGTTACAAGTTGGAGACATTATTAGGGTAAGCATGCCACTGTTTCTTATTATTTTTCTTGTAAACAAAATTAAAAGAAATTGTATCCAACACCATTGTCTCTCCTAATGTGAGCTTGAAAGCTCCTCTTTGTCCTGTCAAATGGAATGCACTTGATATTTTTGAGCTCAACATTGGATCTGGATGCTTGTAAACAACATTATAGGGACCTAGAATATCAACCTTAAAGTGCTTTCTAAGGGATGTTGGTTGTCTTCTCTCTTGCTACACATGCAATGGTATTTTATGACCTGTTTTTGGCAGTGTTTTATGACGTTACCTGTCTGTCATGACTATTATTTTCATTTCGTCTGCTGATACCATAGGGGCCACAAAGGAATATGAATAAGAGTATATGGAAAAATTACGTATTTTACTTTGTTTTCTTGAAACTGAATTTTGGGTTGGCTGCAGGTTAAGCAGGATGGATTCTTTCCTGCAGATCTGCTTTTGCTTGCTGGTACAAATCCAGATGGTGTCTGCTACGTTGAGGTTTTCCTTTTCTGCTTAAAATTTTTTACTAAATCATTGTCTTGGAGAGAATGAGTGATCTACTGATGTCCTGTGTGTTTCATGTATTTTTGTATTTGGGGTTTGGCAGACTGCAAATTTGGATGGAGAAACAAATTTGAAGATCAGAAAGGCATTGGAAAGGACTTGGGACTACTTGACTCCTGAAAAAGCTGCTGAATTCAAAGGTTATCTTAGGCATAGATACCATTTTTTAAATGTGTGCACATATACATGTATGTGTGGGTGTATAACGATTAGTCATGAGAAACTGTAGGTGTATAACGATTTAGTTGATAGGAACTGTGTCGTGGAAGGAAAGCCTACTTTATTGTTTTATTCAACATGCAAGAAATATTTTAATTGATCATTTCTTGCCCTACTCCTTTTCTTCGTGGCAGTGATTAGTTGCTGGAGAATAAATAAGTTGCGTGTTCTTGAATTGTTCCACTTCATGAACACTGTTTCTGTATACCATATTGCCGGGAAAGTAAACTTAAACTTTTCCAATTCTTTTTTGCTCCTTAACATCTTGTTTTGGATACAGTGATCAAATTTTTTAAATCTTATCTGTCCTTGTTATTGTTATTGTCATTTGGTACTCTATATATTTGACTATCACATAGTAAAAATGACATTGTTTGATGTTGCATATCCTTTCAGATATATTGTCATGGTTACACAATTGGTAATGTGATTTTGCTGGTCCGCAACGTCTGTTCGTAGCTTTAGCTGCATCTTTATGGTGATGATTCTTTTGAGAATAGCATTTCCATCTGATAATCACTGCTAGATGTCTTAAAACTATCACTCACTTTTTCCATCTGATAATCACTGCTAGATGTCTTAGAACTCTCACTTTTTCAGCAACTGAATTTTCTCTTTCCCTTTTGTGTTGTACTTCCACTTCATTAGTGCTAATTTATATAATTTGCTTCTTTTTGAAAGGCTGATTACTCAAGTACAGGCAATTGAATAGTTGAGTTGGATGTTTTACTCAATTGCTATACATCTGTGCAAGTCGATATCCTTTTGAGGAAATTCTTATCTTTTACTGAAATCAGTTAATGCAATTAACTTTTAATGCGACAGGGCATCTTCATTTGTCCATTTGCTTACATATATATAATGGCTCACATTATTGTCAAGTTTAATGTTTGCCATCTTTCCCTCAATGCAAAATGAAATAATCATATATTCCTTTTCTATTACCTTATAATTATAATTTCTTTTTTGTTAGTGCAGGTGAAGTGCAGTGTGAGCAACCAAACAATTCGCTGTACACTTTCACTGGCAATCTTATAATCCAAAAGCAAACATTACCTCTCAGTCCTAACCAACTACTTTTAAGAGTATGCATTTACTTTCTCTTCTTTGTAGCGAGCAATTAATTTATCTATCTTCTTCTCTTCTTCTACTAGGACATTAATGATTAATCACAATGTAGAAACTATATGATTCTCAATTACAGCTTTCCTCCATCCAAAAAGAGGAAAGCTCTCTACACTTTTTTAGTTCCCTTTTATGATTTCTGCTTGATACTCAGCTGCTATGAAACTGATTTTGGACTTACTGTTGACTCTGGCATTATGTTTTCCTAGGGATGCAGTCTCAGGAACACAGAATACATTGTTGGAGCTGTTATTTTTACAGGCCAAGAAACAAAGGTTTGTTATCATATGTAATTCATGTGGCATTAATCCTTGGTTGCCCATATATTGTGTTTGGTTTTATATTAAATGTGTTATCAGTTCCCTTATTTCTGACTATTGATTCCTTGGCGAATGATGATTGAGCCTCAAATAATTTTTTATGATATACAATCCTGACCATGTTCCATTTCTTTCAATGCTGTTGGAGGGTCAATTTGCTACAAGAAGCTAGTTATATAATCCTTAATCTTTTGCTTTTGGTATTTACTTTTATGCTTACTGTAGTGTGTCAGTCTACTATGGCAAGTAGCTGTTGCTTTATGGAAATTTTGGAATCAATGGCAGGTCATGATGAATTCTATGAATGTTCCTTCCAAGAGGAGTACACTGGAGAGGAAACTTGACAAACTTATTCTCACTCTTTTTGGATCTCTTTTCTTTATGTGCCTGATTGGAGCCATAGCCAGGTGGGATATTGACTAGTCTGCCAAGTCATCAGATTCATCATCTTTTCTTCTTGTTATATTTACTCATTTATTATTGTTAATCATTATCTTCTTTGTTCATAAATTATCCTATGTAATATTGTTTATTTGTGAATGGAACTACGTAGTGGTATATTCATTAATCGAAAGTACCACTACCTAGGACTTGATGAAGGTGCGCCAACAGAGTTTAACCCTAACAACCGATTTGGGGTAATATGTTCTGCCTATAGTTCAACTTTTTGGCTTTATCTATCCTTATTTTTTGGTTTTCATTATCTTTACTGGTTTTGTAGGTTGCTGCTTTGACTTTGTTTACACTTATCACCTTATACTCAACAATAATTCCTATCTCTTTATATGTTTCCATTGAGGTAGGGATCTTGGCCATTATCATATGCATGCTATAGCATTGCAGATATTCTTGTTAAATATGCTATTATTTAATAATGTTTTAAATTTATTCTCAGATGATCAAATTTATTCAGTGCACCCAATTTATCAACAAGGACCTACATATGTATCATGCTGAAACCAACACTGCTGCATTGGCCAGGACTTCCAATTTGAACGAGGAACTTGGACAGGTAATTTGATGACACAGGGATAAGTTATTATATATATGGTTGCCACACTGACCTTTTGAAGTAGTGCTATGTGCATTATACTGTAGCAGGTGAATGCTAATGTGGAATTCTCTTTTTATTTGTTAATTTTTACCATTTGCCTCGTTACTTTTTTTTTTTAATTTTTTTTAACTACTGCTTTTCTCAGGTGGAATATATCTTTTCTGATAAAACTGGAACATTAACAAGAAATTTAATGGAGTTCTTTAAATGTTCAATTGGAGGAG
The DNA here is from genome assembly GCF_030052815.1 of Hevea brasiliensis. Taxonomy (NCBI): domain Eukaryota; kingdom Viridiplantae; phylum Streptophyta; class Magnoliopsida; order Malpighiales; family Euphorbiaceae; genus Hevea; species Hevea brasiliensis. Next base: position 107,325,943 of record NC_079494.1, read on the forward strand.
AGGTTTATGGGTGTGGTATCACTGAAATAGAGCGGGGAGGAGCACTCCGGAGTGGCATAAATGTTCAAGAAGTATGTGTTGCTGTCATTTTATGAAAAACATTGTTTGAGTGAAGATACATATATTTTTTTAAAGGAAAGCGGGAGAATTCAGGTAATGTTGAACTTCTTGCAGGTGCATAAATCAGTCAGTGCAATACATGAGAAGGGGTTTAATTTTGATGATTCTAGGCTGATGCGGGGAGCTTGGAGGAATGAGCCTGATCCTGACACATGCAAGGTGCGGTACTTTATTCAGAAGGGCAAGAATAGAATATCCTCAAACCATGCACAGTGCACCTGTTAGTGCACTAGCTTTATCTTAGCTCTTTGGTGTGTTTATTTATATAAATATCAGAGCATGTAACTGTTGCTGCTTGGTAGGAATGTCTTTGAGGTCTAATCTATGCTACTATGCTGTAACTGAAAACCAGATTTTGAGGATGGTCTAAGCATGGACTATACTTGGATTTTTTTCATTGTTTATTCAATAAGTTTTGGATGGAACATTTTTGAGATATTTTCTTGGTAAATGATTTGTAGACTGACAACATTTGGAGATACTGATTATTAGGCATTTATGCAAGATAAGCATGTGTTATGACCAAGAATTGGGAGCAGTTAGTGAGCTGAGCTGATTAAGTTGTTACATATTGTAACTAATATCAAATAAGAATCTGGGAAATTAGTTGTATAAATAGTAATAGCAGTTGTATAAATAGTAATAGCTGTGTAATATTGATAGATCATCCAATGAATAATACAACAAGTATTCTATCTCTCTTGTTGTCTCTGTTTCCCCCTTTCTTCTCCTTTCTCGATACTCTTCTGCTTTCTAACTCCCTTTCTTTCTTTTTCCTCCTGAATCTCCTTCTTCTCCTCTGTTCTGTTTCTTCCATTTGTATGCAGTCCTGGTGCTTATGTAGCAGCATGTGACTGGCAAATTGTCATGTTAATGACAGATGTTATTTCCAAATTTTTCCCCTCTTATTTCTTTTTGGAGTGGTGGTGGGCGAAACATTATGATATTGACTCATTATTTTCTGTTACTGGAATCTGGCTCTGCCATAAACCATAACCAGGATTTTCTTTTGTGGTATTCATGTGTCACTCATTTTTTCTTTGACATAATGGGTTTTACGTCGAAGAAATCATTGAATCAATATTGACATCTTATCAAGGATACTTTAGCTTTTATTTTGGGATTTGCTGAGGTTGACTTTGCAAAAAGTTTTCTTCATTTGAAACCTTGCATATAAACTTGATCCGCCGGTATTCTATGTCAAGTTATAGGTTTTTTTTTTTTTCTTTGTGTAGGAATTTTTCAGATGCCTTGCTATTTGTCATACAGTACTTCCTGAAGGTGATGAATCTCCAGAAAAAATCACATATCAGGCTGCATCCCCTGATGAGGCTGCTTTGGTTACTGCTGCAAAGAATTTTGGTTTTTTCTTTTACAGGTTTGTACTGCTGTACCGTTATAGGCCTTAGTATTTCTTGTGCTTATTTTAAATTTTTGTTGCTTTGGTGCTATCTGGAAAAATAATTCAGTAGAGTTACAAAATGTTGTTGTTCTGATACAAAAATTTGTATGGAAGTCTGTGTATACTTGTTGAGCTTACTGAATTTTTTTTCTCAGGCGAACACCTACAATGATATATGTTCGTGAGTCTCATGTAGAGAAAATGGGTAAAATTCAGGATGTGGCTTATGAAATTCTGAATGTTCTTGAGTTCAACAGGTGGGAACTCATCTATCTGACTCCAATATTTCATTTATGAGTTCATGAGTGAAATCACTAAATTCTATTGTAATATTGGCTGTTGCTATAGCACACGGAAACGCCAGTCTGTTGTTTGTCGATATCCTGATGGCAGACTTGTGTTGTACTGCAAGGTACGATATATTTTTTATTCTTCTTGTGCGGATGATTCCTGGGAAGAGATACATGGCCAAAAACTTGTTTTTACAGGGTGCTGATACTGTAATTTACGAGAGATTGGCTGATGGAAATGATGATTTAAAGAAAATAACCAGAGGACACTTGGAACAATTTGGATCTGCTGGATTACGTACCCTTTGCCTAGCCTATAGAGATTTAAGCCCTGAAATTTATGAAAGCTGGAATGAGAAGTTTATCCAAGCTAAATCTTCTCTTAGAGATCGTGAAAAGAAGTTGGATGAGGTGTGTATTAACTTGTTGGTTTTTGTGATTTATTGATCTTTCCCTGTTTTGTTAATAGATCTTAACTATTTCATCTTTGTTAAGATGCATGGGTTTAGGAAAGAGTTGATTATGAAGGGTTTTAGTTGAACGTCTATTATATAGCCTTGCTTCCATAAAAGCATGTTCTTTGTGAATTGGTTTTTTCCATAAGCAGCTTGTTGTTTACTATTTCATGTGATTTTTTTTTTAATGTCATATCTATGAAAATTTAGGTTGGTTTTGTGTTTTATTTTTTCAATCTAGTTAATCAAGTGGCAGTTTAGGATGTCAGGCACTAGTGCAAAATTTGGTTTTTTCTATACAGATATTCTTTTAAAATATTTGAGTGGCTATCTTTAGATGTTAATAACAGTGTTAGAAACGGGAATTGCGAATGACATTACAAATTGTTGTAAATTGATTGTGGAATGCTAGAATGCTGATGAAGTTATTCAGAGTGTATTTGATTTTTCAATTATGGAATTTTTAGAATTTGCTTTGGTTTTTATTGGGAGGCAAGTCATCATCTCAAGAAGATTCTGAAACTTTTGCAGGTAGCAGAACTAATAGAAAAGGAACTCATTTTGATTGGTAGCACTGCTATAGAAGACAAGCTTCAAGAAGGAGTACCAGGTTGTATTGAGACACTTTCTAGAGCTGGAATCAAGATTTGGGTGTTAACAGGGGACAAGATGGAAACAGCAATTAATATAGCTTATGGTGAGTCATGCAATGTAACCTGGTAGTATTTTTGTCACGAACTATATGCTATTTTCTTGATTTACATCTTTATTTTCTGGAATCTTCTCTCTGGTGATTTCCTGCAGCTTGCAACTTAATTAACAATGAGATGAAACAATTTATTATCAGCTCAGAAACTGATGCAATCAGAGAAGTTGAAAACAGGGTAAACTGCATTGTTGGCCTGTTTATTTTTAGATGCATGTAATTTGGAATCAATCACACTGTATTTTAACCTATTTTTCAATAATGTTAATTATCTTGCCAGGGTGACCAAGTGGAAATTGCACGCTTTATCAAGGAAGAAGTCAAAAAAGAACTGAAGACATGCCTTGAGGAAGCCCAGCACTGTTTGAACACCGTATATGGACCAAAATTAGCCCTTGTTATAGATGGAAAGTGTCTGATGTATGCCTTGGACCCAAGTTTACGAGTAATGCTGCTGAATTTGAGCTTAAATTGTAGTTCAGTTGTCTGTTGCCGGGTTTCTCCCTTGCAGAAAGCACAGGTAATTTTTGTCATAGAGGATTCATGCCATAAACAGTGCAAAAAAAAAAGTATAATCATAAAGTACAGTAAAATATAATTCTGTGATCATATTTAGAGAGAGAAATAGGATTTTTTTTCCCATTATTCTTTCCACATGTCTGGTTGGTTCAGAGTGGAAGAAATATGCAAATCTTTCTTTATTCTTGTAAAAAACCTAAATTGAGCAGGATGGAAAGGATCTGTGTAACCAACTACTTTTGAGGCTGGGCTGAGTTGAGTTGAGTTGTTATATAATAAGGGCTTAGTACTCTATTATTGCTTCGGTATAAGGAGCAATGCTTTGTTAATGTTCATGTTGTGTTAGATTTTGTAGAATCTCTATAATGTATTTGATTTTCTTGGTATTATGTTCATTGTTTGCACTCCATTGGTACTCCTTAATTATTTTTCATCAGTCATTAGAAACAAGAAAATTGCATAAAGCATGGGGGCTGGCTAAGTTTCTTGAGGGTGAAAAACTCTTCATTGTGCTACTGTTTGCCCTTGGTCTCTTCTATGTTTTCCCTGTGCTTTCTATGCTTTGGTATGAGAGCAAGTCCTATTATTTTGTTGCACTATAAGAAAAGATAGTATCTTTAAACGTCTATGTTCTGATGGAAAAAAAACAATGGAGGCAAGTAGCACATATATCAAACCAGGGTTTAATTTTGATTTCAATATGTTTGAACTTCCAAGACACTGTCAAGACTCTAAATTCTTTGGTTGCAGAATACCATTTCTTGGCCTAATTTTGTTCTGCTTATAAGATTGCAGAGCTAGATTTGGAAATGCACCCCTTGGAAAAAGAGAAAAAAAAAAAAAGAAGAAAAAAAACACTATTGCATATTATGATGCTTTGACTGAGAATTTTTTATTTGTTTTACAGGTGACTAGTCTGGTCAAGAAAGGTGCACGTAAAATAACGCTTAGCATTGGTGATGGTGCCAATGATGTTAGCATGATTCAAGCTGCTCATATTGGTGTTGGAATAAGCGGGTTAGAAGGGATGCAAGCAGTCATGGCTAGTGATTTTGCGATTGCGCAGTTTCGCTATCTTGCTGATTTACTTCTTGTGCATGGGCGGTGGTCATATCTTAGAATATGCAAGGTTTGAATTGTGTAACTTGGAATATTTTCTGGGTATTTATTTGGCATAGCACTTATGGCAGTTCTTTATTGCAGGTCATAACATATTTCTTTTACAAGAATCTTACATTTACTCTTACCCAATTTTGGTTCACCTTTCATACTGGCTTTTCGGGGCAAAGATTCTATGATGATTGGTTCCAGTCACTGTATAATGTCATATTTACAGCACTGCCAGTGATCATGGTTGGGCTTTTTGACAAGGTGCTATATCCCTTCCAACATTTTTTGACCTGAATGTCTTTCAGGAGCTATTTAATATATACAATCTACCTTTGCTTATTGCCTTTTCAGACATGACCTAATATACAATATGCTGTTGCATTCCTTTTTTTCACTTATAATTAAACAGAATATGATACTGTTTTTGCCAGGATGTCAGTGCGTCCCTTTCAAAGAAGTACCCTCAACTGTACAAAGAAGGAATACGAAATGTATTTTTCAAGTGGAGAGTTGTGGGGACGTGGGCTTGTTTTTCTGTATACCAGTCTCTAATATTCTATTCCTTTGTGACCATTTCAAGTGCTGGTGGTAAAAATTCATCAGGCAAGGTGTTTGGACTCTGGGATGTCAGCACAATGGCCTTCACTTGTGTTGTTATCACAGTCAACTTGCGTCTTCTCATGATCTGTAATTCAATTACAAGATGGCATTATATTAGTGTTGGAGGAAGCATCTTAGCATGGTTTATTTTCATTTTTGTATATTCAATTTTTCGGGTAAGTCCTCTTCCTTTCCCTTTTCATCCTTTTTTACTTTGGCTTTTGGCCTGTCTAAAATCCCCTATTGAATTATCTTCCTGCTAATTTGCCTGTTCTTTACTTTTGCTGCAGGAGAATGTGTTTTTTGTTATATATGTCTTAATGAGTACATTCTATTTCTATGTCACCATACTTCTGGTTCCCATTGTTGCACTTCTTGGAGACTTCATCTATCAAGGGTAAGATTCAGAAAAGCTATCTTGAAGCACTTCTTAGTAATGTCGTGTTTGGCTGGTCTGGTGCCTTCTTTCTTTCTTTCTTTTTCCTTCTGTAGTCTGGCTTGCCTGCTATGTATAATTACTAAGTTACAAATTTGACTAGCTTAGGTTGTGTTGGTAAACAGTGGGCAAACCATTTTGCCATTTATCCATCCTGTAATTCCACCCACACAATAAACCATTCTGAAACAAGGGTGCATTGCAGTCGCATTATGCTGGTTAGCCTAACCACCTGAGTTCACATGCTAGGTGTCTGATGTTGGCATGATAGATTAGCCGAGGACTAATCTTGGATGGGATGGATTATAGCTCATTAGCTGAGGACTAATCTTGGTTGCGATGGTTTATAGCTCATGCTTGTGCTAGCTTTTACACCAAATTACCATTTTCTAGTAGATGATGATCATTAAATTTTTGGGGAGCTCTACGAATACAAATATTTGACAAAATTGTTCGTTTTTCCCTTTCTTTATTTTTCTTATGTTATGCTTGTTTGTTGGACTTATATTATTTTGATGTCTGGATGCAGGGTTCAAAGATGGTTCTTCCCCTATGATTATCAAATTGTTCAGGAAATTCACAGGCATGAACCTGATGACAACAGTAGGGCAGGACTGCTAGAGATAGAGAACCGGCTTACACCACAAGAGGAAAGGAGCTACGCCATAGCTCAACTCCCACGAGAGTTGTCTAAGCACACTGGCTTTGCTTTTGATTCACCTGGGTACGAGTCATTTTTTGCTGCACAGCTAGGTATATATGCCCCACAGAAGGCATGGGATGTTGCACGGAGAGCTAGCGTGAGGTCACGACCAACGACATCCAAAAAGAATTAAATCGTACGAATATCACTGTAAAGTATTATTTTGGACCCCACAATCAATGGTCAGTCTTAGAAAAAATTTGTAAATTTAGATGTGCCTAGTTTAGTTGTGATATATTTTCCATCCAAATTTTGTTTCGCCTTCAATGCTTGCAAGGAAGGAATTTTACTTAGGTTTTCACGGATGTACAGCTAATTTATTACTAAATTGAGAATTTTTGTGCTGAATTGAATTGAGTATGCTTTCAACTATTGCATGTTTATGGAATATTTTGGCAATAAACATATCCCCTTTTTCTTTGTTGGACATCCATCAAATATGATCTTAGGAGATGTTTTCATTGATTGGTTATCTTAATATTATAGGGATTTTTTTTTATCAAATATGTAATTTTTTCATCAAATAAGGAATTTGTATATATATATATATATATATATATATATATTAGTATGCATTAAGATAAATATGATAATAAAATTTTTCTGATTAAAAAAAAATTAAAGTTATTTTTTAAAAAAATAATTTTCTTCTTTTAACAGGGAAAATTATATTTTAAATTTTGATAATTTTATTAAAATGTTAAAATATTTATATATTTATTAATATTATTAGCTTAATATTATAATCAAAAGTTAATAAAAAATATTTTTATAGTTTTTATAAAGTAATTTTTATAAAAAAATAATGTTTACGTAGAATGATTGTCCGTAAAAACAAATGAAATCAAAATGTGAATGTTGTTACGTAGTTACATAAAAGGCCTTTTTAAGAGAGTATTAATATGGGCTTTTCTAGTTGAGTGTCCTTTGGACATTGGTTGAGGTTTAAGTGGCAATTAAACTCTTTATAATTATTTTTACCATTACAAAGTATTATTAATCATGATAAAATAACTAACCACGCTGTTAAAGAAATTAATTTCTTCTTAACCAGTACAATGAAACGTCATTATAAGAATTGTATACAACTCAACTTATCTATATATATCTTTTAGTTAAAAGGTATATAATTAAGAAATATTTAGAATATAATATAATATATATTTATTAAGGATTATAAATAATTTATTTTTAATATTAATATTATTATTTTAATATAAGTATTATTATTTTTAAACTAAAATAGAAATTGAAATAAAACCAAAATTAGAATCAAAGTCTTACCAAACTTGTTTAGAATCAAACACAAATCAAATCAAAATTTGATTCCTCAAAGAGTTAAAACTTTGATTTTAATTTCAATTTTTAAATAGAACTGTATCGGAATCGAAACAGAATAACCCTGATTTTTACAAAGCTGTCGCTTTAGGAAAGAGACATTGTTAGGTCTTAAGCTCCATCAGCGAATAGAAAGACAAGCAAATGAGATCAAAGAAAGACAATCTTAGGTCTGCCAAGAAAGACAAAGGCTTTCTGTTTTCAGTAATTACACAAATATTAACATGTTTTTTTTTTTTTTTTCAGGATCTTCTGAAAACATTTTAAAATGGCACTTGCATGATGCTACTCATTCTCTGCCAAGAGCTTTTGCCTAATTACAGCCACCATCCACGTCCCAGTAATTGAGCTACGGAAGCTTACAAGGCATTAGACTACTGGCAGAGGTGACCTTTACTCATTGCAATATGTCAAAAAGCTTTGAGACAAAGTTTAAATGAAAGCTATACATATCACACATCTAAAAATGGGAAATTCTGCCCATTAACTGCAAACTTGAACATTTATAACAATAAAAAGATCAACGGAAGAACAATGTAAACAAGAACTAGAGTCGCTTAATAAACTTCTTTATTCTTTTCCTCAGAGTCTGGCTCTTAAAATTTTCAACTTCTACTGGCCTGACCATCTTCTTCACTTGAATTGAAGAACTTAGCTAGTTTTGCAGATACGGATAGTTGGCTCTCATCCAATAATTCTTCATTTCCATCGTAGTCATCATCATTTTCGTAAACCAGATGAATGCCACACTTCTTCAGTTGAACGCCTATAATGATTGGTGGATTTGGCGCCTTTACCGCTAACTTATAACCATCTTTCAATCTAGAAACCAATGGATGAGAATATGTGTACCGACACAAGTGGATTTGATCTTCATCAGTCTTTGGCACTCCCCGTAAGTCCAATGTGTTTACGCATAAAGGTGTATTTGCTTTAGACATCCTTGCTTGAAGGGCTGGTAGAGATGGTATTTCATCTCTCAAGTCGTCTGGTATCCGATGGTCCACAGAGACAACAGCACATATAATCACTGCCTTGATTTCTAGGTTTCTTCGCTCTGAATAGCTAACTTCTTCTTGAGAAAACCAATCCGGAATTTTGCTTCCAGGTATACTCAAGTTTCTCATATTCCTCAAGAAAACCTGCAATAAAAATTATACAAGAAACACAGCCATGGTATTATCAATGAACATAGTGTTCATGCACGCGCGCGCACGCACACACACACACAAAAACACACACAGAGATGAACCTTTGAAAGTCTTCTCTTTACTGTCAGGGAACATGCCCTACAACCGGTCATGTATAATCTGGTCAAGGATTTAATGCATTCAAACCCTGGAATATCCAGCACTTTCTCGCAATTTGCAAGGTTCAGCTCCTTTAAGCTCTTCAAGTTTGACATATCAGATACACTTTCCAATGCAATACAGTTGGAAACATCCAGTTCTTCTAAACTTGAAGGCAATGGAGGGAGAGACACGAGTTCTTCACAGTGTCGCAAGCAAAGAATTCTGAGAAGAGAAAGGCTCTTCAAGCTTGAAGGAAGGCTGTAAAAATTGTTGTAGCCAAGATCCAAGGTCTCTAGCATTGACAACTTCTCAAAATCATCAGGAATCTTACCAGATATTCCCCAAGCATGAGCGTCCAGTTCTACTAGCGAGGAGAGATTCGGAAAGGATGTTGGGAGTACAACCAACTTCTCTTGTGTACTAGGAGATCTGAATGCTTTTTTTTTCTTTTTCATTTTCAATATCATTAAGTTGGAGAGCATGCCAAAACTCTCAGGGAGTACTGTTACACCAGTTCTCTCCATCAGAAGATGGTGCAAGGACTTCAAGTTCCCTATTGACGCTGGAAGTTTCTCCAGCTCTTTACACTCGTTGAGAGTCAATGTTATAAGATTTTCCAACATCCCAATAGATTCAGGCAACTCAATAATATTAGCACCAGACAAGTTTAAAGTAGTAAGAGCATTCATGCTCCCAAGTGCTTCTGGTAAAGTTCTAATCAATGCACACTTCTGCATGTAAAGCTTCTCAATCATTCTCAAATATCCAATCTGATCTGGCAGACTGGTAATTGAAGTCCCATCTAATTGAAGTTCACTAATGCAAGATAGTCCCTTGATTGAATCTGGCAATTTGCTTAGAGATTCACAGCCTTCAGCGGATAACTGCTTCAGGTAAGACAATGAACCGATTGAATGGGGCAGTTCTGTGATTGCACTTTTACCAACAAAAATTTCTGTCAAGGACTGCAGCTCACCAATAGATTCAGGAAGGGAGGAAAGTGACTTGCACTGCCTCAAACTTAGTGTCTCAAGGTTTGACAAAGATCCAACAGAATCAGGCAATTCTTCCAATGCAGTTTGATCAAGTAAGAGGTCTTTCAGAGAAATCAAGTTACCTAAGCATTTTGGCAACCTTTTTATGAATCGGCAACCATCCAGATTAAGCTTCTCAAGTTTTGTAAGGCGATAGATAGATTCAGGCAACTTTGAAATAGCAGTTTGATCAACATGAAGTTCTTTCAGGGACTTCATACTCCCTATGTCCTCTGGCAATTCTTTCAATTTTGAGCAGCCGGAGAGAATAAGGTTTTGAAGATTTTTTAGCCCAGAGACATCACTCGGCATTTCAATGAGGTTTGAGCATCCTTTCAAGTTCAAGCAAAGCAATGTCGTCAAATTCCCCACCGACTTGTGAATTTTAGTCAGTCGAATGCACCTCTCCAGATCAAGCTTTTCCAAGGTTTTATACCCATATAAATCAGGAATAGCCACTAGATTATGGCAATGACGAAGATTCATAACCATCAACTTCTCAGCCACCTGCAACACACGAAGTTTTCTGCTTTCAAAATAAAAGCAATTTTTTCCTTTGCATTTTTATTTAGAACATTTATATGGACAGATCCCAAGAACCTTCAATGACTTTAAATAACTTGGAATAATATTAAAAAAAAAAGAAAATGGAGCCGTACCTTGTTGCTGCACCAACCCCAGACTCGTTGAATTCCACTCTCCGAGAGATCAAGGATGGCCAGTCGTGAAGGATGATAATCAGAAGGAAGATTTCTCAAAGGACATTCCTTCCACTGCAGCCACTTGAGCTCCCCAGGAAAATATTTAAACTTCCCTTCTAATTTCACACGATTGATTTGTAGCAATCTTAGATTAACCATTGATTCAAAGGAACTGGTGCTAAGTATTATCTCACCCTGTTTCTCTTCTCCTCGTGGAAGACTTAGAAGACGTGCCCATTTTTCTTTCAGGTATGCAAGGAAGTTATCACAAACAATCATGATTTTTGTAATAACTTTCTTGAGGATCGAGTTTGGATTTAGTGCAGCTAGGAAGTTACTGCAAAAAATCATGCCAGCACTTGGATCCTCCTCCACAAAATGCTTCCTTCTGAAGTCAAGGATGATCCCTTGCACGTATCTTGTCCCCTGTTTTCAATCATGCAAAATATTTAAAACTAACAATAAAAACTGAGTAAAAGGTAAACCAAAACATCAACAATCTATACAACTCAACTCAACTCAACTAAGCCTTTATTCCAAAAATTTGGGGTCGGCTATATGGATTCGCTTTTTCCACTCTGAACGATTTTGGGTTAAATCCTCAGAAATGTGTAATGCTTCTAGATCATGTTGTACTACTCTCCTCCAAGTCAATTTAGGTCTACCAATTTTTTTCTTTCTATCCTCTAACCTAATGAGCTCTACTTGTCTAACTGGAGCCTCCGTATGTCTACGCTTCACATGACCAAACCACCTTAATCTCCCTTCTCTCAACTTATCTTCAATTGGCACCACTCCTACCTTTTCTCTAATACTCTCATTACGGACTTTATCTAGTCTGGTGTGGCCACTCATCCACCTTAACATTCTCATCTCTTCAACTCTTATTTTAGATGCATACGACTCTTTCAGTGCCCAACACTCACTACCATATAACATAGCCAGTCGTATGGCTGTACGATAAAATTTTCCTTCCAATTTATTGGGAATCTTACGATCACATAAAACTCTCGTGGCACGTCTCCACTTCAACCATCCGGCTTTAATCCTATGACTAACATCCTCCTCACATCCCCCATCTACTTGAAGGAATGAGCCTAGATATTTAAAGTGATTACTTTGGGGCAGTATCACTCTATTCAAACTAACTCCTTCCCCATCACCAGTTTGGCCTTCACTGAACTTGCAATGCATGTATTCTGTCTTCGTTCTACTTAACTTAAAACCCTTTGACTCTAGAGTACTTCTCCAAAGTTCTAGCTTTCTATTGACTCATTCTCGTGTCTCATCTATCAGAACAATATCATCCGCAAACATCATACACCAAGGAATACTCTCTTGTATATGTTTCGTCAGTTCATCTAAAACTAATGTAAAAAGGTAAGGGCTTATGGCTGATCCTTGGTGTAATCCAATTGAGATCGGAAAATCTCTTGTGTCCCCTCCCACTGTGCGCACAATAGTAGTTGCTCCTTCATACATATCTTTCAATACTTGTATGTACCTAATAGATACCCTCTTTTATTCTAACACATTCCATAAGACCTCTCTTGGAACACTATCATAAGCCTTCTCCAAATCAATAAAAACCATGTGTAGATCTTTTTTCACATCTCTATATTTTTCTATCAAGTTTCTAATGAGAAAGATCTTCCATAGTTGAACGACCGGGCATGAAACCAAATTGATTGAGAGAGATAGAAGTATCATGACGTAGTCGATGCTCCACAACTCTCTCCCACAACTTCAGAGCATGGCTCATGAGTTTAATTCCCCTATAGTTTGAGCAACTCTGTATGTCTCCCTTATTTTTAAAAATAGGTACTAAAATACTCTTCCTCCATTCATCAGGCATTTTCTTTGAGTTTAGAATCTTATTAAATAATTTAGTTAACCATGCCACTCCCATATCTCCCAAATACTTCCACACTTCAATTGGTATTTCATCGGGTCCACAGGCTTTACCTACTTTCATTCTCTTAAGTGCTTCCTTTACTTCTAAAGATCTAATTCTTCTAGTATAATCTATATTCACGCTATTACCATTTTGACTATTATTAAAGAGATCATTAAAATAATTTCTTCATTTTTCTTTAATGTCCTCATCTTTCACCAACACTTTTCCTTCTTTATCCTTAATGCACCTAACTTGATTGAGATCTTGACATTTCCTTTCTCTCCTCCTTGCTAATCTATAAATATCTTTCTCCCCTTCTTTAGTTCCAAGTTTCTCATATAACTTTTCAAAGGCCTGTGCTCTTGCTTGACTAACTGCCTTTTTTGCCTCTTTCTTTGCTATCTTGTACTGTTCATATGCCTCATTATTATCACATTTAGGTAATTTCTTATACCATTCCCTTTTTCTCTTCACTGCCTTTTGTACTTCCTCATTCCATCACCATCTCTCTTTTGAGGGTGGTCCATGTCCTTTAGACTCTCCAAGTACTTTCTAGCTACTTCTCTAATCTTTGATGCCATCTGTATCCACATATCATTGGCCTCCATATCCAGCTTCCATACTTCGGACTCGAGAAGCTTATTTTTGAACTTCACTTGCTTTACTCCTTTGAACTCCCACCACTTTGTTCGAGCTACACTATTTCTTCTGACCTTACTTGAATTGTTCCTAAACTTGACATCCAAGACCACCAACCGATGTTGACTTGTTAAAGCCTCTCCTGGAATGACCTTGCAATCCTTGCATAGAGCTCTATTTGTCTTCCTAGTTAAGAGGAAGTCGATTTGGCTTCTATGTTGCCCACTTTTGAAAGTCACTAAATGTGACTCTCTTTTTATAAAGTAGGTATTTGCTAGTATTAGGTTGTACGCCATAGCAAAATCCTAGATGCTTTTCCCCTCCTCATTTTGACTGCCAAAACCAAAACCTCTATGAACATTCTCATAACCTTGTCTATCACTTCCTAAATGCCCATATCACTTCCTAAATGCCCATTCAAATCTCCACCAATGAAAACATTCTCTTCATTCGGTATGCTTTGCATTAAATCATCCATATCTTCCCAAAACCTTTGTTTACTCTCACTGTCTAGTCCTATTTGTGGGGCATAAGCACTAACTATATTTATTGTTTCTCCTTCTAGTACTAGCTTTACTAGTATAATTCTATCTCCTACTCTTTTCACAGCTATTACTGCGTCTTTAAATGTCCTGTCTATGATTATGCCCACTCCGTTCTTGTTTCTCTCCTTTCCGGTAAACCACAGTTTGTACCCTGAATTACCCACTTCCTTACTTTTCTCTCCTACCCATTTAGTCTCCTGAATGCAAGCGATATTCACCCTTCTCCTTTCTAAGGTATCCACAAGCTCCATTAATTTTCCTGTAAGTGATCCAACATTCCAAGTACCAACCTTGATCCTCCTCCTATCCTGCTCCTTCCTAATTGGTCTCCTTCTATGATATCTTCTATTGTTTTCTATGTCTATCTTGTGTTCTGTTCCTCTATTTATTCTACTATCTGTCCTATGGACTAATTTCTTTACTCACACCCGTCCATGATGTGGGAACCCTTGCTCACTTAACATCACACCCGGGCGCCGACATGGCGCGTCGCTTTCGGTGAATGCCCTACACCCTTGAATATTTCTCACTACACCCGGACTCCGATGTAGCGCGTCGTTAGTAGAGGACGCCCCAACGTTTATATCATTTGAATCCATATCATAGGGTGTGACGAATACAGATAAAATTGACCCAAGGCAAAAAAAGATGCCACCAATTTTCTGTCACAACTTTTGTTCCTTTCTCAAATGTATGTAAGCATTACAAGATATATGACACTTGAAAAGGACTACTGGGATTAAACTTTCTAAGCAAACACTTTAAGCATGTCCATATCTTCAATTTACAGGGGGCTTCTGCAAGATGATTAAGGCCATGGGAAGAACATAAAAATGATAGTATTAATTCTTTTGTTACCTTGTTATGCTTCAGAACTGTCATGATTTCATCATAATCCCACAATCTACTATGTGCACCGGGATCAGCAAGGTTTTCAAGTAAAACAATTTGTCTTCCCATTTCTTTAAGTTGATCGTGCATCCACAAAGTATAGTCTCCAGACTCCTCTCTGAACTTAATGAGAGATTTTTCCATGAGGACATTAATTGTTGTCTCAGCCTTAAAGCCACAACCTTTAAATATATCAATTGCTTCCTCTCTCTTCATTTCTATTCTAGTGAACAAACATGCAATATCAAGGAATACACACTTCTCTTCTTCATCGAGTGCATCAAAACTTATTCTTAGCACACCTTGAAGATTATGTGGCCGAATCTGTTGCAACTTTTTGAGGGCATCTTCCCATTCGTTCATTGTCCTCCTATGAAACATATAAGAGCCAAACACTTCCAGTGCTAAAGGTAGTCCTCCTGTAAGAGAGACAATTTTCTGGGCCAGATTCAAGTAATCATTTGTGGGTTTCTCTCTTCTTAGTGCATGATAACTAAAAAGTTGTAAAGCTTCAGAGGGATACAATTCTGTCACTTCATGAACTTCATTCACAAGATGTTCAACCAAAACATGTTTATTTCTTGTGGTAATAATAATTACACTTCCTTCACAAAACCAGTTTCTGTTTACTGCCAGTGCATTGAGCTGGCTTACATCATCCACATCGTCCAAGACAGCTAGCAGCCGCCGCTCGGGAAGCTTCTGTTTGATCATAGTGATACCAGCATCAACCTCATGCACAGGTGACACTAAAGCAGGTGAAAGAGCACAAAGAATTTTATTTTGAAGTGATATCAAACCGCCATCTTCTTTAGCAGTTTCTCTAACATTTGAAATGAAACAGCGGCATTCAAAGTGACTGATAAGTTTATTGTAGAGGGCCTTGGAAAGAGTTGTTTTACCAATCCCACCCATTCCATGAAGTCCTAGAACTTGAGTGCAATTAGATTTAACATTTAACAACTTCATCAGTTTGTCTGCACGAGAATCGAGTCCAACTGTATATGTAGCTATACCCACTGTCCTTCTCAGTTCTGTCAAAACCCTTCTGACTAGTATTTGAATCAACTGCTGTTCTTTGCTGTCAATGAACAGAATAAAGAACACATTAGGATGTATCAGGCATACCTGCAGAGATGTTAAATTAATGTAAGTGTGAGGATGATTATTTGGCAGTGATTGTGATTGTGGTTGAAGGATCAAAACTGTTTTTTAGTAAGAAAAAATATATATCATTTTAGATATTATTTAAAAAAATAGTTTGAAAAAACTTTATTATTTGGTATTTATATGACTAAAGTTTATCAAATTTAACTTTAAATTACTTTTAATACTCTATAATTAATATATTTAAAAAAAATATTTTTTCAAAAGAATTTCTAACAACAATGCCATGCCCGACCCTAAGAATTTATCATGTTTATGCTTTAATTGAAAATACAAAAAGTCAGGCTTACAGTTCCTGGTACTTTGGCTTGAATAGCCAAGGATTTTATAATCATTTGTAGAGAGATTTATAAATCATTTACTTAAAACCATAGAATCTCTGGAATTTACAATGCAAAAGTAAGGACTATAGACGTGATTGTCTTGACTTGCAACACCAGATGTATGCTGAATCTCTGAGAGATGGTATCAAAAGGAAACATTGATTAGCGAGCAAAAACAACTTCGATGGAAAATATGAAAGAGTCAGAGACAAATCCCCAATTTTATTTTAAAAAATCAGATGGCACAACATAGATAAAGAGGACAAACAGATGGGATTTTCAATTTCAATTTATAGTTCTCTCAGTTGTCAGCTACTTGTCCCACTATAAACCACCAAATTCAATAATCAATTAAAGAAGAACAAAATGCAAAAGAACAAATTTCAAGATTCTGGCTAACTTATTATTTAATTCAAGCTGCAAAGGTTATATCAGAATCTGATATATTTATGCTAAACACGTTTCTTTTTTTGTTTTTGGAAACAAGGGAACAGAAGCACAAAATCACTTCAAACAAAATCTGGGAAAGGAACATCCACAAACGTCATGGAGGAGGATGCTGTTGATCCCAAGAGGAGGAGCTTCAAATTCAGTAACACACAAAGAGCAAGAATGACCGAAATTTGCAAGCCAATCAGGCTAAACACGTTTCTTTCCAGCAATAAAATAAAACAAATTCAATCACTAATCTCTCCAGCGGCCCAGAAAAAGGAAAAAAGCACCGATCTTTCTATTCGTAGCATAATTTCATAAACGTAGGTATTCATGGGTAAGATAAGAAATATAAAATTATATAACCTGTATGAAAAGTCTTAGCAGAAGATATCACCTGTTGTCATAAGGCAAACCAGAAATCCCACCAACTTTCTGCATAGCTTTTCTCCATTTTTTCACCTTTTCCTCCCCAAACCTCTCAGTATGAGTACTGAAATCTTTTTCAAAATGACCCGTCTGTTTCCTAACATTAGAAGGGTCAACATCGTAGAACACTGGGAGTATCAGCCTCCCTAGCTGGCATATTGTAGCGAGCTCCTCAAGGCACCAATGAGAATTAGCATAGTTCGGAGAAAGCATGATGATTGAAGCAGCCGAGTCTTCGATGGCGTCGAGCAGGCTAGGGGCTATTTCGTCCCCCTGACTCATTCCCACGTCGTCGCGGAAGACCCGGACTCCGTGCTCGGTCAATGAATCGTAGAGGTTCTTGATGATATTGTGGCGCGTGTCCTCGCCGCGAAAACTTAAGAATACGTCCCAATTGAGTCTCAGCGCGGCCAGAGGCGTGGAAACGAGGTCGGAGGACATTGTTTGGCAACTGTTTGTCAGGTGGGAAGCAAGATGTGGTGATTATTGGTCCCTGGCTCCCTGCAAAGTCAAATATATTCTCGCACTGAAGAGATAATGAAAGAAATGAAAAGCAAAGCAAAGCATTTCTTTTTCTTTTTTTGGTGCAAAGCATTTCTTTTCAACTTTCAACCATTCTTTTCTTCACATAAACTTATTCCATGACTTGAAGAATATCGTTACGCTTGCTACATTGGAAAGGGATGAAAAATGAAAACCTTCCCAAGTTTTCTTATTTATTTATTTTTTAAATGATAAAATGAATGACCTTACGTATTTGATGAAGATGGAGACTTTATGATCATTATTTACAGAACAAAGACTGACAGACAGGTGGATATTTAAGAAAATACAGCTTTTTGAAGAGCATGCTCTACAACAACTCGTATATGATATTTTCAGGGACTTCAAGCATTCAAGGCCTGGAATATACGCATCACTCTCACAATTCGTAGGGTCAATTTATTGGTTCTAAGCTATCCAAATTCGAAACATCACAAATGCATTCCAGTGAGATGCATTTGGCGACATCCAGTTCTTCTTAACTTAGAGGGAACTAGTGAGCTTTTTACTGAAACTCTGTGAATAAAACAAATATTTATCAATTCTGTGTATGGAGAAAATTATTTCTCGCAGTTAAATATTAGGTCAAATGGCATGCGGACATTAACAACCTGGGCATTGTTTGCCGCTACTCATATAAATAGCAAGGATAATAAAAAAAAATAATAAAAATTACGTAATCAATTAAAATATTTATAATAATGTGAGATCTATCTTTCATATTATAAGAAGTAGGGTGTACTTTTTTAAGAGAGAAAGAGAGTATTATTTTTATGTGTATTAAAAATATTTTATAATTTTTTATTTTTTAATAATATTATAAATAAAATATTACTTAAAAATAATATCAAATAATATGTAATCATCCAATCAGAGGTGGAGTAGAAAATTTAGTCAATGGAGTTAAAAAATATTATTTCATTCAATTTAAATAAAAAATATTATATAGAATAATAAAATATTTAATGAGAGAAAGAATAATAATGCAAGTAAATTTTTTATACATAAAAATTCAAATGAAAATAATTTCATAATACATTAAATTCTTACAATAATTTTAAATTTAAAATAATTCTCTATGAATTTTTATTTTATGAAAGTGTTGTATAATTGCTTTATTATTAATACTATCATAAATATTTTTCTCAATATATGTAACCAACGATTCATTAAATGATTAAAAAAAAGAAAAGAATAAAGCCAATTAATAGAAAATGAAACAGAAACAATAAAAAAAGAGAGAAATATGAAAAAATGTGATTCTTATAAATATAAAAATGAGAAAAATAAAAAGTAGCATTAGAGCAAATAATTAAATCTTCCTTGAAATATAATATTAAGATGATTTTTATTTTTTTTCATTTTGATTAACATAAATTTTCATACAAAATTTAGAAAATAATTTTAATTTTTTTATTTGATGATACTCCACCTTTTATATTATTAAAAAAGAAAAAAATACAAAATATTATTTTTTATTATTAATTTTTAAATGAAGTAATTTATATTTTTTATGGAATATATACATCAATTGACCCACCATCTTCCAGATCTGCCCTTACTCGTGCGTCCAACATTTTAAGATTTTATGAAAAATATAATAATTTAATAAAATTTTATTACTATTTCATGATAATTTTTTAAAAATAATATTTCTTTTATTTAAAGCAATTAACTAATGAAATTAATAAATTGATAGAAATACGTTAATTTTGCTTAATTTTAGCAATGTCTCATAATATTTTTAAATTGTATTTTTCTTTAAAGTAATTCATTAATAATAAAAAAATATTGGTTTAATGCAAAAACCAGAGGAGTTCAGAAACAAAATACTATAAAAAAAACAACTTATATTTTATATTATTAAAAATATTGAGTTTTCAAAACATGCATAAGAATTTAACAGGGAAAATAAAAAAGCACAGATAATATTTTAGTAAAATTAATTTAATATGTTATCGTTTTAAAATAATGACAATAGATGGGTATTACATTCAATAATAAATTAAGTTTATGATTTATTAAAATATAAAATCTATTATAGTTAATGAGTAGTGGCGAGCAAAGTCCACATCGTTAATGTTAATATGCCGTTTGACCTTACCACCGTCGTTTGGAAAATAATTTTCCTTGCTCGAAGAAAAAAAAGCTCGAAATTGGTTGAGGGATTGCTTTTTGAGAAGAGAAAGGCCCCTCGAGCTAGATGGAAAGGCTTCAGAAATTGTTGTATCCTGGTTTCAAGTTCTCTAACGATGACAGTTGCTCAAAATCACCAGAGTTTTGCCAGCTATTCTTCAGGCACGAGCATCCAGTTCTTCTAGCGACGATAGATTTGAGAAGGAAGTTGGGAGTACAACCAACTTCTCGTGTAAAAAGATATCTGGGTGGTTTCTTTCTTATTTTTTGTGCGATTAAGCCAGACAGCATCCCATAACTTTCAGGTAATTCTGTCACAGTGCGTCATCAAACTATGCAAACACTTTTAAGATTCAACGAAGATCCAACAAATGGAGAGCTCTTTCAGAGAACTCAGGTTGCCTCAGCATTTTGGCAGCTGTTTTAGAAATCGGCAATTATTCAGACTAAGCTCCTCAAATTTTGTTAGTTAATAAATAGGTTCAAGTAGCTTTGATGTGGCAGCTCCATTAGCGAGAGTTGTTTTGATGAGTTCATGTTGCCTTTGTTATCTGCCGATTCTTTCAATTTTGCACGGTCAGAGAGAACAAGGGTTTGCAGATGTTTCAGGCCAGAGACATCACTTGGAAATTCAACAATCTTTAAGCATGCTCCCAAGTTAAATGAAGCAATGTCATCACATTCCCCACCGATTTGTCAATGTTAGCCACTTGAATGCACTAGTGCTCAAGATTCAACTTCTCCAAGGATTCTACAAGAATTATGACTTTTAACGACTAAATATTAACGATACAATTAAAATTTTCTCGTTAATAATTTATTAATAACAATTAATAATACAATTGGTTATAATTGTATAAAATTTTAACTACCATTATAAATTATCCTAGTTAAAAATTAAAATGTTGGTTGTTATATGTAAATTTTTTTTATGAATTTAATTATTAGTTTTTTTTAAGTTTACAATGAGGAGAATTTTGTCCTTGTAAACAAATTATTTTTCCTTTTAAGAATGTATTTCCTTCCCACGGATTATTTTTCCTAAGGATCCTTCTAAACTTAACGTGCTAGTCCATACTCCTTAATCACATAAAACTGACTCTTTAGGGTTTTTTAAATACCTACTAACATTGTTAAATCCATAACGTGTTCTCCTAATTCTAGTAACATTGAATTGGATGTCTCTCCTCAATCGCAATCAGCGCATAGCAGAACAGAACAGATAAGTTTCTTCCCATTGATGCCTGATTTGCTCTTCCAGTTTGCTATGATTTGAACAATGGTGCTATCATGGGCTAAATAGAATTGGGGCTTTATGAGTTATTTTGTAGTTTTGGGGCTTGTTACACTCATTTCATATAGGCATTTTAGGGTAGTTTTGCATCCATTTTGCCTTTATATTTTAGAATATTTTATGTTTTTAGCTTTATTTTAGCTTATTTGTTAACTTTAGATACTTTATATTTGATTTTTTATAATTTTGTTGTTTTTGATAGGATTTTGCGGCAAATCGAAGATCAATGAGTGCATTAGGAAGTGATTTGAAGAAATTTGGAATTCTTTAAGCATAGAGGAAAGTTGAAGAAATCAAGCCTTGAAAGAGCAAGTTATCCGAAATTTGCTTGAGATTTTGCTTGAGATTTTGCTTGAGATTTTGCTTAAGATCCTGTTTAGGGTAAAGCGGCAGTGCTTAAGGTGCAGCACAAGTCAAGCATGAGCAGAAAAGTCTATTTTACTTTAAGTCTGTCGAGATTTGCTGAGGGTCTGCTTAACCTTAAGCAGACAGTGCGACTAGAAGCTGAAATTTGCTAAGAAGCTGTTTAGGGTTAAGCCGTACCCTGCGGTCGCCTGCAACGGAATAATGTCACGACTTGGATAATTTTACACCTCATTTCCTATCCACTCCTTGGCTCTTATTTACTTTTAGGGCAACTTTTTGGGACGATATAAATTCATCATTTCCTAGTTTTTGATAAAGGAGAAAACGGGAAGAAACAAAGAAAAGAAAAGAAAAAACGCAAGAAAGAATAAGAAGGAGAAGCAGCACGCCATTTCTGCGGGAGAGCTGCTGCCAAGTGATGTCCACCTGCAGTTTTTCAGAGTTTTGGGCTCTCCTTCCCCTGGGTTTTTCTATTTCTTAGTCTATTTTTATGTTTCTTTTGCTAGTTTTATCATTTCCTCTTGTAAATTTTATCATGATAGAATAGTTTTTCTAAGATTTCTGAGTTGGGTTGTACTATTTTGAATCTATTTGTGGATTTGGATTGGGTTTTATCTAGATTTATATAAATATGAGTTTTGATTCTTTTCCTTGTGTGCTTTATAACTTACTTAATGTTGGATCCCATTAGGTCTAGTTTTTAATCTTTGATTGAAGGACCGAAAGGTGAAAATCATTGATAGATAATCAAGGATTAGAACTTGAAATCCCCTAGATTTAGAAATAAACTAGGATTTTAAGAGGAATTAATTATTGGTTACAAAACTTAATGGGTTTTAAAGTAATCAAATAACATACGAAAGTAGGTTTGGTTTTCTTAAAATACTTTTTGGTTTGCTTGAAAAAGATATCAAAGGATTTTAGAATCAATCACCTTCAAACTCTATTTTCTTTTAAAATTGGATGACCCAAGACAAATCCCAATATACTTAATTCATAAACCCCAACTTTAGAATCAATTTTACTATTAATTAGTCTTTATTTTTGCTTGCCCATTATTAATTTAGTTAATTTTTGCTTAGATTAACACTTTATTTACTTTACCCATTACCTATTTTCTTTATTTCCTACTTAAATCGCTGCATTTAGTAAAATTAGTTCTTACAAATTGTCATTAGTCTAAATAATCGAAATAACCATAATCTAGTACTCAAACACAATTCCTCGTAGGAACGATACTTTACTTATCACTCTATTACTTGATACTACCCGTATACTTGCGGATTCGCCACATCAGGGCTTGATTTAATTTCCAATGCCTTCTTGACTTTTTGTCCAAGCTTCAGCAGTTGTTTGTGTTCTTTGATGTTCATGTAATTATGGTCTTATTTTTACTGTGTTGGTTATCAAAATTAGGGATTCTCTATTATTTCAAAGTGAGGGTGCTAATTTTCTATAACTTTCTTCAATTTCTGTCCAAGTTTCAACAGTATTTTTTGTGTTCTTTAATGTTGATTGAGTTCTGGTCTTATTTTATTTTATTTTATTTTTTTTAACTTTGTTGGTTACCAAAACTGAAGATTCACTGTTATTTCAAAGTGGGTGCTAATTTTCTGTAATTGTCTTCTGAATGATACCCTGTTATTGCTGATTTTCTGCAACTCTCTTTTGAATGTCTATCTTTAGCTCGCAGAGTACCTCACATAAGCTAAAGTTCGTTGGCTTGCATTTGAAACTATAAGAAATTATGATTTTTGGAATGAATGTCTGAATTTATATAGATTCTCTGTTGCTGGAATTTATCTCAATTAAACTTTGTTTGAGAGAGCACTAAAATTTGGCTAAGAATACAAAAGTCTTATTCATTGATTGGACTTTATTTCCATTTTTCATTTAATTTACTTTTATCAGATGGAAACTCACATTTCATTTTTCTCTATTTACAACCTGTTAGAGCATGTAGTTTAAGAAGTTCAATTAATGAGGCAAGTAGCTGAAGGCTAAAGTTGCTGGTTATTTTCCTTAAACGTAAGGATGGAACAAGTTGTTGAATGATTACTAGAAGACACTCTCATACAATGCTTATTTACATTTCATATATAAGAAAGATTATTGTTTTTTGCCTTATGATAGATAAAGCTATATAATAGTTAGATTCAGAAGTAGAAACATGTCCTAGGAACTTTTCCTGTTACTCCAATTTTATTTGCCTTTTGTTTTACCTTCAACTCTTCTTTTCTTTTACTTTCTATTGCCTTTGTCTTGCTCTTCCAACAATTAATTGAGAAAGCAAATAGATGATATTACAACAGAAATCACAGCATAAAACAGTACCCTAAAAAACAACTAATTAATTTCTTGTCAAAACCATTGTTGAATTTGCAGAACCAAGAACTACCAGATCCTATCCTAAATAGAAAGTATCCAACACCATCAAGTGTTATTATAAAAATTGATTTTTTTTTTTAATAATGTAAAGTAATCACAGAATAATAATTTTCCCCATGGTGAAAAAATTTAATTATATCTCGTAAAGCAAATATGATACATAATAAAATTGAAGCACCAAAAACAGCATTTGCCTTGTTGCAAAATTGTCTCAAGGCTTTTAACCTTTTCTTCTCCACTTGACTCTGCAGATCTAGTAAAAGGGGTATTAAGTTCTAAGGTTCATATTGCATTTTCATTAAAAAAAAACTAAATTTAAATGGAGCAACTCTATTCTATATAGTTGCTGTTTGGACTTTGCCTTCTTTTTATTCTCCTAGGAAAGTATTCTATCTTCCAATTTAATTACTTATACATGAAGATTTTATTTATTAATAGAAGAATAGCATATGACTAATCTAAATTCATTAAAAAACTTCACAAGCCAAGCTATAAGTTTGATTACAAAAAATTAGTCAATTTTTTAACTTTATGTGTTGTTGAATTTCTCCTTTATTTTGGTATGGAATGAGCATTAGTCTTATTTTACTAATTATACTTTTGGTTATACTTTTTTATTGATAACAAAATCTGATCATTAGTTGCTAATGAAATGAAACTAGAGTTTGGTTTTGAAATATAGGATGTAATATATAACTAAAGGAACACATTCAGGTGGTTTCTAATTTACTTAAAAGACAATTGAATTAGGATAAAAAAAAATAATGAGTTACTTCAATCAACCTCTATCCTCTCATTACACTTTCCTGATGATAACGAAATTTGACCATTAGTTGCTGATGAATTCCAACCAGAGTGTGCAAAGCATGTGGTTTCGAAATATAGGATGCAATGTATAACTAAAGGAACACATGCAGGTGGTTTCTAATTTACTTAAAAGATAATTGAATTGGGATAAATTGAGTTACTTCAATCAATCTCTGTCCTCTTCCCATTTTGAATGGTTCTCATTGTTGCTTTCCTTCCGATTACAAATCATCCCCCATCAGGATCACCACCATCCTTGTATTGCTTAATGTTACCTTTACCACCACCAAAATGGTACTGGATTATTGAGCTAGATACCATTTTCCTTTAGATGGTAGGGGCTTATGAACTATTTAATTATTTACCCTTAATGATATATTTGTTTCTTGAGCTAAAAAGACACTCCACTTGCAACACATATTTGAAAATCTACATGCTTCTATCATTAACTTTTTCTTATAACTTGTAGTTTAACTATTTATTATAATCTAAAAGTTGAGACCATGATGTTTTGGGTGAAGTTCAATATAATTCCATTTTTTATATCCTTTTCTTGGAATTCTTCCCTAAGTTTTTCTTCTCCTTTTTGATTTCTTCCTTCTCCAATTTAGTGTTTGAAGTTCAAGTTGTCTTCGCTAAGCCTAATGAGTAGCCTATATAACTTTTTGATTAGCCCACTCAATTCAAGTCTGTAGTTCATTTTGTAGTTCCTACACCCAAGGAACTAATTTTAGGATCAATTCATCTTTCTAATCTTGTAAAGCATACTTCCCCAGAGACTTATATATGAAATTCTAGCATGGTAATTAGATATTTTTGGAAACACAATAGTGCTAGCCTAAAGCTTCAATAAGATGTTTTTACTGAAACTATGAGTTCAGTATTTGCTGCAATTATATTCGAATTACAATGGAATTATATTTGAATTAGATTCTACAACAATGATCTCTTGGATAAAATAAATAGCAAGTATCTTTCTAGATTTTAGAGATTGCAAAACCTTTTAAATTCCTAATGTCTTTAACTGTAGTGGCATGGGAAATATGATTATACTGATTCTTTGTCTTGGGTATGATTGTTTTAGCTTTTGTTTTGAGCCTTTAATTTCTACTTGTTTCTTTTGTGATTTGAGCTTGAAGACTTGACATCCTAAGTTAGATTAATTAGAAAATGCCTTTGGGTCCGATTAATTTGTATCCAGACTTTTCTTTAACTATTAGCATTGGACTGATTTAATTAGTGTCTGTTGGCTGAGAAAGTATTAGATTGTTTATTTTCCTTTTTTTTTTTTGTGATAAGCATAACATAGGTTCAGTATCTATGCAAGAACTTGGAATTAGAATACACATGTCCTTCTTATTCACCTATTATAGATAGTGATTAGCGAATGATATGATGATTGTATTGGAATAAAACTCTATTTCTTGGAAGACATTAACCAATATTGTCATTTTCTCTTGTTATTGCTTCTCATAGTACTTGGAATTACATATACAAGCATGAATTATCAACAATCAGTCATTAAAAGTCTGTGGATGAGAGTTTGATTGGAACTCGATACCTTAGTTGTGGGTTATTGGATTGTGCAGAGTAATAAGTGTAAGAGAGACAAGAAAATAGTGATGAATTGAGCCAATCTAATTTATATTGATTTGAGATATATTCATATATTTTTATGTTTGATTATGTTAATGCCTTGTGATAACTTTTTGTTTGGTTTTGTGAGGTTTTTCCCATGTTCAGTGTTATATTCCAAAAGCTAATGAAACTTTGGAGTCTAAATAGGCTAAATGTAGAAAAGAGATTTATAATTAATTCAAATAGGTTCAGGTTGTGCTTTGTTGAGTTCCTATTCCTAGTGTGGTTTGGTAGTGCATTTGTTCCCTGGCTATTATTAAACCACCAAGAGGATCTGAATAGAAATGGTTGGTTATGTTTCATTTGAAATTGGATCTAATTTCTCTATAACTCCACCAAGGGGACCAAAAGAAAATCTAGGAATGCTACTGCTCTCAGATAGATGAACTGATGACAGCAGTAAGTGCAAAAATTGACTTCTTATGATTAAAATAATTAGAATTCACAATTTTTCAGTGCTCTGAGGAAACCATTAGATTAAAGCAAAAAACGTGATTAATTCTACTGAATATTGTGAATAGTTATAAGGTGGACTACATAATCATATGTTCTTCCAAAGTGAGATCTTGCTAAGATTCTCCACTCCTTGCTAGCTACTTCTACACAAGCTTCTTCTGGCAGTTGAGTAAATTATCTGGCTCTGGGTCAGTAACCTTCATTCTCCTCACAGTTTGCTTAAGATCTGAAAGCATTTCCATCTCTTTGATATTCTATATGTAATATTTTGATTAACCTCTTTAACAACCCATATGTCATATTCTTTCATTGATTCATTCTTTTAGTTCAAGTCAATCCAAAAATTATTTTCATTTTTTTGCACTATAAATTAATTTATAAATTGATGAATTGCAAGTCAATCTAAGAACTTAGAAAAAGCCACTTTTTTCTCTAATCTAGTGTAGGTGTATGCAACCCGTGAACCTAAAAATATAGACAAATCTAAAATGGAAGAGTGCATAAAATATTTGACAACCTTTTTCTAGGTTAGATCACATACTCTTTCTTTGGAAAGTCACTTAATTTGCATGATTAGTAGACTACAAAAGCCCTACTTATATTAGAGTACTATAGTTAGATATGCATGTGAGATAGATTGGAAAACATAAGTTATATTGGTCTTGAAAAGATTTCATTTTCTTAGAGCATCAAAGTCTTATGTGTAGGTCTCAATAACATATATTCAAGGTGGTGTCGAAACTTCCCATATCCCATTGCAGTTTGCAAACAATCTCTTGTCACTTTTCGATCACCATAGAATTCATAATCATAATACTAGAGTCCAAGTTAATTTTTTTAGCAAAAAATGCGACAAAAAAGGCCTGATGAAGGTCATGGTATAGATAATCTATTGTGTTTTCATGCACTTCTCCATGTGTAGTCAACACATTTTGATTTAAGACTAAATAATTGTTTGAAATAAATTAATTTAAAAATTTTAATTTAATTGATTAAATATTAATTTTGACTACATTTTAAAATTTTAAAAATCAATTTAATCTATTTAATTTTACTTAATAAAATAAGAAAAAAATTTTAAAAAAATTATATTAGCAAATAAATGTAGCATTCAGATCATTTGCAGGTTAATGGATATTTTTTTGTAGATTTTTGTTTATGGATGGTTGAATCTTGTTGAATATGATGTTAGTTTGGATTGATTCTGATTGAGGAACCAAATTAAAATTTTTGATTCTATGATATTCAATTATCATGTTTAATCTTGTCCTTTATTATAAGTTTGATCTGGAGCTTATCTTCTTTATTAGGAGCAAACTGTCAATTTTTTTTTTCTGATTTTTCCTTTTCCATTGTATCATAATGTCATTTTTTTTTCTTTGATTTAGAAGAGAGTTGAAGGAATGTGAAAATCACACCTCTCATTTTGTTATGTGAGCCTAATAGCTTCTATGACTCTAACAATTACAAAGTTCTATAGGAAACTTGGCGAAAAACACCCTCTAGTTGGGGATTCAGCGGATTTCTAACCTGGTTGTTTATGATGTTAACCTGATTGTCTAAATTGACTTGACTCTAAGAAGGTGTGATTATTGTGAGATTTGAATTAAAGAACTAAAGATACTGTGGTTATGAGTTCTTTGGCTGGTTACCTTGTGCCTTTAATTTATTAATCCTAGCTTATATATCCTTCATTGCAATCCAAATGATGTTAACTATAGCTGAAGTTCTGTAATCGTGAAATTGTCCAAGTTTAAAAATCAGGGTGATATGGTCCTTCATATTATTTAACAAATGAGAAAACCATGATCTTCCTTAATAATTTTGATATGAATTAATCAAATTGATTATTTTAACCCAAAATCTTAGTCAAATTCATGTGATTTCTACTTTATCAAAGATCTTATGGTAACATTGAAATTGTGTTGCATCTATAGTTCTTGTGCATGTCCTCATGGAATTTGTCTTTGTTATTTATGGAATTCTTCCTATGTTATTTGGATACCTAAGTAATGTGTTGTTTCTTGTCTGCTAATTTGCTTATGATATTGTCCTGGTTACAGGGGATAAAGCTTGTCACTCTTGTGCTTATTTAGTCAAAGCTTCAAATAAAGGTTAGTAGGTTGTTTATACATACTTTTGATTCTCATATTTATTTATTTATTTTTTTTTTTTTTTTTTTGCGTTGGTAGAGAGTTTGAGATGTATTCACATGAGTTCAATATCTAACATCTTTCCAAAGAGACTTATTTTGATCAATGTATAAGAACATTTGTAACAGTAGGCATATTGCATATTGGACAAATTTTGAGCTATGGCACTTATCTACATAATTAGTTCCCTCGTTACCTTACTAGGTGAGAGTGCATCCTGTTCCAAAAAATGAGTGAAGGTCACCAAGAGTTCATCTTGACAATTGCTAGCGCAACTTTGAATCCTAAATTGTCACTCAAATCCAACCAAGTTAAGTTTAGCATAGGATCTAACCCATGCTTAAGCTTAGATTTTATTATATTTAGATGCTCTCGCTTAAGCCTCACTTGAGTGGCAACAAGATTGACATCACAATTCTCAAATGTGAGAACACCTTTAGGTTTTATCCATTTTGGATGAGCCAAGCCATTGAGCTCAAGCTCTTCACTAACAACAAAATTGGGAATTAATGGATAAACTATCTTTAACTTTGGTCTTAACATTTAATTAACATGCCATGTTTTATTATTCAATAACATGTTCTTATATGTGTTTTATGTATTGATATATTATATATATTGTTAAATTCTTGATTTTAGACGTAAATATAAAATTTTAATTAAGCCATATTTAAGGAAAATGGCTTTCTTTTTTTTTAAAATATTTTTTAAATTTTAATAATCTTATTAAAATATGAAAATACTAATATACATATAAAATAAATATATATTATTAATTTAACAGCTAATAATTAGTAAATAACTGACAGCTACTAAAATAATAAACAGCTACTAAAATAGCTAATATTACCGAATAAGCCTTTAATCATAAAATTTTAAAATAAGTTTAAAAACTATATTAGAATTAATTTTAATATTATGAGATATTAAATTTAAATTTAATCAAGTTTAATGCCAATAATTTAAAATAAAAAACGGTAATGTTAATTAACAAACCATAAGAAAAAGAAAAGGCTAAATAAATAATTAACAAAAAAAAAATTGAAACAAACCATTTCCTCCTGCATCATGCCTATACTACTTGCTTGCCTCTATCCTTCTTGGCACTATTCTCTTTGTGATTAATGTTAATTAATTGAATATAATTTTTAATTATTTTTTTAATGTTCGTTTGCTTAATAATGTAACCTAAATTTTTAAACTAAATTCTCTTCTTTATCAAACATGTTTGCCTATTTTTATAGGTTATATTTTTTTATTATCTATTTATTAGATAATGGCTCCTAGTAAAGGATGGATGGATCTTGTTGGTGATCATCTCAATGATATATATTTACGTGGAGTTGAGGAATTTTTAGACTATGCTTTTAAAAAGACTAGGATGTATGGAGAAATACATTGTCCATGTGTCAAGTGTAGTAATAGGTACTCCACTACACGAGAAGTGGTAAGGACACACCTCAAAGTGTATGGAATAATACGTAGTTATACATTTTGGTATCACCATGGAGAAAGGGTAGGCAAATATGAATCTGACTCAGAAAGTGATCAATTAAATGAAGATGAGCCTAGCGATGAGATGCATGACATGTTAAGGGATTTGTATCCAGAGTTTTGTGATCAAGATACAAACTATGAGGATATGGATACCTTTAGCCACGATATCCATGAAGAGGATTCGAATGATGAAGCGGATAAATTCTACAGGTTATTAAGAGATTTTGAGCAACCATTATACAAAGGTTCTAAGAGCTCAAAGTTATCTTGCTTAGTCAAATTGCTCCATATCAAGAGCCTTGGTCGATGGAGTAATGAGTCATTTACTATGTTGTTGCAATTATTGAAAGATGAATTATTGCCTGGCGGATCTACTTTGCCAGATTCATATTATGATGCTAAGAAAGTAATTCAAGATCTTAGTCTCTCAAACAAAAAGATTGATGCATGTGTAAATAATTGCATGTTATATTGGAAAGAGGATGATGGGTTAGATTTTTGCAAGATGTGTGGCTATTCTAGATGGAATACTGATAAATATAATTGGGAAGACAAACTTAGAACTAATGGGAAGAGAATACTAATAAAAATTCTATGTTACTTTCCATTAAAGCCAAGACTTCAAAGGTTGTTTATGTCCACAAAGACAACGTCTTTAATGAGATGGCATAAAGATAAGAAGGTAGATGATGGAGTGATGAGACACCCTGCTAATTCAGTGGCATGGATTTCTTTTGACAAACTACATCCAAACTTTGCCTCAGACTCTCGCAATGTGAGACTAGGCCTTGCTAGTGATGGATTTCAACCTTTTGCCAATTCAAAAATGCCATATAGTGTTTGACTAGTTTTACTGATTCCATACAATTTGCCACCTTGGATGTGCATGAAACAATCAAATTTTATTTTATCAATGCTTATTCCAGGTCCTGAGGGTCCTGGAGATGCAATTGATATTTATCTTCGACCTTTAGTAGAAGAACTAAGAGAGCTATGGGAAACTGGTATTGATACATTTGATGCATATGCAAGACAAAATTTAAAGTTACATGCAGTTTTACTATGGACTATTAATGATTTCCCTACATATGGGAACTTTTCAGGTTGGAGTACTAAAGGAGAGTTGGCTTGTCCATGTTGTAATAAGGACACTGTTGGATGAGGTTGGCCAATGGAGGCAAGCAATGTTATATGGGTCATCGACGATATCTTCCTCTTAGTCACAAATGGAGAAATGACAAGGAATCTTTTGATGGCACAAGAGAGCGAGGGTTACCACCTAAGCCACTTTCAGGAGATGATATACTTGATCAATTGAAAGATCTTGAAGGGGTCATATTAACTAAGGCTCCTCATATGAAGAAAGCAATCTCTCATGATGGTAGGGGGGACAATTGGAATAAAAAGAGTATATTTTTTGACCTTCCATATTGGAGGACCTTATTGCTACCCCACCACTTAGATGTCATACACATTGAAAAGAATATATGTGATAATATACTGGGGACAATCATGAACATAAAGGGAAAAACTAAAGATAGCATCAAAACTCCCATTGACTTGCAAGCAATGAATATAAGGCTAGAGTTACACCCAATACAGTAGGAGAGTAAAGTTGTGATACCTCCAGCATTGTACAGTTTATCTACTAATGAAAAACACAAGCTTTGCCGATTTCTAAAATAGTTAAAAGTTCCAGATGGATTTTCATCCAATATTTCTCTTTGTGTAAATATGAAAGAGCGTAAAATCTTAAGACTAAAGAGTCATGATCGTCATGTTCTTTTCTTACATATACTTCCTCTTGCAATACGTGGTTTACTTCCTAAAATAGTGTATGAACCACTTGTTGAGCTTTCATTGTTTTTTAGTCATTTAGGTGCAAAGACATTAAAGGTAGATGTATAGGAGCAATTAGAAAAGCAAATTCCTATAACTCTTTGCAAGCTAGAAAGGATCTTTCCACCTTCATTCTTTGACATTATGGTGCATTTGCCTATGAATTTGGCTAGTAAAGCTAAAATTGGTGGACCAGTACAATATTATTGGATGTACCCAATAAAACGAGCATTATATTCATTTAAGTCAAGTATTCATAATAGAGCTTGTGTAGAGGGTTCAATTGTAGAGGCATACATTGCAAATGAGTGCATGACTCTTTGCTCAAGGTACTTGCATGGTATTAACACAAAGTTTAATCGAATGGAGCACAACTATTATGGTGGCAGTAATAAAAATAAAGGAGGCTTATCAATTTTCTCCAAAGTAGGATGAGGATTAGGTGTTAGTAAAACTCGTGTTCTTAATACAAAAGAGTGGAAGCAAGCTCATATTTATGTATTAAAGAATTGTGATGAAGTCCAACCATACATCGAGTATGATATTTTTAAGCTTATCCATATTGTATTTACTCTTTTTTTTTTAATTCATTACAATCGCCCATAATCCTCTTTTTTTTTTTCCCCTTAGAGAGTATTCACAATTGAGAGCAACCAATTTGGTAGGCGTGTCAGAAAGTCAATGGAATAAAAATTTTGTTCGATGGTTTAAGACGGAAGTAAGTACACTTTAAGTTTTGTATGTATTTTGAGTAATTAATAATTTTAATTGTTTGTAACTACTAGGAATTGATTTTTCACTTTTTTAAACCATTTTTTTTATATAGGTTGCATGGTTGCATAATGATGGGTGTCGAATCCACCAGAAATTAAATTAATTGAAATCACCAATTATAAAATATTTTCTACAGTAAGTGGTAAATCCAGGTCGAACCCTAGAGACTGAATTATTAAATTTCGTGCACTTGTGTAATGGAAAAAGAAACAAAGGTTGGGGGGGGGGGGTAATTCGCAGTCCAAAGAAGAAATCAGAAATCAGAAATTAAGAACTAAAATTAAATATGAAACTCTCAAATTAAACAAACTTCAGTCCAAGGTAATTCTCATTCCAATGCATTGATTCGATCATAGACAAAAGAAATACAATTATCTCTTATTGAATACTTAACGTAGATTTACCAAACAGCGAGGTAAACCCCTAACTTCCCTATACTCATCAATTTGATCCCAGCACTCTTGTTGACTCTAATTATTAACTGAATTGGTATTAAGCAATCCTCATCAAATTAATAACTACTTTAAGAATAGGAAGTAGTTAAGCTGAACAATAATTTATGAAGCATAAATTATTTAATTCACCCTATTGTTTCCTTAGGTTATTATCAAAAACTGGGATCATAATCAACAAAACCTAATTGCTACTCATGTTCAATCTTACACAACAATTACAAATTATGAAGATGAACTAGCAATTGATCACATCAAACAATTAACTAATAGGCCTTTTTAGCAAATCATTCAATAAATCAAAGAGAATGAATAAAAAAACAATAGATATTCAAAAAGACATAAATTAAATTAAGAATCGCGTCTCACAAATCAAGCAAAAGAGCTTGAATCCCTTGAACTGAATTAAAAACTTAGCCACTCATGTTCATGGCTTACAGAAAAATAAAGAAAAATAAAGAAGAAATCTAAAAAAAATGGAGAATGAAGGTTTTTTTGAGATCGAGAGGCTGCTGAATGGTTTATTGTGTCGGCTGTTGCCTCTTCTATTTACAATAAATGGTCTAAGGTTAGGTTTTTAGAGTCTCTATCAAAAACTACAACTAGAGCAAAATCAGAAAACTGATTGTCGACGGATACACGGCCCGTGTATCACTACACGGCCCAGGGCTGTGTAACTTACTGGAGCTGAATGAGTATGTCTTGCATTGGCACAGAAGGTTACACGGGTCTCCAGGATTTACACAGGTCAAGTCACACTGCTCGTGTACTTTGTTTCTTCCTCGGTTCTCTGAATTTCTTCTGGCAGAATGTTACACGGGTCTGTGGTTGTGCTTACACGACCTGTGTACTTTGTATTAATAACGCTTCTTAATCCTTCGACCTTTCCAAATTTCCTTCCACACTTCTATGTTCTGGGACTTCACCAAAACCCTAAAAAATACTGCAAGAGTTAAATTAATGCAAATGCTGAAAATTTCTCCATTTAATATAATTATTTCAATAACTCTCTAAACATATGCCTAATAGATAATTATACTTTAATCAACTGAATTAGGCATAAAGATACCCTAGAAACATTAAATGTGATGGAAGTAAAATTAATAAATTATGCACTTATCACATAAAAACGATCCAAGTCAAATGATGGGAGCCTTATTCTCATTGTCATGTAGTCCTGCTCAATATGTGACATCTTTTTATGGTTACATTGTCAATGGGTATAGGTTTCATACTGAATCTATGACAAAGGTTTGAGGACACAAAATAGTGAAGTTGTTGTAATTGGAGATATTGGTGATGAAGTTAACAAACATAGATTACTATGGTGTCTTATTTGAGATTATTCAATTGCAATATCTTGGAGGAGGACGTGTGGTGTTATTTCATTGTAATTGGTGGGATGTTTATGATCGAGTAAGGGGGTTTAAGATTGATGAATATGGGGGGTTTAGTGTTAACTACAAAACGAACTTTGAAAACAAATGAAGCTTTCATATTAGCTAACCAAGCATCACAAGTCTTTTATGTTCCAGACAATATTCATAAAGGCTGGCATTGTGTGACAAAGGCACATCCTTGAGATTCCTATGACATCCCATTAGAAGAAGACATTAACCCTGTTGATTTGAATCAATTAGATGAAGCATATCAAGCTGATGAATCTATCAATCCTGAATTTGTGGAAACAACTATAGTTGATGCAAATGATCAAATTGGTTGGAAGATGATGGATATAGAGTCACAAATAGTTGATATATCTTCAACACAAAAGAAAAGAAAACATGGATCATGAAGTTTATTTAATTATTATTGTTTGAATACTAATATCTAATGTTTCTTTTAGAAATAAACTCTATAATATATACATTATTTATTTTGGATGTTTATGTGTAATTAAGTTATTCAGTATAGTTTTACATGTCATTTTCTCTTTTCCCATATTTATTTATGTTTTTTCCCATATATTATGACATGATATATTTTATTGGTTTGAAAAAATAATTGTCATATATGTTTAATGTGCTAATATTCTAGGTACATGATGCTAGGAATTGGGTCACAAAAAAGGAAAGGACCGAGGACAAATATAGTGAAGAGTTCATTCATACCACCAGGTGCATTAAGAAGGGAAGGGGGACATAGACATCGATCAAGATCATTTTTACCTATGACATCCACACAAAGTCAAACTGCATCAATTGACATTGTCCATTAGAGCCACATAATAACATCTCTCTTATTCAAGATGTTGATCATAGGAAAAAAGATAGTGGAATACAAGAACAAATACCTGAACAAATGCATGAAGATTTAACTCCTATTTTTCTATTTCATTCAAGGTTATGAATTTAGTTTACACTAATAATTTAATTTTGATTTTTAATATTGATAGATTTTGATACTATGCAACGTAGAACAACAAGGCAACATCAAAGGAATAACATTTTTGTTCAAAATTATGAGATAACAGAAGAAGAGAATCCAGTCCATGAAGAAACACAAGAAAGTTCAAATATTTATTATCATATGTATTATTAATAATTTATATTTATTATATATATTTATTATTGATACATTATTTCTATATTATTAATGAATTTTTGGAGATTTTTTTTATTTAGATATTTTCACTGTGCAAAAGAAGAGAAAAACAAGAGGAATGAACAAGGGTAAAAAGATTGCAACAATGAAGGATGGAGAGAAACTGAATGTAATTTTTTATAACAATCAAGCTGTTGGAGAAAATCATGCAGAATAGTCAAGACACTTGAGCAAAATAGTGCGTGACCTAAACATTTATTCAATAAGAGTGCACTCATGGAAGGAAATTAGAGAAGATGTAAAGGATCATATGTAGGATTCAGTTAAGGTACCTTTACTTTTAAAAGACTTTTGATTAATTTTATTTGCATTTATTCATTCGTTCTAATTCTTTTTGTAGGAGAAATTTAAGAATGCTGACATTGAGCTCTATCAGGAAAAAGGCTTTAGAGCATATGAATCATTTGTGGAATAATTAGAGAGGGGATTTGAAACGCTACAATATAAAGCCTTGTGGTTCTTTTTCAGAGGTGTTGAAAAATGTTTCTCAAGGGATGCATCAAGAAGATTGGGAATGGTTAGTTAAGAACTATTTTTGCACCATAAAGTTTAAGGTATGACATTTTATTTCACTAATATAAGAAATTATGTAAATTAAATATAAATACATTTATCTTTAGTTTTATTATTTTTTAGAATGGTTGACATAACGTTTTTATTTTTTTTTAATGTAGGAAACAAGTTTCCGAAACTCTGAAAATAGGAAAAATTTAAATATACTTCATTGCACTGGTAGTAAACCTTACAGATAAATTATCTATGACTTGGTAATATTAGTGAATTTTTTTCATATTTTTGCATCTTAAAGATTAAATATATTATGCTATTGTGTAACAATATTGTATTTTATAAAGGGAGGCAAGGATGGCAATCCATCAGACATTGGAACTATATTATTTGAAACTCATAAGAAGGGTGCGGATTTAGTTGACTCTAATGCTCAAGAGAAATATGTATGTTATATTAGTTCTATTCCAAATATGTTTTTTTTCCATAAATTGTTATATTTGTGTCATTAATTGATCATAATTATTATAGGATCAAATTCATGATGTCATCAAATCCAACCCCTCTTTGTCTCATATGGAGGTAGTAGAACAATGTTTTGGAATACAACATCGTGATCATGTGATTGGATACGGAGATGGAATAAAGGTAAAAGAAGTAAAGAGATCCCGTTCCAATGTTGGCCTTCAAGAGAAGAATCGATTGCTTAAGGATCGTTTGTCTGCAGTAAAAGCTAGGATGAAACACCTTAAAGACTTACTATTGAGCCAATATTCTAATGCTCCATCTAGAACTCTGCCATCTACAGATCAATCTACATGATTATGATAAGGTAAATTATTTTCTTTTTCATCTACTATATTCTCTATGTTGTTTTTAATATAGGTCATATTTTAAGTTATACATTTATAAAAGAAAATATATTGTTTCTCTATTATATATTTATTGAAGATAAATCTATATAACTTAATTGAGGAGAACGAGAATTGGATTGGAAGTTGATGAGTATTTTTGAAGTTATATTTTATGCAAGTTGTGGATTTGAATTATTTGTTTGAAATTTTGGAGATGTCCAAAATACAAATGGAACTCTGTCAAATTTTTTATTTAATATTTACACCTAAACTATTTAGAAATAAAATATTAACAAAGTTTATGTTAAATGTGAAGTTTGTTCCAAGTTATTAGTGTATTTCAAAGTTTTTGTAATCTAATTATATTTTTATATTTTGGTGCAGATGCGATTTTGTAAATAGTAAAGGCATTGAAGTAACTTTTTTGAGTGAAGGTGTTCAAAAGTAACTGGGAAGATATTGTTGAATTTTATTACAGCGTTTACATATTTATAGCTTTCTTATTGATACGCACAAATTCAATGTAAACAATTAATATTAAACTAACGTTTGATACAATTATTATGACATTATTCATATTGATGTATGAATGCTATTTTGCTTGTGAATGTATATTATTTACTATTATTAATTGCATATTAAATTTTTAGGTGTTTTAAAACTGAAAGCAATTAAATCACCTCATTAATGGTGATTTTTATATTCATATTGGTTGTTAATCACTTCTTTTTGTTGTCGTTAATATTTTCTCTCAATCATTTTTATGGTTGTTAATCATTTTTAACAACTATTTTTCATTGTTGTTATCAATTTTTAATGTCCATATCTCTACTTTCTCGATTGTTTTCAACAACTATTTTTTTACTATCGTTAGTAGTTTTAAACGATCATAATTTGTTCTCGTTAATACTTTTTAATGACCTTTTTTTTTGTTGTTAATAACTTTTAACGAGCATTATTTACTATTATTAATATTTTTTAATGACCAATTTTTTTCATTGTTAATAATTTTTAGAGGCCGTTACATTGTAAAATAACGGTCTTTTAATTCAAATTTGACGATCATTTTTTCTGTCATTAATAACATTAATGACGATTAAAATAGTCATTAATACTATAATTTTAACGATCTATTATTGTATCCTCGTTATTAGTATCAACGACAAGTTATGTAAAGTCCTCGTTAAACTTTTTAATGACAACTTAACGACCAATTTTTTTATTGTTAATTATTGTTAATGATCACTTTTTAACTTTTAACGAGGATTTTTTCTCTCGTTAAAAACCAATTTTCTTGTAGCTTAGGACCATTTGGCCCCTAAAATATAACATTTTTTTCTTTTAAGAAAAAAAGATAACCTTCATTAAGCCTCAAGTGGGCACATCTAAGTATGCAAAATTGAATTGTAGTAGAGGATTGTACAAGAAATTAGGATCCCACAACACTAAAGCTACTAAACTATCTGCTGTAGCATTGCACAACCTTGGAACATAATTAAAATAAACTGTTTCAAAATTTGTAGCAAAACAAAGGATGTCTTGAGTAACCTGTTGTATATCAGCAAGTGCAGGATTTCCCTATAGACTATTAAGTACTAGAATCTGCGAGTCTCCTTCAACAAAAAATTTTGTGAAGCCTCTCTTCAGAGCTAATAGAATAGCCTCTCTACATGCAAGGCTCTGAAGAATCAGCCGGTCTGTTATTGCCAGAATTCTTTTGGAAGTCCAACCACATTGGTTCCCTTCATGATCTCTAGCAATAGCTGCTACTACTCCACACTTTTTGCTACTGCTAATTGAAGCATCAAAATTGATTTTAATAAAACTTGATTTGGGTTATGGGGGGGGGGGGGGGGGGTCAGGGCTGGGGACGAAAACCTTGGACTTCTGCACTTCTATGTGAAGAGAAAAGTCTCGGATGAGGTTGCACCGCCATAAAATCTTCATAATAGTTCAGTGCCATGTTAATAACCTCTTAAAATTGGATGCACTGGTTATCAAAAACCAACTTGTTTTGGCTTTTCCAAACAAACCATAATAGTACTACAAACATACTCAAGAGAGTCTGATCAGCACTATGAGATGGAAGAAAGGAGGATATTTCCTCCCAAATATCCATTATACTGATTCCCCGCAATTCAGAAGATCACATTTGGAAAGGCGGATGCACCCAAATCTCGATGACCCTTAGACATTCAAAAAACAAGTGCCTTGTTGTCTCAATATTTCCATAGAAGTGACATTGTTTCAGGATTGATGGGATTCTTTTATTCAATCTCTCCTTCGTGGGAATGCATTCTAGAAGGACTCTCTATAGGAAAATTGATAGTTTGCTAGGAATTTGCAACTTCCAAACCTTTTTCCAGAACCTTGCTACACCTTCAGTGGATGAGGCCTCTAGACTGTTAGTGTTATCATTCCCATTGAATCTTATCATCCTTTAAGCAATGTAATAGCTTGACTTCACTGCATACTCCCAATGACACGTGAAATGCCATATTAGTTTATCAGGCCTGCACACAAAAGGAATTGGAATTGCACAAATATTCAACACTTCCTCATGATGGAAATTTTCATGAGGTTTCTGAAGATCTCATGAATCTCCATTATGAGAGAACAATCGAGCCACCCAATTAACATCCACAGAATGGTTTTCCTTGACTCTTGGCCTATTAGGAAAAATATTTAAGAATATAGGCTTCCTCTTTGCATAACACTGATCTGCCATCACCAATCTGCCATCCTGCTCCATGTATTAACACTTGTTTTCCCCAAATGATACTATGCCATCCCCAAAAAGGGTTGCTTCCAAGGTTAGCATCCATGAACGATCAAAACGGAAAATACCTCCCTTTGAAGATCTGAGCCAATAGAGAATTTGGATTTATCAAAATATGCCAACCCTGTTTGGCTAAAAGGGCCATATTAAAGGTTTCAATATCTCCAAATCCTAAACCACCTTTTACTTTTGGTTCACATAAGTTCCTCCATGACACCTAGTGAAGTTTATGCTCATTAGCTTTTTATCCCAGCCAGAATTGGTCTCTGAAGCTATTAACAGGGCAGAAAGTGGACTTTGGGAGCTAAAAACTGTAGTAGTTAAACTTGTTTTAAATTTGTTTTATTTATTTTATTCTTATTATTGCTTGGTCAATAGTTAGTGCCTATTTCGTAAGAGTAATTGCTGTTTGTGCAGATATGGAGCAAATCTGTTACAACAGATTACTGCTAAGTTTTTTCTATATATTGCTATGTATTTTAGAGGTTAAAAATGAAGTTAGAAACTTTTTCCTCTATTCTGTTGTGTTGGTCTCGATTTCTGCTGTTTCTTTTTTGTTCAGTCTGATATTCTAACAATTGGTATCAGAGCCTTAAGATCAAGGCCTACACAATGTCTCATCTGGAGATAGAGAGAGCTAGAATATTGAGAGAGAGAGAGCAGAAAGAACGAGAGTAAAAAGACAGCGAAGAAGCCTCTAATGAAGGAAACTCCTCTACAGTTGAAGGAGGCTTGTTTCCCAAAAAAGAAGGTTCTGTTACCTTGAAATATCCCATGCTGACGAAGAGTAATTATGCGGCGTGGGCTATAAAGATGGAGGTCTTTATGATGGCTCAAGGTGTGTGGGATGCAGTTAAGTCACCAGGCCCAGTTGATAAACGCAGAGATAAGATGGCGTTGGCGGCCATTTACCAAGGTATAGGAGAAGATACCTTGCTTCAATTGGGAGCGAAGAAGACTGCAAAGGAGGCATGGAACATGCTGAAAACCATGAACCAAGGGGCTGACAAGGTTAAAGAGGTGCGAACTCAGACATTGTGGAGGGAGTTCGAAGCCTTGAGAATGAGCGATTCCGAGAATGTTGATGATTTCTCAGGAAAGCTTACAATTATCGTTAACAAATTGAGGAGCCTTGGGAATTCTGTAGAGGATGAGAAAGTGGTGAAGAAATTGTTGAGATCAGTTTCGTCAAAGTTTCTTCAGATTGCGTCCACCATTGAAGAGTTTAGTGACCTAACCACCAAATCAATTGAGGAGGTGATAGGTTCACTCAAAGCTCATAAAGAAAGACTGCTTAGCTGTGGTGGGAGATCTGACGAAACAGTTCTTCTTACAAGAGCAGAGTGGAAGGCGAGGGAAGAAGCTAAGAAGAACAAAGGAAAATCAAAAGAAACCACCAGCTCGAGAGGCGGACGTGGAAGAGGACGTGGTCGAGGCAGGAACAGTGGCAGTCATCAAAGAAAGGAGGAAGAACCACAACAACAAAGGAAAAAATTTGATAAATCAAAGATCAAATGCTATGGATGCGGAAAAATGGGACACTTCGCATCAGAATGCTCATCGAAGGAGAAAGAGGAGCAAGCAAATCTGACCGAGAGAGATGATGAAGAAACCCACGTTGATGATTGAAACTTGTGAGCTGAATGGTCAGAGTTATGGTCAGATTTATTTTGAAGAACCCTCCTTGATGATGATTGATGCTGTCGAATTGAATGGGGTTCAAGGAGAAGCATATGTTGCTGCCACGAGTGGGTGTCTCATGAAAGGGGCAGGTTGGTACCTCGACACAGGAGCTACCAATCATATGACAGGTGATAAACACTGTTTTGTTGAAATTGATGATTCTATTTGTGGCAAGGTTAAGTTTGGTGATGGTTCTGTAATTGATATACAAGGGTTTGGGTCAGTTATGTTTCAATGCAAAAATGGTGAACATCTGACCCTAACCAATGTATATTATATACCAAAATTAAAGAGTAATATTATTAGCCTTGGCCAAATTGATGAAAGTGGAGGTCGAATACTCATTGAATGTGGAGCCTTGAGGGTCTATGATAACTCAAATAGACTCATAATCAAGGTGAGAAGACAAAAAAACAGATTATTTATTGCAGATCTACAGATTGCCGAAAAAGTATGCTTGATGACAAGCATAACAGAGCCGAGTTGGCTATGGCACGCGAGATATGGTCACTTAAATTTCCAGGCGTTAAAGAAGCTGTCCAAAGAAAAAATGGTACAAGGTTTACCAGACATCTCGCTCCCAAATCAAATCTGTGATGGTTGTACTGTGGGGAAACAACATCGGAAAGCCTTTCCACATGCTGCGATGTATAGAGCAAAAGAAAAACTTGAATTGGTGTATGGAGATCTCTGCGGCCCAATTACACCAACAACTCCAGGAGGTAACAAATTCTTTTTGCTTCTAGTTGACGATTATTCACGATACATGTGGGTTTTTTTGTTGAAAGGCAAACATGAGGCTTTCGAAGTGTTCAAGATATTTAAGAAGACAGCTGAAATTGAAACAGAAAAGAAACTGAAGTGTTTCAGAACAGATCGAGGGGGAGAGTTT
This sequence comes from Hevea brasiliensis, assembly GCF_030052815.1. NCBI lineage: Eukaryota > Viridiplantae > Streptophyta > Magnoliopsida > Malpighiales > Euphorbiaceae > Hevea > Hevea brasiliensis. The sequence goes on from NC_079494.1 coordinate 107,368,634, forward strand.
CTCTCAACCGAATTCAAAAAATTTTGTGATGAAGAAGGAATCAAAAGGCAATTGACAGCGCCATATTCCCCATAGCAGAACGGAGTCGTAGAAAGGAGAAATCAAACCGTTATGGAGATGACGCGAAGCATTATGAAAAGCAAAAATGTGCCAGCAAATTTGTGGGGTGAGGCGGTAAGAACCTCTGTGTTTTTATTGAACAGGTGCCCAACCAAGAGTGTTGAAGGAATGACACCCTACCAAGCTTGGTATGATAAGATACCAAATATACAACATCTGCGTGTATTTGGATGTCTTGTTCATATCAAGGTCATGTCATCTCATCAAACGAAGCTTGAAGACAGGAGCTTAAAGGGAGTTTTGCTAGGTTACGAAGAAGGTTCAAAGGCGTACAGGGTGTTTGATCCTAGAAAGGGGAAAGTTCTCATAAGCAGAGATGTAGTTTTCGAAGAAGGAGCAAGTTGGCCATGGCAGAACAGCAAACAAAAAGAGGAGTCTGATTGTACTGAAACATTTATAGTACAAGTAAAAGAATTGGGGGGTGCTGGTATACCTGAAGCAGTGGATGCGTTTTGCACTCCATCTACGCCATCCTCTTCTTCAGGTATACCAAATTCAGAAATTAATTACCCTCTAATTCAGTCATCTTCTTCGAACACTACAGGTACAGGTTCAGATTCGAGTTCAACTCCACCACGGAAATTTCGATCATTGCAAGAAATTTACAATGAGACCAGAGAAGTAGATGAAGAAGTCGGGTTGTGTTTCTTATCAATGGAGGAACCAACACGATACGAAGAAGCAGTTGGTGACGAAAACTGGAAACGTGCGATGGAGTCTGAAATTGATTCAATTCAAAAGAATGGAACCTGGGAACTCTTTGATTTGCCGAAGAACCAAAGAGCAGTGGGACTCAAATGGGTCTTCAAATTGAAGAAGGATCCAAACGGCAAGATTATCAAACACAAAGCCCGTTTGGTGGCGAAGGGCTATGTGCAGAAATATGGTGTTGATTATAAGGAAGTTTTTGCTCCTATAGCAAGAATAGAAACTGTTAGAACTATTCTTGCTTATGCAGCTCAAAAACAGTGGAGAGTTCACCACCTGGATGTGAAGACTGCGTTCTTAAACGGAGAATTAGAAGAGGAGGTGTATGTGAGTCAACCAGATGGTTTTGTCGACAAAACAAATCCACAGAAAGTGCTGCGGTTACACAAGGCATTATACGGCTTAAAACAAGCACCTAGGGCCTGGAACACCAAGTTAGATCATAGCTTAAAGTCATTTGGTTTTCATAGGTGTCCTTTTGAGCATGCTCTTTATATGAAGAAGGAAGAGGATGGCGTTACTGTTGTGGGAGTTTATGTCGACGACTTAATTCTCACCGGCTCAAATGGAAAACATATTGAAAGATTTAAACAAGAGATGATGAGGATGTTCGAGATGAGTGACTTGGGGCTGCTGAGTTATTATCTTGGGATTGAGGTAAAACAAACTCCAGATTGTATATCCCTTTGTCAAGCAGGTTATGCGAGCAAGATTCTTGAAAAAACAGGGATGCTTAATTGCAACAGCAGCCGTGTTCCAATGGAGCCGAAATGTAAGCTAAAAAAACAAGATGGTGAACCATTTGTTGATGCCACTGAGTATAGAAGAATTATCGGCAGCTTGAGGTACTTGGTAAACACACGTCCTGATCTTGCGTACTCCGTTGGCGTTGTCAGCCGATACATGGACACACCAACGATGACACATATGAGTGCTGTGAAACAGATACTGAGGTATGTGAGAGGCACTATTGGAATGGAAATTGTCTACAAAAAGAATCAAGAAAAAGAAGAACTTGTAGGCTTTAGTGATAGTGACCTTGCAGGAGATACGGATGACAGGAAGAGTACTTCAGGGATTATATTTTTCTTTGGAGAAAGCCCGATCACATGGGTCTCACACAAGCAAAGAATTGTTGCGTTATCTTCTTGTGAAGCTGAGTACATAGCAGCAACAGGTGGAGCTTGTCAAGGGATATGGCTCAAAAAGATAATTGCAGAATTGAGAGGTGATGATAAAGTCAAACCAGTGTTGAAGGTTGACAACAAATCAGCCATATCACTAGCCTATAATCTGGTTTTTCATGATAGAAGTAAGCATTTTGACACAAGAACTCATTTTATTATTTTGACACAAGAACTCATTTTATTCGTGATTGTGTTCAACGTGGAGATATACAGCTTGAATATGTCAAGACTGAAGTACAGGTTGCTGATTTGTTAACAAAGCCGTTAGCACGGCAGAGGTTCAATGAGCTGAGAGATAGAATTGGTGTTAAACAAGTTTAAGGGGGTGATTGTAGTAGTTAAACTTGTTTTAAATTTGTTTTATTTATTTTTTTTTTATTATTGCTTGGTCAATAGTTAGTGCCTATTTCGTAGGAGTAATTGCTGTTCGTGCAGATATGGAGCAAATCTGTTACAACAGATTACTGCTAAGTTTTTTCTATATATTGCTGTGTATTTTAGAGGTTAAACATGAAGTTAGAAACTTTTTCCTCTATTCTGTTGTGTTGGTCTCGATTTCTGCTGTTTCTCTTTTGTTCAGTCTGATATTCTAACAAAAACATGCCATTGCAAACACAGGCACTGTAGTAGCAACTACCTTCAATAATACTTCCTTCCCCCCTGCTGATAATAGGTTCCCTTTCCACCCAGAAACCTTATGATTGATTTTATCCTTAATGTGCATGAAGATACCTTTTTTGGATTTAGGGAACTTCGTAGGTAAACCAAGAAATTTATCTCAAATCCTAGTATTATTGATTCGCAACATCGCGGAGATGGAAGAGCAAACTGAACACCAGTGAAGCTATACTAAAATTAATATTCTATCCACTATAATGGGAATATTCCTGGAGAATTAGCTTTACCATCTCTGCATTATGAGAAGTAGCTCTGATGAAGACAATAGAATCATCCACAAATAAAAGGTGGTTAATGCTCGGTCCTCCTGGAGCAATAGATAACCCTTGCACCTCGGATGTGGATAATCTATGTGAAAGCCCTTCTGCACATAAAAGATAAAGGTAGGGAGAAAGAGGGTCACCTTGCCGTAGTCCTCTAGATGGTCTGATTAAACCCAGCTTATGACCATTTAGTTGGATTGAATAAGTAACGGATAATACACACTCCATTATCCAATTTATCCAAAGTCAAAGCATTGCATTATTGTCTTAGGTATCCCCATTCCACGCTATCATATGCTTTGCTGACGTCCAACTTCACAGCTATACCATAATTCCTGCCCTCCTTTTTGTTCTTTAAATAATGCTTGGCTTGATGACAAACCAGAATATTATCTAAAATGAGGCGACCCTTGATAAATGCATTCTGTTTCGAGCTTATCAATTTGTCCATGAAAGGTTGCAATCTTCTAGTAAGGATCTTCGAGATTATATTGTAAATAACATTGCATAGACTAATTGGTCTAAGATCCTTCATTGTGGTTACCTGTTTGACTTTCGGAATAGAGAGAGGATAGTATGGTTTATCCCTTTAAGCATCCTGCCATTTCAAAAAAATTCAAGCATCGCTTCGTAGGTCTCTTCCCCTTAATTGACAAATATTGTTGAAAGAATTGCCTCTCCCGAGGCTTTTGATGGATGAAGAGAAAAAGCTATTTGCTTGATCTCTTCTGCAGTGCGTGGCCCAGTTAGGAAGTTATTCATCTATTGTGTAACTCTTGGTGAAAAGCCCCTCATGAAGTCTTCAAAATTACAGGAGTGAGTGGATGTATAGATTCCTGAAAAATAGTCAACTGCTACTCCGGAGATGTCATCAAAAGAATAGTGCATATTCCCATTACTATCTTGAATGGTTGAAATTTGGTTTCTCTTGCGTTGTACACATTTAGCATGAAAATACGCAGTGTTTCTATCACTTGACTTCAACAAACACTGTCTAACCTTCTGCTCCTAGAATTTTTCCTCCCTTCCAACTTCTAAGGACAACTCTTTTTCTATCGCTCAAATTTCCTCTCCATTCCAACTCCCTGCATTTTTATAATTTTTCAATTGAGCCTCCAGTTGCCTAATTTTAACTTGTGAATTTTGGTTATTGTTGTCACCCCATTCAACTGAATCATGACGACAACTTTTGAGCTTGCTAAAAACTGAGAATAATTTATGCCTCCTTATTGGTGTATGCCAAGCATCTGCAGTCACTCTTTCTATCGCTTCATTTTCTATCCATCTTCCATCAAAATGAAACCTTCTTTTAGCCCTTGCAACATTCGAATCAATATTCAGGAGAAGGGGTCGATGATCCGAGCCCATATCCTCTAAGTGGGATATAACAGCATTTGGATACAAAAAGAGCCAATTTGGAGATACCATACCTCTGTCCAATCTTTCCTTAATGTGCTGTTGGTCATCCCGTCTGTTACACCATGGCATTGGAGGCCCCTTAAAACCCAGATCCAACAAGTTCAATTCATTTATTAATTGGCAGAAGGAATGAATTTTTTATAGAAGTTACATTTTCCTCCTTTTTTTTGGGCTTTTGACAAAAAGGGTGTAATCAAAAATACAAAATATTAAAAAGGGGTGAGTTTAAAACTAATTATCAAAAAGGGGTGAATTATGCTGAACTGGACAAGGTGAGTGCGGGACGCTAACTATAATAGCGTTTTTAAGATCCGGACGCTATTCAAAATAGCGTCCGCATGAAAAATTTGAAAGAAGAATGATGCTCTCCTTGCAATAATAAAAAATTAATTAAAAAAAGTTTAAAGGTTGGACGCTACTTATAGTAGCGTCCAACCTTTTTTTTTATTTTTAATAATTTTATTTTATATTTTAAATAAAATATAAATATTATTTTAATAAATAAAATTATAATATGTAATATTATATATTATAATATTTTTATTATGAATATTATTTTTTAATTTAAAATTAAATTAAAATTTAAATAAATAAAAAATTAAAATTAAAAAATAAATAATTAAAAAAATTTAAGAAAAGTTGGACGCTAGTATAAGTAGCGTCCAACTTTTCTTTAAATTTTTAATTATTTTATTTTATATTTTAAATAAATTAAAAATATTATTTTAATAAATAAAATTATAATATTTAATATTATATATTATAATATTTTTATTATAAATATTATCTTTTTAATTTAAAATTAAATTAAAATTTAATAAATTTAAAAATTAAAATAAATAATTAAAAAGGTTTAAAAAAAATTAGACACAACTTATAGTCTAATTTTTTTTAATTATTTTATTTTATATTTTTATTATAATTTTTTAATATTTTTTATTTTTTTAAAATATAAAATAAAATAATTAAAAATATTATATAATATATAATATTAATTATTATAATTTTATTTATTAAAATAATATTTTTAATTTATTTAAAATATAAAGTTAAATAATTAAAAATTTAAAGAAAAGTTGGACGCTACTTACAGTAGCGTCCAACTTTTCTTAAAATTTTTTAATTATTTATTTTTTAATTTTAATTTTTTATTTTATTAAATTTTAATTTAATTTTAAATTAAAAAATAATATTTATAATAAAAATATTATAATATATAATATTACATATTATAATTTTATTTATTAAAATAATATTTATATTTTATTTAAAATATAAAATAAAATTATTAAAAATTAAAAAAAAAGGTTGGACGCTACTAAACGTTTTTTAATTAATTTTTTATTATTGCAAGGAGAGCTGGACGCTATTTTGAATAGCGTCCAGCTCTCCTTTCAACTTTTTCACGCGGATGCTATTTTGAATAGCGTCCGGACCTTAAAAACGCTATTATAATTAGTGCCACACTCACCTCATCCAGATCAGTATAATTCACCCCTTTTTGATAATTAGTTTCAAACTCACCATTTTTTGGTATTTTATATTTTTTATTACACCTTTTTTGTCAAAAGCCCCTTTTTTTTTCATGAGCCCTTGGAAAAGAATTGAAGTCCCCAATCATCAACACTTCCTGCTTCATATTACACTTATAGCTTATTATTGCATCAAACTGACTAAAGCGAATGTAATCAACACTGTTAAAGTAAACAAAAAGTGCATCCCATTTAGCATTAATACGATGATCATGGATACAAAGATGGAGGAAAAACTCCTCATTGAGCATAATCAAATCACTGTGATCTTTCCAGGCTACACATAGTCCCCTCGCTTGGCCCTTAGGCTCAATACATTGGATATCAAAAAAACTACACCTATTCATCTTTTTCCTAATAGCTGTAGACTTATTTTTAGTTTCTATGAGGAAGACTATATCTGGGGAATGGGATTTACACATCCCTTTTAAATGGTGGAAAGTCAGGAGACTCCCTACACCCTGACAGTTACAATTAATGAGTCTCATTTATCCATTTGGGGCCATTTTTGGCTGGCTACCACCACCAATTCAGAAGTTGTATCAGAGTTGTAAGTCTTCTTATTACTTAAATCATCATCATTCTCTTCCCTTCTTCTTTTTCCAGTCTCCTCCATATTCCCCACATTAGCATTGCTATCTCTCATGATCTCAACTCACATCACACCACTGTTTTGACCGCTCACTAGTCTTTTCCACTTCTTCTTTGATTGTTGCATTTCTGGTTCACTTTGTGGTTGCTCATCCTTGTCTTCCTTTTTGTTTGATAAAGGTTATTGTAATTCCTTGGTAGGTTTTGCATTGGATAGAGAAGCTCCTTTGTTACTTGGACTATCTCATCAAACGGCATAAACCTTATGGGCTCAATTCTGGTCTTAGTAAATAGGTACTTGGCCACACCGTTGCACATAGACTTTTTTCCCTCACATTCCACCCTTCTTCTTGGGTATCAGATCAGCATTTTCAGCCTCTTTCTATTGGGTCAAAGAGTTTGTTTCAGGCTAGCTAGGATTTTTTGTGGTTTGGGCTATAACATGAAGTGGGCTCAGTGGACTTGCTTTCGGCCCAGATCAATAGGGAAAGCTTGGTTCTGTGTCTCCCTTAGGGTGGGAGGTATCAATTTTCTTAAAAGGGGTTGACTCATCTTCTTGGTTTGAGAACCCTTCACTAAGAGAAAACAAAATCTGCTGCAGTCGTCTAAAAATAAGGCACCAAATATGGGAATTTTTTGAAAAAATGCTTTGCATCTACCCTTTCTATTCCCATGGTAGAAAGATATCCTTTGAACATTGTGGGGATTTGGTAAGAGCGAAACAGCTGGGTTAGATCTTGTCATGCAAATCTTAGGACCGGCTTTGGAATCGAGGTTTCATTAGATAAGTTATTCTCGCTTCTGGTAAAAACTTCCCCTTCCCTTTCCTTGTAGAGGTACTGCAAGGAGTAACAGCGATTTCCTATGTTTCTAATGGCGGTTTTTGAGCAGTCACCAAAAAACTCTACTTCCCTTGGATGTCTGTCTCACTATGGAACCCAGAAACACTAGTGTTGTCCACCAGCAGCATGATGGTTCCTACAGATGCTTGGCTGGACGCTGTAAGCCTGGTGATTGGTGTACAGTTTTGGTGGTTCAAATTGTAACATAGTCCCTTGGTTTAGCTGGTTGGACGGATTGTAGTTGGCCTCTTTTCTAGTAAGTTTCCACCTTTAAGCCAAGAGCCATACAGGTTCTTGGTTTGTGTGGTCTGAGTTTCATTTGCTTGAGGCTGAGAAGAGCATTCCCTACTGAAGTGTCCCAATCTGCTAGAAGCATAGCAAAGATCCGACAGCTTCTCATACTTTAGACTAACCCATTATGTCTCTCCGTTTTGCTTTTTGTTTTGAAAACCCGACAGAAATGCTTCAGTAATAGGGACTTCCATTCTAATCCGTAAAAACATTGGATAACTAAACAACCCATCTTGTTTCCCTACTAAATTTCCAATCATCCATGCATTCTCAGTATTAATTTGGTTTGGCGGCAGTCCACTTGCTTGAATCCAAAATGGTGAATGATTAAAATCAATTTCTTCAAACGACTTATCTAGGGGCCATGATTGGATGGAAAGAAACTGGTTATTGACACATCACGGCCTATTATCAAAAACAAACTGGGCATCAAACTTATGGTCAAAGGTGAACAGAAAAATGTTCGCCTTCCTTAAAGTTACTTGGAAACTTCTTCTTGTACTCCATGACTTAGTTAGTGCAGCCCTCACTACCTCTATGTTGAAAATTCTTTGTGAAAATAACTTACCCACCAAAATATGATTCTGCATCATGGATTCATTTTGCGAGGTTTCTGTTAGTTGGAGGACTTTTTCTTGGCAACTCAAATTAATTGCCTTAGTAATTATAGCATCAACCCCTGGCTCAAAATCAAACATAATGAAAGGTTTGGGAAAAGGGACTAGTGATGGTTAAGGGTAGTAAAGGCAATTGAAATGGTGGGTGAAGATCGTAGTGTGTTCGGGGTTGTGGTTAATGGACTGTTTAGCGGAAATTAGTGGTATAGCCAAGAGCTAGGTTGAGAGAAAACGTCAAAAGAGGGCTTAACCCAACAAACTCCTCTATCCTAACATGTTTTCAGTTTTTGGCTATGTGAACAAACAGAAAACCAAATATAACATTCTAGATTGGCTATATTTCTCAGCCACAAATTTTTTCGCTTGCCTTGAATAAAGAAGAAACCTATGTTTGGGAAAAGAAAAGGCAACTAAATTTTTTTTTTTATTATTTTTTAATTACAATGAGAACAAACTCCAAGAACTTTAATGACATTAAATGACTTTCAATATCATTAATAGATAAGGAATTATATTGCAAGAATGCCCACATGGGCGCATGACAGTAACCATCTTGTCCTTATGTCATGATTATGAACCACACAAGTAAAACATAGGTATATCTTGTTGCTTCCCCAACACCATACTCATTCAATCCCACTATCTGAGAGATCAAGCACAGCAAGTTGCCGTGGGAAATAACCAGAAAGGAAATTTATCAATGGAGACTTTTCCACTGTGGCCACTTCAGTCGAGTGGGAAAAGATTTGAACTTCCCTACCAATTTTGCATGATTAATTAATTTGAAGCAGCCTCAGATTATTCATTTATTCAAAGAGTTCAATGCTAAGTCTCTGCTCCATGTAGAAGACAGAAAAGTCACGTCTTACATTTTTCTTTCACATATGTAATTGCACAGTTAAGATTTGGAGTTGTTACGAAGTTGTTAAGAAAAATTGCATCAGCACTTAGATCCTCCAGAGCATTCTTCTTCCTAAAGTCAAGGATTCCTTGTACATATATTGTTCCCTGTTCTCGTCATATACCTGTAGACTCTTATTTTGTGATGAGTATGTGTATTGAGGCTGTGAGAAACCTAATGATAAAAAATTATATGACTATAAGATGTAATTAGAGGTGTGGAGCTGAATTATTAATTCCGTAGTATGATCTTGGAAAAAAATAATAATATATTTTTTTTGGGAATTAATTTAATTAAATTTAAATAAAATTTTATTTTGTTTAAAATGAATATGGATAGTTCTTAAATAGACTTAATTAAGTTTAATTGGGCCCCATGGGCCTAAGAAAAGCATAGTTAAGTATTTTAAATAGAACTCATTTAATTTATTTTTCGAAAATAAGAAAATATCTTTTTCTCTTTCCCTCTCCCATACAAACTTGATGCATGCATTTTAGATCATCATTTAGGCGTAATTTTTGCACACAATTTACCCTTGTTCATAGTTATTATTATAGATATTAGCATATATTTAGTCAATTTTATAATTTTCACACTTCTTAGTTTAATTTTTGGAATTTATTTGTTTTGTAGGTTAAATTTGGAGAAATTTGATGTATTTTGATCAGAGTAGACATTTGGAGGAGATTAGAGTTGAATTGTAAAAAATTTTGAAGTTGAGTAAAAAAATGGCCGAGAGTTACACAACCCGCAGCACAACCAATTTAGCTTATGTCGCAGGTTGTGTCGAGCGTCAGATATTCAGGCAGATTGTTACACAACCCGCGACACAACCGGTTCAGCTTATGTCGTTTTTACTGGAAATAGCTGACGTGGCGTTTGCGTTTCTCTGATTTTTTACCTCACTTTCTCTGGAACCTTCCCCCTTTTTACCCATTCTAGGGCAGTTCCCTCACCTATATAAAGTCCCCTTTATCATTTTCTTTCTATAAGGAGGAAGGGAGGCATTTTTGGCAAGAAAAGAAAGAGGGAAAGAGGGAGCACGTGAAGGGAGCAGCAGCAGCAGCAGGGAGCTCGTTCTGCACTCATCCAGCAGCAGATTCTTCTGCAATCTTCTGGGTTTTTATATTCCTTAACTTAGATTTCCATTATTTCTTCATTTATACATTTGGGTTTGTCTTGAAACTATGGTTTGTAAGTAGTTATTTGAGATTCTAGAGATGGGTTTGTAAATATTACTTTGTATTGTGGTTTTGAACTGATTTAGCCATTTAAATGAGGTTTGTTACATTTTGATTTATTGCTTGTGAGCTTGTTGCCTTGCTTGATGAATGGGCCCTCATTAAGTTAAGCTTTAATCCTTAATAGATGGACTGAGAAGTGAATATTAGGGATAGATAATCTTACAATAAACTTAGTTTTCTTGGTGTTAGAGATAAGCTAAGAAGATTAAGGGGACTTTCCAAAATCAATTAGAGCTTTAATTGGGTTTTTGTTAGGTTTGAAATACCGTGAAAACAGAGTTTGATTTAATAAAAACCAACTTTGAGATGCTTGAAAAAGGTTCAAAAATTTAAGAATTGATTTCCCTCAAAATTGCAATTCTCATGTGTTTGGCTAAATTAGGGATAAACCACATGCAAACAATATTGAAAATCCAATTTCTAGAATCACTTTAATTTTCATTGAATTTAGATTTAATTCCTCCAAATTTCATAAGTAGAAATTTCAAATTAAATTTTGGTAATCTAGTTTAATTAATTTTAGTTAATTGTTTGATTTAACTTTAATTCCTCAAATACCAATTTTAATTTTTTAAATTTCATTTTTAATATCTTTAATTTTTGCCATTCTAATTAGCTTATCCTTTTATTTCCAATTTAAAGCACAATTCCCTGTGGGATCGATATCATTTTTTTAAAACTATACCACTGTGACCCGTGCACTTGCGGATTACACACAATATCAAGTTTTTGGCGCCGTTGCCGGGGAATTGTTTGTTTTTAAGTTGGATTTTAATTGTCTTAAGCTAATTAGAATTTTTATTTTCTTTTATTTTCACTACTACTCCTTGTGTTTTTCAGGTATTCTTTTTGTTTATGAGACGATCGAAAAGCACAAGTGATACTGAATTGTTGTTCAACCCAGAAATTGAAAAATTCTGTCGAGCCAACAAAAAGGAATACAAGAGACGAAAAGAAGCAGAAAAAGAAGAACAACAAAGATTTGAGCAAGAAGAGACGATTGAAAATATGGAGAATCAAAATAGAGCTATTGGTGAAAACAATGGAGGAAATGAGCAAAATAGGCAAAATGAAGTGGTTAATCAAAATGATCCTCAAAGAAGATCCATGTTAGATTATGCTTTTCCTAGATGTGCAGATGTGAGAGATAACAGACCTATTATTGGAGCTAATCAATTTGAGTTGAAGACTGGTCTCATTCAAATGGTTCAGAATTCACAATTTGGAGGTAGTCCACTTGAAAATCCTCATTCTCATTTGAAGAAATTTTTGATGATATGTGGTACACAAAGGCAACCTGGAGTTTCAGATGAAGTTATTCGGCTCACCTTATTTCCATTCTCTCTTCGGGATTCAGCATTAGAGTGGTATGACTCACTTCCATAAGCTACTATAGCTACTTGGGAGCAGCTATCTCAAGCTTTTCTATCTCAGTTTTTCCCACCTGGGAAGACCACTCATTTGAGGAATTTGATGGTAGCTTTTAAGCCAAGAGATTATGAAACTTTGTATGAATCTTGGATGAGATTTAAGGAGCTCGAAAGGCAATGTCCTCATCATGAAATACCTAAATGGATGATTTTTCAGAATTTCTACACCAGAGTTACTCCAGCCATAAGAAACACAATTGATTCACAAGCAGGAGGAGATTTCATGAGAATGACAAGTGAAGAATGCTATGATCTATTAGAGAAGATTGCTCATAATACCCATTTGTGGGGAAATCCTAGAGCACTTGAGCCAAAGAAGGCTGGGATTTATGAACTTGACTCAGTTAGCTACATGAATGCAAGATTTGATCAGTTGACTCAGCTTCTTAGTGATTTTTGCACAAAGGCAACAACCTCAACTCCTACAACTATGCAACAAGTTACCTTCACAGATGGAACTCAAAGTTGTGGAGTTGATTACTCTTCTTATGGTGATGATTATTTACAAGAACAAGCTGCTTATGCAGGAGGTTATCAATAAAAACCTATGGGAAATTCTTACTCTAATGTGAACAACTCAACATGGAGACCACAAGCAACTTTTGCTCAACAAGGTCAAAGCTCAAATTATGCTCATAACCAGCAGTTTATGCAGCAAAATAGGCCTCAATTTCAGCCTCAATTTCAACCCACAAGACAGCTACAACCTGGATATCAAGCAAGAGCACAACAATCCCTTCCACCTCATGAACCGAAGCCAACCTTGGAAAGCATGATGGAGAAATTTTTTGCTGAACAAAGCAAGATGAATAGTAAATTGGAGGAAGAAATGCAACACATGAGACAAACCATGGATCAATTACAAGTCCACAATCGTATGTTGGAGACTCAATTGGCTCAACAAGCAAGCTCATCAGGAAGCAACTCCTATGGGAAAGCCAACCACAAAACCCTCATAAACAATGTAAGGTTGTAACCTTGAGAAGTGGTAAGAAAGTTGGTCAAGAGAGTGAAAACAAGAGAGAAGAAAAAGAGAGCACAAAAGAAGAAAATTCAGTTGAGAGCAAGAAAAATGAAAAAGAAGAAGAAAGCAAAAGTGAGCAAGATGAGGGAGAGAAACCATACATCCCACCTGAACCTTACAAGCCCACCCTTCCCTACCCTCAAAGATTCATCAAGCATAAGCTAGACAAACAATTTGGCAAATTTCTTGAAGTGCTAAAGAAGTTGTATATCAATGTGCCATTCACTGAAGCACTATCCCAAATGCCAAGTTATGCCAAGTTTTTGAAGGAGATTCTTTCCAACAAGAGAAGGCTAGAAGATTATGACACCATCAACTTGGGAGAACAATGTAGTGCTATAATTCAGAAGAAGTTACCTTCCAAACTCAAAGATCCGGGTGTGTTTTCCATTCCTTGCCATATAGGTGATAATTGTGTGGCAAATGCCTTATGTGACCTTAGAGCTAGTGTCAGCCTAATGCCACTTTCAATATATGAGAAGTTGAATATGGGAGAGTTGAAGCCCACAAATATGTATCTTTCATTGGCTGACCGTTCAATTAAGTATCCAGAAGGCATTCTTGAAAATGTGCCTATCAAGGTTGGGAAATTCTACATTCCGGTGGACTTTGTCATTCTAGATATGGAAGAAGACACAAAAGTTCCTATCTTATTGGGAAGACCCTTTTTGGCAACAGCTGGTACATTAATTGATGTAAAGGGTGAGAAATTGACACTTAGAGTGGGAGATGATCAAATGATATTCAACATCAATCCTGCCATGAAAAGGAAACATGAAGAAGTTGAGTCTTGTTTGCGGGTAGACATTATTGATGAGATTGTTCAAGAGCATTTCAGAAAAAGCTATCCACAAGACCCACTTGAAAATTGCTTAGTCCATGGTGGGAGCATTGATGATGACAATCTCAACATAGCTGCTTTTGCACAACACTTGGAGAGCTCTCCACCACATCCTGAAGCCACAATTTTTCAACTTGAAGAAGTGCAAAATTTGGAGATCAAACCACCATCATTAAAGGTAGAGGATGCCCCAAAGGTAGATCTTAAACCTCTTCCTTCCAATCTCAGGTATGCTTTTCTTGGACCCAATGGAACATATCCTGTTATAATTAATGCATGTTTGACTGATATTGAGAACGAAAAATTGTTGAGAGTTTTGAGAGAATATAGAAGAGTTTTGGGTTATGCAATTGATGATATAAAGGGAATTAGCCCAACAGTTTGTATGCATAGGATTTTCCTAGAGCCAAATAGTAAACCTTCCATTGAACACCAAAGAAGATTGAATCCTACAATGAAGGATGTTGTGAAAAAGGAAATCCTAAAATTACTAGCTGCTGGAATTATTTACCCCATTTCTGACAGTGAGTGGGTGAGTCCTGTGCATGTTGTACCAAAAAAAGGTGGGGTGACAGTTGTTAAAAATAAGAATAATGAATTGATACCCACTAGAACTGTTACAGGTTGGAGAATGTGCATAGACTATAGGAAGTTGAACAATGCTACAAGAAAAGACCATTTTTCCCTTCCTTTTATGGATCAAATGTTAGAGAGATTAGCCAAGCATTCTTTCTTTTGTTACTTAGATGGATATTCTGGTTTCTTTCAAATTCCAATCCATCCTGATGACCAAGAAAAAACTACCTTTACCTATCCCTATGGCACTTTTGCATATCGAAGGATGCCATTCGGATTGTGTAATGCGCCTAGCACATTTCAAAGGTGCATGATGGCCATTTTTTCTGATTTTATTGAAGAAATTATGGAGGTCTTCATGGTTGACTTTTCAGTATATGGCACTAATTTTGATTCATGCTTGACTAATTTGTCTAAAATTTTGCAGAGATGTGCTGATAATGATCTAGTGTTGAATTGGGAGAAATGCCACTTTATGGTCCAAGAGGGGATCGTTTTAGGGCATTTGATCTCAAATAGGGGAATTGAAGTGGATAGAGCTAAAATAGAAATTATTGAAAAAATGCCCCCTCCAACCACTGTCAAAGGAGTGCGGAGTTTTCTTGGACATGCCGGGTTTTACCGGCGATTTATTCAGGATTTTTCTAAACTTGCTAAACCCTTAACAAATCTTTTGAATCATGATGTTAAATTTGATTTTAATCAAGATTGTATGGTTGCTTTTTGCAGGTTAAAAACGGCATTAACAACAGCTCCTATCATGCAACCCCCGGATTGGACTTTGCCATTCGAAATCATGTGTGATGCAAGCGAGTTTCTTTGTTGGAGCCGCCTTGGCCAGTGAAAGATAGAAAACCTTATGCCATTTACTATGCAAGCCGAACCCTTGATGAAGCTCAAGTTAATTATGCTACAACTGAAAAGGAGTTCCTTGCGGTAGTATTTGCACTCAATAAATTTCGCTCTTATTTGGTCAACTCAAAGGTAATAGTTTTCACTGATCATGCAGCAATAAGGTATTTAATGAGCAAGAAAGAAGCTAAATCTAGGTTGATTAGATGGATTTTGTTACTTTAAGAATTTGATTTGGAAATAAGAGATAAAAAAGGTGTTGAGAATGTGGTGGTTGATCACCTTTCTAGGATAAAAACTGAAAATAAAGATGATGAAATTGTGCCAATTGATGAATTTTTTATGAATGAGCAGTTGTATGTGTTGAAATCTGCACTTCCATGGTTTGCTGATATTGTGAATTTCTTATCTTGTGGTGTCTTGCCACCTGATTTGTCTTGGCAGCAAAAGAAAAGATTCTTGCATAATGTTAAATTTTATTCTTGGGAAGAACCTCTTTTGTTTAGGAGATATAATGATGGAATAATTAGGAGATGTATACCAGAGGAAGAAATACATGATGTTATTTACCATTGTCATTCCTCTGAATATGGTGGTCATTTTAGTGTCTCAAAAATTGTTGAAAAAATCTTGACATCAGGTTTCTATTGGCCTAATATGTTTAAACACGTGAGAGACTTTGTAAGCAAGTGTGATAGGTGCCAAAGGGTAGGCAACATTTCCAAGAGAGATGAGATGCCCCAATAGTCCATATTAGAAGTTGAATTGTTTGATGTGTGGGGAATTGATTTCATGGGGCCATTTCCATCTTCTTATGGAAATAAATATATCTTGGTAGGGGTGGACTATGTATCTAAATGGGTAGAAGCTATTGCTACACCTACCAATGATGCAAAAGTTGTGGTGAAATTTCTGAAAAAATTTGTTTTGACCAGATTTGGTGCCCCACGTGCCATAATCAGTGATGGTGGTAGCCATTTTTGCAACCACCAATTTGAAAAATTAATGAGAAAGTATGGGGTAAAGCATAGGATTGCCACACCATATCACCCTCAAACAAATGGCCAAGTAGAAATCACAAATAGAGAAATCAAGCAAATCTTGGAGAAAACTGTCAACAAGTCCAGAAAAGATTGGTCCCTTAAATTAGATGACACTCTTTAGGCATATAGAATAGCATTTAAAACACCCATAGGAACTACACCTTATAGGTTAGTTTTTGGGAAATCATGCCATTTGCCCGTAGAGTTAGAACATAAAGCTTATTGGGCCATAAGAGCAATCAATTTTGATTTACAAGCTGCTGGACATAAAAGACTTTTGCAACTAGATGAGTTAGAAGAATTGAGACTTGATGCTTATGAAAATGCTAGGATCTATAAAGAAAGAACTAAAAAATGGCATGATAAGCATATCAAGAAAAAGGACTTTAAAGAAGGAGACTTGGTTCTCTTACTCAATTCAAGGTTGAAATTTTTTCCAGGAAAATTAAAATCAAGGTGGTCCGGTCCATTTAAAATTGTGAAAGTTTTACCTTATGGTGCTATGGAAATTTTTGGTGAAAAATCTGGTAACTTCAAAGTAAATGGGCAAAGGTTGAGGCACTATTCAGTTGGTGAGCCAATTGAGAAGATAGCAACCTGCTATCTCTCTCATTCTCCATAAAATCTTGAGTGGGTATGGTCAAGCTAAAGACCTAAACTTAGCATTTTTGTGCATAACTCATAATTTTTCATTGATTCTTTATTTCTTTCATATACTCCTTATTCAGAGTTTGACATTGTTTTAATTTCCTTGTGCAGATGGGATGCAATGCATTGCAAGCAAATGAGCAATAAAAATTTTTATTTTTAGCTCTAAATTTTTAGCTTTAAATTTTAGTTTTAAATTTGTTCACCTACTTTGCTGGTACATATTGCTAGATTTATTGCCCTTTTTGTTAATTTCAAGAGAAAATTTTTCCAAATCTTGTCATCTTGGTTTAACAAGGAAAATTATTTGAATGTGGATGTGTGAATTTGTGCTTTGAAAAATTATTTTTTTATGAGTATTTGATGAACATAACAAGTTGAACAATTAGAATTCATGTTATGAAGGTTTAATTATTTGAAATCTAATTTGTTTCAATTTTTTAGGTGCTGTGAAATTTGGTCAAATTTGGGCAGCAGATTGCACAACCTGCGACATAATCGGGTTCGCTTGTGTCGTCGCTTGTGTTCGCTGGGCACACTTTGGGCAGATTGTTGCACAACCTGCGACATAACCGGGTTCGCTTGTGTCGTCGCTTGTGTTCGCTGGGCACACTTTGGGCAGATTGTTGCACAACCTGCGACATAACCGGGTTCGCTTGTGTCGTCGCTTGTGTTCGCTGGGCACCCTTTTGGGCAGATTGTTGCACAACCTGCGACACAACCCCCCTATCCTTATGTTCTAACTTGTGTCGCCTGTTTGTTTTGCAAGATAAGAACTCACTTCACCAGAATGGGCCAGCAGCAAGCCCAAGCCCAAGCCCAAAAGCCCACTAACCCATTTTGATATAAAAAAAATAAAAAAAAATAAAATAATAATAATAATAAACCAAATCCAAAGCCCAAAAACCATACCCCATAAGCCCAAGCCCGAAACCAAACCTAAAACCCAAAAACCATACCCCATACCCCAAGCCCATAACTCGTAAACCCATTACCCTCCTTCTTCCTCTCGGCTTAACCCCGACACCCACCCAGCCTTCACCGTCACCTTCGTCTTCACAGTCCCCTCCACCATCCACCATTCCTCTTCTACTTCTTCACATTATTCTTCTATTTTAGTCCCTTCCCTCCATTTCGCCATGCCCGACTCCCCGCTATCTTTCGAAAACTCACCTCCCCACTCCTCACAGCTGCCGCAGCCCCAAACCACTCCGCCCATGAATGCCGACCCATCGCCGGCCCATTCTGGTGACGCCCCGATCGCCACATACAAGAAGAAAAAGGCAAAAAGCATTAAGCCACACAAATCAACAGGCGGAGTCAAGAGGAAGCGACCCGAACCAGCCACACAATAACTCCCAATCCCGCCCTCAATTCCTGCCGCACCTGCTGTCCGACGTGGCATCCCAAAATCGGTGGTCAAGCGCCCTGGTACATCTAAAGGTAACTTTGCAATTCCCTCTTTGCCTGCTACTAGACACTGGGTATTACCTACTGCCAACATGAAAAGAAATAAGGCAAGAGTCAAAGCTCGAAAAATGGTTCAAACTCGGTATTTGGATGTGTCTACACTTAAATCCTTGAAGATATATGATGAAATGCAGACTCTGTTAGATGCTTTAGGTTGGGTGCGATTTGCACATAAATAGGAACTGGTTTACCCCATTTTAGTGTAGGAATTTATGGCCTCCCTGTCCACTAGTGAGCATAAAAATGCCTTGGATAATGACTTGATAATCCATTTTAGATGCCTTGGTCAAGATAGGGTGCTGTCTATGGATAATTTTCACCATATATTTGGCTTTCCACCTGATGGTTTGTTCAAAATACCTACTAGCCAAAGGGACTATAATGCGTATGAATTTTGGCAGCAGATTGCACCTTCAGCAGGTACCTTCAAACCGGGGCACAGTAAGGCCTCCAAGATTAAGAGTCATGCCCTGAGATTGCTTCAGAAATTAATTGCAAATACAATTTTAGGAAGAGGAACTAGTGTTGGCATAATGTCTCAGTATGATTTATTCTTTTTATGGTGTACAAAAACTGGTAAAAAAGCTTCACCTGGTTATTATTTTTGCCGTCATGTGATCCGCCAGACTACTAGGGGTACTGATAATATTGTATTTGGAGGTTTGGTCACACCCATTGCACATTATTTTGGCTTTAATCCTCAAGTTCACAAGTGTGCTGCTGTTCCAACTGGTTTACTATTTTTGGATGGACCTCATTTGGCCAACCAAAAATTCTGTATCAAAAATGAAGCTACCCAGCTGTATGAGATTCCTGCACCAACTGCACCACCACCTGGCTCTCCCACTGCAATTAGCTCCTCTTTAGCATTTGAGAGACCATCCGAGCAGCCTTTTACACACCCTCCACGCCGGGCTCCACCAGCTGCCCAACCTGCTTCATCAACAACTTCTGGACCATCCATAGCAACTCTTCTGACATTCATGGAGAATCTCAGTGATGAGATCTATTCTTTTCGGCAAATGACGGATGTCTCTTTTCAAACATTAAGGGATTTAGCTGATATATATTTGGATAGAAGTGCTGAAATGCAAGACGAGTTGAAAGTCATGCGAGCTAAGCTGGAGCAGATCAAAACAAACCAGACAATGATTTTGAGCATCATCTCTCCACAGCAACCACCAAAGGCACCACCACCTCCACAAGATGGCAAGGGCAAAGGAGTTCTCATACCTGACTGACCAGCTTTTATTCTCCATTTACATTTCATGTCTTTAATTTCGTTGCTTAATTAATTAATGTTTTGAACTTATTTAGTTAATATTTTGCTTGTGTTGTTTTTATTTTACTTGAACCATTTACTTATTCAGTTTTTTTTAATTGCTCATACGAACATTTTTCCTTTGAATCTTTAGTACTTTGCTCACTTGCTTTGATATGCTCCTTCGGAATTTATACTTAATGGTTATATTTTTGAGCTTAACTTCCCTATTTCAACTTTTTGAGTTTAATTGATTTAATGGATTCCATTGCACTGTTTCTTTTGCAATGAGTGCAGCAGCTGTCCAAATTTTATTTAATTAAATTGGCTGCACTTCAATAAGGTAACAATTCTCATCTCCGCTTGTGTCACTTTCAACACAAGTTGTGCTATCGCTTATGCAACAGGGTAATAATTCTTTATGCACATATGAGCTACCCATTTTCTGCACATATAACCCAATTATCCCATTCCTTGCACTCTTTTAACATTGAGGACAATGTTCATTCTGAGTATGGGGGAGAGGGTAAATTTTTTGCAAAAATTATTTTTCTTTTTCACTTGCATATAGTGACATATTCATTACTTCATACTTGTACATATTCACATACATACACTTGCATATAGCTTCATACACTTAGTTACGTATACTTAGTTACATATAGGTTGACTATACATTTATACATTCATGCATTAAATTAATTCATTTAAAATTTTTGGATTTTTAAACCAGTCTTTGAATTCCATAAGTTGCTTATTCAAGCAATCTAACTTGCCTTTAGATGGTTAGTGGAATGAAAGTTCCAGCTGGGTACAAAGTCTTAAGCATTATTCTTTCTCTTACTTAATAGCTGAAAATTAATATATTTATCTAGGTATGCAGATTCTGATTAGTTATTTTGAGTTTTGAGTGTCTAAATAATCCTTTAAGGAAGAAAATGGTCATTGTCGTCTCACCATTCATAGAACAAGCATCTTAGATCTTTCAAAGCGAAATTTTTAACTTGCATTTGATAAGAATATGATTTAGGCATTCCTTCATATTTTAAACCTCACATTTAGCCTTAACCTACCTTAATTTCATTTCAACCCTTGCAAACCCCCTTGAACCTTAATTTCCTAATTTCTTTAGAACCCAAATCATTTACCTAGCCATTAAACCTAAACACTACCACCTATTATGAGAATAATATTTTAGCAATTAAGTGCATAAAAAAAATAAAATAAATAATGATATAAAAAAAAATTGGAGGATTGAAACATCTTGAATAGTGCTAGAGTAATTGTGAAAAGTTGATTAAAAAAAAATGGTCACCAAAATATCCCAAAGGTAATTTTGGGTGTGACATGAAATAGGGACGCATACAAAATAAAAAAATATATTATAAAAGTAGTCCCTTTATTGTGATAGCACTTGAGATTCATTGTGAATTTCTTTCCTTTTGATAAAAAAAAAATTTCTATTAAAAAAAAATTGGATGCACTTCGAGTTTCATGATTAATATTATTCTCATATTTTGTTTTCCTTATTCCCTTTCTTTGTTAACATAATTTTACCCTATTTTGACCCCATTACAACCCTTAAAAAGACCTAATGATTCTTTGAAAAATGCTTGTTACATTAGTAGAGTTAGATCTTTTATGCTTGCATATGGGTTTGGCAATATAATCTTCCATACATTACTCACCATCTATTTGAGACACATTGGCTATCTATTTCATTTAGGTTTGTTTTGGCACAATTGACTCTTGTAGCTGGTTGGTATTTGTTGCTTGGGTTGATTGGTTAATTCTTAGCTATTTTGTAATTGTTGAGAGTGATTGCTTCATTCTTTGTGCTTCGCTGGTGGGAATTTGGAATGTTGGTGGCTAGAGGTAAGTTGGTGGTTTGGATTAGTGATTTTTGTGTTTTCAAAGACCGATTCTATTCCCTTCCAAATGAGTTTTAATGAAATTTTGCTTGGGGAGAAGCAAGAGTTTGAGTATGGGGGAATTTGATGCATGCATTTTAGATCATCATTTAGGTGTAATTTTTGCACACAATTTACCCTTGTTCATAGTTATTATTATAGATATTAGCATATATTTAGTCAATTTTATAATTTTCACACTTCTTAGTTTAATTTTTGGAATTTATTTGTTTTGTAGGTTAAATTTGGAGAAATTTGATGTATTTTGATCAGAGTAGTCATTTGGAGGAGATTAGAGTTGAATTGTAAAAATTTTTGAAGTTGAGTAAAAAAATGGTCGAGAGTTACACAACCCGCAGCACAACCAATTTAGCTTATGTCGCAGGTTGTGTCGAGCGTCAGATATTCAGGTAGATTGTTACACAACCCGCGACACAACCGGTTCAGCTTATGTCGTTTTTACTGAAAATGGTTGATGTGGCGTTTGCGTTACTCTGATTTTTTACCTCACTTTCTCTGGAACCTTCCCCCTTTTTACCCATTCTAGGGCAGTCCCCTCACCTATATAAAGTCCCCTTTATCATTTTCTTTCTATAAGGAGGAAGGGAGGCATTTTTGGCAAGAAAAGAAAGAGGGAAAGAGGGAGCACGTGAAGGGAGCAGCAGCAGCAGCAGCAGCAGGGAGCTCGTTCTGCACTCATCCAGCAGCAGATTCTTCTGTAATTTTCTGGGTTTTTCTATTCCTTAACTTAGATTTCCATTATTTCTTCATTTATACATTTGGGTTTGTCTTGAAACTATGGTTTGTGAGTAGTTATTTGAGATTCTAGAGATGGGTTTGTAAATATTACTTTGTATTGTGGTTTTGAACTGATTTAGCCATTTAAATGAGGTTTGTTACATTTTGATTTATTGCTTGTGAGCTTGTTGCCTTGCTTGATGAATGGGCCCTCATTAAGTTAAGCTTTAATCCTTAATAGATGGACTGAGAAGTGAATATTAGGGATAGATAATCTTGCAATGAACTTAGTTTTCTTGGTGTTAGAGATAAGCTAAGAAGATTAAGGGGACTTTCTAAAATCAATTAGAGCTTTAATTGGGTTTTTGTTAGGTTTGAAATACCGTGAAAACAGGGTTTGATTTAATGAAAACCAACTTTGAGATGCTTGAAAAAGGTTCAAAATTTTAAGAATTGATTTCTCTCAAAATTGCAATTCTCATGTGTTTGGCTAAATTAGGGATAAACCACATGCAAACAATATTGAAAATCTAATCTCTAGAATCACTTTAATTTTCATTGAATTTAGATTTAATTCCTCCAAATTTCATAAATAGAAATTTCAAATTAAATTTTGGTAATCTAGTTTAATTAATTTTAGTTAATTGTTTGATTTAACTTTAATTCCTCAAATACCAATTTTAATTTTTTAAATTTCATTTTTAATAACTTTAATTTTTGCCATTCTAATTAGCTTATCCTTTTATTTCCAATTTAAAGCACAATTCCCTGTGGGATCGATATCATTTTTTTAAAACTATACTACTGTGACCCGTGCACTTGCGGATTACACACAACATCAAAACTCTCTCTCCCACTTGGCCCTACTCTCTTCCTCACTCCCTATTGGTGCTGCCTGCTTTCTCTCTCTTTCTATTGATTGGAACACTTCACCCATATCTCAGTCTCACCAAAATTCCTCAATTCTAGTTGTTTGAGTTATCCGAACCTTATCACACTATGACTCAAAATCCTATCACAACCCTTCCTCACTCACTATTGGTGCCGCCCCCTTTCCCTCTCTTCCTACTGGTTGAAACACCTCGCCCATATCCCAATTTCACCCAAATTCTCAATTTCAGTTGTTTAAGTTATATGAACCTTATCACCTTAGGACTCCAAACCCTATCACACCTCTCTCCCAAAACCCTACAAATACCCTATTGAGGAAGAAGAAAAGGGGAGAGAAAAAGAAGAAAAAGAAGAAAAAAAAATAAAAAAAGAAAGAGGAGGGGGAGGGGAGAAATATTCAGAAAATTTAGAGATATTTTAGAGCTATAGAAAATTTAGAGATATTCAAAACTCTTTTAGTTCTTTCTTTTTTTTTTCTTTTCTTTAAGAAGATTTTTATGAAAGATTTCTTGAAGGTTGGTTTTTGTTATTTTCTTTTCAAGATCTATGCCATGTAATATTTAATTTTATGTTCTTTGTCTTTTAATTTATCTTGCATGTCATGTGGATCATGTAATCATGTTTAATTTGAGAGGATACATAACTCTGCACATATTTCATTTTTTGTCTCATAAGTTTTTATTACTTTTCATTACTTTCTAAATCTGTAAAAAATTTAGTAAAATTATATTCATATTCTTCACAAAATTTTATTAATTTTAGGCTTAACAATTACTGAAAAAGTTTTTATAGTTTGTAAGTTATGATTGTTTGAAATTAGGGTTCCTGCAAAATCTGATTTGCAGCATATCCGATTTGTGAAGCCCTTATCTCTCTTGTTTATTATTATTTTTGTATGAATATGGTGTCTAAAATTAATTTCAGAATCTTATGAATCTTTTTCAATTGGTTTCACATCATATCTGTTGAGGTTGATGAGTTATAAATTTTACAAAAAAGTAGTGCGATTTTGTCACTTATAAAAGTTATGATTTGTGTAGACCATTAGGCCAGAGTTTTGTTTGATTTATAAATTTTATGATCTTGTATGATGTGTTGGCTGTCTTCTTTAATTTTTAATGATTTTTAGGCATGTCTAACTATTTTTCAAAATTTAGATTTTTTGCTACTGTCAATATGCCAGAATTTGAAAATTGCATGTTTATGCATGTTCTTATATTTTCTTGGGTTCCAATTGATGTTTGATCTATTTTTCTGTTTTTTTTTTTTTTAATTCAAGAAGTGTTATGAATATGTTAGAAGACTTGGACTCTTAGATAGTTGTAACTAATTAAAAATCTTAATCATTTAGGAGACTAGAGTTAGAATCCAATGTGAATTGTTATTAGTATTTTCTTTACTTCCTTTATTTTCTTTAAGTTTTCTTTATTTTTTTTTATTACAAATAAAATTAGTAAGTAGCCCTAAGGTAAGTACCAAAAATGACATTTACGTAGAGTTAAACGGGAGTAAGCCAGGGATATTATTGTCATACTAGAAGAGAAGGCTATTTTTTTTTAAGGGTAGCTTGCTCCAATGGCAGCTACAATTATCAACAAATAAGTAATCTTAAATTTCTAAAATAATTGTTGGCATGATGTAGTAATAATAGAATTTTTATTTGGTAAATTAAAATGAACTTTATTTTTAACTTAACTGACTTTTGCATGTAATTAATTTAAATAAATATTCAGTAAATTAAAATTAATCTTGTTTGTAAATTAAACTAACCTTGGCATATAAAATAAATTTAATTTAATACTTAATAATTGTAAAATAAATTTGTATATTAGAAATTTTTATTTGGTTGTGATATTTTGGGCCTTATGTGATATTAGAATAAATTACATATATACATAATTAATTTAGTTTAATTATCGTTAGGATAACTTGGTAAAAAATAATTAATTAGATTAAATAGAAACTTAGGGTTATTTGAAATTGAATTTGTTTGTAAATTAAATTCTCAATAATAAATTAATTTTAGTCATTTGGTAAATATAATTTAAATAATTAGCAACTCTATAGATAAAAATTAATTGTGTATGAAAATTATTTGTAAACAATAACCCTTTTGTGAATTACTTGCGTATGTAGAATTACAATTGCATTTTTATGATAAAGTTTAATAGAGAAATAATAAACAAGACTTTTAGAAATATTAGTATAGGACTGACACTCGAATTAACGAGGTTAGACCAGGCGCAAGAGGTGCCTAACACTTTCCCCTTAAGTACACACTATACTAAACCTAGACATTGGGTTATGGTAATGACAGTTGTGAAAACTCTGCAAGGAGTAACTTGCCATCCATGACCCTCGGAAGAAATAATGAATATGGCCAAGTTATTACCTGAATGGCGACTCCTGTCTATCTGTGACTTCGTGGCATAAATCCTTAGTACCATGATAGTGTTATGGGAATACGGTACTTATCAGTGGTTCGATTCTATTAGGATTATATGAAGCGCATTTTTAGAAAATGCTGTCTAAGGAGGTGGTACTTAAGTGAGACCATTGTGACTCCATCATCTTTTCTGGGCATTATCTGGTGCATTTTATATAATTTTAGTGAATGATATTTCGCCTCATGCCTTACTCCGACACCTCCCTATCCCTTACGATACCAGAAAACATTCTAAAATTTAGAGAGAAAAACATGCAAAAAGGAAAAAAGAATAAAATATATATATATACTCCCAAGTTAAAGATAGATAAAAATTGACCACGGAAAATAGAAACTAACAAGCTAACTAAAATTTTATTAGACCCAGTATTTGATTCATGTCATTAGCGTCTCTTCACAATATTAAAGAGAAATGCAAATTCAACCACATACACACGAGTCATGATTAATGTCTTTTTGCACCTACCATGTGGCGTGAAAGTTTGCATATTCTTCTCTTATCCACCAGGCTTCAGTTGTTTAATTAATGCTAAAGTGGTCAAAATGATATTCTGGATTTTATTTTCCAGGTAGATTGCTCCATGCTCTCCATCCTTTACATACTCTTCTTCATCAATGAGAAAAGCAAATATGTGAAAGTGCTATAGAGAGAATGCATGCAGCAACAAAGGCAACTTGAGTACTACTTGCATATTTTTTCACTCGAGCATTGCAGATAAAACACAGAAGCATGCATATATGATGGTGCCAAAATCATTTAAATCCATTGAAAATGGCAATCATCCATTTGCAAGCGCTTGTGCCAGTTGATTAGGAAATATGTAGGAAAATATACATAAATCAGGGCATGATTTATTATGACCTTCTTATGTTTCAGTACTGTCATGATTTCAATGTGATCCCAGGATCTACAAGGTTATCAACTTTTCAAAGCATCTTCCCATTCTTTCATTGCCCTCTTATGAAACAAAAAAGAGCCAAACACTTTCAGAGACAAGGGTAGTCCTCCTGTAAGTGACAGAAATTGCTTGAACAGATTCCTATAATCATCTGTGGGTTTTTCTTTTCTGATTGAATGATAACTGAAAAGTTGTAAAGCTTCAGCAGAATCCAGTGCTTTGAAGTCTGACCTCATAAGATTCATCCTCAAGATTTTCAATCAGAACTTCTTTATTTCTTGGTGCAATAATAATTCGACTTCCTTCACTGAACCAATCACTGTATCCTGCCAGGACACTGAGTTGGCTTACGTCATCCACAACATCTAATGCCACTACACTCGCTTCCCATGAAGAGTCCATGTTTTGAAGTGATGTCAAGCCATTGTCTTCACCAGAAATTTCTCTAACATTTGAAATGAAGCAGCGGTATTCAAATTGACTGATAAGCTTATTGTAGAGAGCCCTTGGCAATAGTCGTTTTACCAATCACGCCCATGCCATGAGATCCCAGAACTTGAATGCGGTTGGATTCAACATTTACCAGCCTCATCGGTTCTTCTGCAGGAGAATCAAATCCAACTGCATATGCAGATAGACCCACTGTTCTTCTCAATTCCACCAAATCCTGCTGACTAACTGCTTAATCAACTGCTGTTCTTCTCTGTCAGTAAATGAATCACAGAAGGATATATATCAATCAGGAATAACATAAGATACTTTGCTAGAAAAAAATAATAATAACACAACATAATCTTATTAACACCCTCAGTCATTTGTTTTATTAAAAATAACTTATATATAGAAAATATTTTCTATAAAAATTATCTTTTAGGAAAATATTTACTATAAAAATATTTTTCATTGTTTGATTGACATTTTCAATTAATTATATGCGTCTATATCTTGCATATACAAGTGTTTTTATATTTTAATAAGATTATTAAAATCCAAAAAATGACTTTCTTCTTAAAAAAAATTATTTTGTTTAAAATAACTTAGTTTTATCTTTCATCATGATCAAACTCATTTTATATAGTGAATGTCCTAAATCCTAAAAAATATTAAATGTTTTATTCAAAACAAAAGGAGTCTAAGATTCAGCATTTGATGCTTTGTAACAGATTTTTTATTCATTGGAAGAGAAAGGATTAAGAGTTCATTAATTGAGTTTTTATCAAAATTGAGTAAAATTGAAAAGAAATTCGATTTTATGTATGTTTGGAAAAGAATTTCTCAAACCAGAGTGAAGATTGCTATGTCGGACGAGACAAACTCAAAACTGATTCTGTTAAAGGTTGTAATGCATGCCCATAGTCATACTATTAGGGGTGTGCAAACGGTTTCCGAACCGAACCGAACCGATAAAATCGAAAATAAAAAATTTTAAAAATCGAACCAAACTGATTAATAAGAGAAAATTGAACCAAACCAAACCAAACCGATAAATATCGGTTCGGTTTGATTTTAAACCGATTAAACCGAATTTTATAAAATTTCATATTTTCAACATTAAATCTCAATAACAAAAATATAAAAACAAAAAAAATTAGAAATCAAAACTCAAAAATCTTAGGGTTCGGTTCGGTTTTTTTTATTTTCCTTGATATATATATTAATAATTTCTGTTCGATTTCTTTGATTTTTTATGAAAATAACTGAACCAAACTGATTAACCGAAATTATCAAAAATTATAAATAGAATCGAACCGATTGAATTTTAAAATCGAATCAATTGAACCGAATTGATTCGATTCGATTCGATTTTTCGGTTTAAACCGAATTCTGCTATCCCCCACATACTATCAATAATGTGTTAAAAAGAAATAATTAAAACCATATACCGACTCTCGTAGTATTGGTATTCTTATTGCAAAAGCCTATCACTCATATTTTCAGTGCAGAGATTCCGCAAGTTATGAGAAGAATCTTAGCAAGAGTACCAACTATATCAGTATTGGTATTGTTTAAAACTCAAATCTATAAAAGTCCCCCGGCAGTGCTAACTAATTTACAATATTACTTAAACAATTATATTAACTTAAAAATATATTATTTATATTAATTTTTAAAATATAGAGCATTTTGAATTTTATTTAATTTTTAAAAATTATTTTAAATATATTATTATAATCATCATTATATTT
Organism: Hevea brasiliensis; assembly: GCF_030052815.1. Lineage (NCBI taxonomy): Eukaryota > Viridiplantae > Streptophyta > Magnoliopsida > Malpighiales > Euphorbiaceae > Hevea > Hevea brasiliensis. The sequence goes on from NC_079494.1 coordinate 107,397,242, forward strand.
ATTTACAATGCATATTACTTATTGATTTTAATATTTCAGGTTATCTCACACACAGTGTAAATATATGAAAAGAATAATAAATTATAGTAAATTATATAAAAACATAAAAAAAAAAAAATTTGAGTTATATCAATTAAAGATATGCTAACTAAATTTAAATATATTATTTAATTAATTATATAAATGATCTCTACTCTAAAATTATAGATTGTAACCTAAAGTGACAAAATTGTAGCTCAAATTTAATTAAAAGCAAAAACTATAAATTGTAAATTAAAATATTATAAACTATCACATACTTTCTTTTCTTTTTTTTAACTTCTCTTCCTCAACTTTACTTGAGTTGAGAAGTGTTGTAAATTAGTTAGCTTTGCTGGGAGTAGAGGGAGCCAATGCCGTCAGTGTTCTTGCAGAGATGCTTCTCATAACTTGTAGGAATCTCTACACTGAAAAAAGCCTAGTGATAGGATTTTAGAAGAATATATATCAACACTATAAGAGTCGATATATGGTTTTAATCATTTTTTTAATACATTACCTATAATACGAATGTCGGCATACATTACCAGCTTTTACAGAACCGGTTTTGATTTAGTTTCATCTAACGTGGCAATTTTTACCTTGATTTACGAAATTTTTTCCAAACATACACCAAACCAAATTTCATTTTAATTTTACTCAATTTAGTAAAAAGCTATTATTAATAAAAAAAAAAATGGAGTTGAATAACATTGCATTATGCCAATGAAGTAAGACCGTATTTAGTATGGCGTAATTAAAATTATAATATAATTAGAATTACACTGTATATTTAATTACGTTGTTTAGTAATAATTAAAAAATTTAGCATAATAAAATGATAATTATGTAACGTAATTAATTATATTTAAAATAATGCAATGGTCATTGCATGAAAAATGAATGTAATCATGATTACTTATTTAAATTTTTGTATTTATCGTTAATGTTATCACCACCACCACTATTCTGTCACTATTACTACTATTATCACTACTCCTTCTCTGTCACCACTACTACCACCACCACAACCACAACCACAACCACAACCACCACCACCATCATATTGTTACTACCATCGCTATCACCATCACCTAATTACCGTTATTACCACTTAGCTATTGTCACTTCTACCACCATTTGACCACTATCACCACCACTACCTCACCTTGTCACGATCACTACCATCTAATTATCGCTAACTGTCACCACTGCCACCACGAACACCACTACATCACTATTACCACTCGACTACTAATCATTATAACTATTAACATTTATTATTAATATTATAAATAAACTAAATATTAAAATAAAGATTATCATTACATTATACTTTTTTTTTTTTACTTTGCAATGAAATAAAGAAATGTAATGATAATTACATTACATTATATTATACTCTATCAAACTTAACCTAAAGGATTACAAGTATCAAACTAGCTTAGTGCAAATAAAAACATTATCAATTCAATAATAAGTTAATCCTACATGGGAATTAATTTGCTAATGGTTACTTCATATATTAGAGCAATTAGATGCATGTCCTAGCTCTCTCTATAAATTTTATAAATCTTTTCTACCTTTTAGAGAAAAAAAATCATAATTGTTCATTTTAAAAAATTAGGATTTAAAGCATTAAATTATGTATTTAAGGTATTTTGCCAATAGTTTTAAAATTACATTTTTCTCTAAATGATGTAACGTTGATTTTCATATCATTTGCAAGTGTCAGCTACACATCTCATATTCGTTGACTTCCTTAAATTTGAACATTTGGCCACAATGGTTGCATCACTACAAGAAATTATAAAAATAACCACGAAAATTACCGACTACAGAATTTTATTAGTAATTTATCAAGGATTTATCGACACTTTACTGACGAAAAAGAGAAATAAAATTTAAACCAATTTGTACTGATGAAATTATCGACTAATTACCGATGAACCCTTTATCGATGACACAATTTCATAGGTAAAAGTGACGCTTAATATTAGCGACAAAATTAGCAGCCAAATAAAAACAAAATACCAATAAAAAGATTCATTGATAATTACTGATTAATTAGCATTTAGTCGGTTATATTAAAAAAATTAAAAAAATTTAAAAACTTAAAAAATTTTACCTACAAAAATTTTTCATTGGTAATTACCAACGAACTCATTTTTTTAGGTAATATTAAAAAGAAAATTAAAATTAAAATTTTAAAATATAATACCTACGAAAATTTTTTACCAACAAACTATACTTAGTCATGATACTAAAAAAAATAGACACGAAAAATTTTAAAAGCTTAAAAAATTTTACCAATGAAAATTTTTTGTTGGTAATTACCAATAAAATATATTTAGTTAGTAATACTAAGAAAAAAATAGAAACGAAAAATTTTAAGAAACTTAAAAAATTTTACCTACAAAAATTTTTAATCAGTAATTACGAACGAACTTATTTTTTATGGATAATATTAAGAAGAAAATAAAAAATAAATTTTAAAATAAATGCCTATAAAAATTTTTTGTTAATAACTACCAACAAACTTTTTTTTTTGTCAGTAATATTAAGAAAGAAATAAAAATGAAAATTTAAAACGATGCGAGAATTTTACACTTTTTATGATTTATCGATGAATTATCGACAAAATAGATTTCGTTAGTAATTATTGAAAAAGAATTTTCATAGGTAAAAATTTTAGGAAAAATTTTTAATCGGTAATTATTAATGAAACATATTTAGTTGTAATACTAAAAAGAAAATAGAAATGAAAAATTTTAAAAAGCTTAAAAATTTTTACCTATGAAAATTCTTTTTCAATAATTACTAACGAAATCTATTTTGTCGATAATTCATCGATAAATCATAAAAAGTGTAAAATTCTCACATCGTTTGTGAACAGATAAAAGGGGAGTAAGTTTCTCTATAAAAAGAAAATCACTCTCCAACATAGGACAATTTTGACATAGCCACTATGTAGGCCTACTTTGGGCCCAGTAGTAATTTTTTTTTAAAATCATTTAAATCTCCAAAAATTAAAAAATAATTTACATCTAAATTAAAATAATTAATATTTAATATTTAATTAAAATAATAAAAAATTTTAAAAATAAAAATAAATTAAAAATTAAATTAAATTGAAAATTTTAAATTGAATTAAATTTAAATTAAATTAAAATTTAAAGTTAATTTAAATTAATAATTAAATTAAATTAAATTAAATTTAAAATATTGAATAAAAATTAGCTATAAAAAATTATCATTGATAATTATTTATGATAATTTATAAACATACAATCTCCCACGAAATTACCAATAAAAAAAAAATCTAATTTACCTATGAAATAATTTGTCTGTAAATTTAATGACACTATTTTTTTTATAGGTAAAATTTACCTACGCTAGAATTTATGGACAAAAAAATTTCTTCGATAATTCGTTGGATAACGAAATATAGACATATTTAGTCGATAATTTTCGTAACTACATTTTTAATTTCTTATTGTGCATTTTACTTTAATTTCATTTTAATAATGAAATTTGATAAAATACATCTTATACATGTCATATTTTAATGCCTTGACTCCTTGCTCAACTTGTGTTGGAGCTTTACCTTAACATCCATCCAAGTAAATATGTCGACTCTTTTGACTCGAAAATTGACTTGGATGAGTGAATGGCAACGTTCAAACAATTAATTCATCAATTTTACCGATTCCCACATGTTAAAAATTAACATCAAATGAAAATGGAGTTTCTTCAAATTTTCTCTCTCTCATACTTGTCACTTTTTGAATGCCTTGAATAAGTTTTAGTCATAAAAATATTAAAATAATAAAATATATATTTTTTTAAATTATTTTTTTAATAGTATTTAAAATGATATTTTTATTTTAAAAAAAATTTTAACTTTTAAAACTCAACACCAAACATGCTATAAGAAGACTGAACCCAACTCTTGGGGTGATGATTTTAGGCCGAATTGAAATCATGAGCTGATCAACTATTCCATATCCGAATTTAACTGATTCCATTTTGATCCAATCCATGGCTAAATCCATCGGCACAAGCAAGCCAATTCGTTGGCCAATTGTCCTCACTGCACACATGCTGGATATGAATAATCCAATCTCTGCTCATCACATGGCATTCATGGTCTCAAAACTTAAGTAATTGTATGAACTACGTCCCCAATTTCAATTTATATAATAAAAATTATAATTTTAATTTAAATATTATTAAAATCTTTATAATTTATTATCAGTGGTTTATAAATTGATTTATGATTAAATTTCACTAATAAATATATTATAGTTGCTCTTTAACTTTAATTTATACTTAAAAAATTTTTAATTTCATTTAATATATTTTTCACTCAAATTTTTGTAATTATTTTAAATTTTTATTTATTTTTTTATCTATTTAAAATAAAAAGCCATATTTTTAAAAATAGTATATATATATATATATACACTATTTGTTTGTTTGTTTATTCATTTATTTGTTTGTTTATTCGTCGTATCAAAAGTTATATAATTATTACTATTATTTTCTTAAAGAAAATATAATAATATCATTTTTACTTGTATTACTTTTCAATTCCATTTTATGTTAATTTTTTAAAAGATTTATTTCTAATTTATCTTAATTTTATTTATTTTATTTTCCTGAAATGAGAAGAAATTTAATAATATATATTATTTGACTTTATTTAATGATACCCAAACTCTAATTAAGTACGATTTTTTTAGGTTGATATTACATATAGTTTTCCTTTTTTTTAACTTTTTTTTTCATTCTTTATTTCTTATATTTTCAAGATAATGCATCCACTTTTAAATGATTATTAAGCACAATTTGTATTAAAAATTATTTACATATTAAATTGAAGTATATAAATTTTTGTAATACACTTTAAAGTTGAGGGATTTCTGTAATAAATTTATCTAAGGTGAAGAATGATGAGTGAAATTTGACCATAAATATCATAATAATTTTAATATTACTCAAATTAAAATTGTAGATACTGCTAATCCAATAACTTAAATTGAGGTACATCTCTTTGGTTGATACACTCTCGATCATTGTTTTTAATTCCAAAAATTTTATCCAATTCTATAAACCTTTTGAATTCTTCAATTTAAACATGTCTAATTTAATTTACTTATTAAGTACAGATTTTTTTCATGCAATTAGAATATCACCGTATAAGTCAGAATCAGATATAACAATTTCCTTCAAATTTTTAGCCATGTCACCCATTAAAATTAAATGATTTAATTTTATTAGAAAATTAAAAGGTAGTGTAAGCTCAAAATTCCAATGTTAAATTGCAATAGTTTTATTTGTTTATTTGTGGAAGCAGGTTGTTCTTCCAAAAAGATTCTAAAGAAGGATAAGGGGAAAAAAAGATAAATCTACAGAAGTTGAGCACTAACTCGCACCAACTCAAGTAATTATTAATAAACAATTATCAAACTTTAAATTGGTAAATAATTCAACTGGTGCTTGATTACTTGGATTTGGATCCTATTATAATAGTTAATCGAAAATTTTGAGCTCATATCATGTGAGTAGAAACAATTCCCAGAAAAGTAATTGAATGAAGACCCAAGAATTCATATTCCTTGGCATCCATCTTTACTGTTAATATATATATATTCCATGATTCGCAGATGTAGGTTTTGAGTGCAAGATTATTAACAAAGATACTAAAATGGTCTTTTCAATGCATGCAAATCAAACACACTTGTTCTTTCTCTTTTTTTCAGAGAGGAAAATTTTTTTCGAAAAGAGTCTATTCGACTTTGAGGCTTCAAGCCTTTATCTTGCTAAGTAGCGGCTGCCTTTGTCCCTACGGGGGACGAGTGGCTCTCCATCCCTTCTCCCAGTTGCGGGTTGCTCTCCTTCACCTCTAAGAGATTGTAAATATTTCTTTTTTGAGTTCTTGGTTCTTAGCAAATGGGAGATTCAACGAAGAGAAAGTTGTGTCTTAATCTGCCTTCCTTGTTAGTGGCTTACGGGTTTTTGTTTCTATGCAGTTGTGGTTCAGTTGTGAAGGTTATAACGTGCGTGGATTTGGCTTGCTAAGTTGATCTAAGTGCCTATGTTGAGCCGATAGGGTTACATGCAACTTTTTCAGCCTGCCTTTTTTTGGGCAAAGAATAGATTGTTGCTGTGATTTTAATCCTTTAGTTTGTGTTTGCTGGGTCTGATTTTTGGGATTGGCTTATTCGAGTGATGTTTCCAATATAACACCCAAACCCTATCTGCAGTTAGAGTAGTGTATACATTCCCCCGAGATACACCCAATATTATAACTCAAGAATTAACAATCCCTCTGATAAATCTTGATTTCCTTATTTCTTATTATGCTTCATTTTAGGAAAAACAGCGGAAGATTTAAAAATTTCAAATTTATTTAAGTCATAAGAAAGTCAAATTTATAAGTTTCCCATTTATTTGGAATTTCTCAAATAATAAAATTTAGTTTCAAATTTAAGATAGAAATCCGACGAAGTTTCCTTTAAAATTTTGAAGTAACCTGTTAAAATACCTATCAACATTTATCATATTACTCCAAGACACATATGAAACCTATGTGGTTTTATTCACAACCCATCTCACAATAACCATGATTTATACAACCATCTCATCAATTAAAATAAATTTACATACTTGAAAATTTACAATATATATATATATATATATATGAAAGTGTTTACAAAATATAAGACTTGTTTCAACATCCATGTAATTTGTAGAATTTAAATAGTTACACATTAAAGGATTACATTTCATGACATAATTGCCTAATACAATGTAATCTCTTAATGTGTACAAAATAATATGGTGTCTTTTCAAGTCTTAAGCAAAATGTCACCCAATCGCCTTCACTCTTGTGCCGGCTCTTTATCTTTACTTTTATTACCTATGGAAAGTTCAACAACTCTCCACTAAGCAAATTTGTAATACCCCTACATACATAGTTCTGTATATTTTACTGTTCCGATGACTAGTGTCGGTCCGGACAGTCAAGAGGCTTAGAACCAGAATTAAGTCATTTAGAAAAGCCATAAACAAAAATTAATAGCAATTACATGAAGGTTAAATGTAAATCAAGAAAACAAGGCATAATAGGTTAAATGAGCCAAGACTACAGCGATGGGTGACCAAAACGGGAAATGACTGCGAGGTCAGTCGCTATCCTATTTTCGAGTGGGACATTGTGGTACCCCAAGCCTAAGAATTATTGAGAAGCTAAGGGTATTATGAAAACCATAGAAAAGAACCAAGAACCAGTTCAAAAAATTGAACCAGGGTTCCGGAAGTAATTAAATTTTACTGGAAAAAAAAACGAATTAGACCAGTAAGGGGCAATTTGGTCAGTTCACCCTTAGAGGTGACTTTTGGCTTAAATGTCTAATAAAATATAGGAAATTAAAATATTGAAAATTTAATTCAAAGAGAAGAGGTGAGGGAAATAAAAAGAAAAAGGAAAAAAGAAAAATTCAAAATGAAAAGTCATGCAAGACACAAGCATGATGCCATAAATATTAATATTTAAAATTTGAAATTCTGGGGATAAATTCTACCAATTAAAAGACAAATTAAGAAAGAAAAAAATTTGGTCCTCCTCTATATCTAGATGACTTGTTCAAATGGTCATAACTTGGCCTAGGAAGGTCCAAATGACTTGAATTTTATACCATTGAAAAGCTATGACAATGTACAACAACTTTCATGAAGAACACAATCCCAAATTCTGCCCATAACCAAGTCAAAATGTCAACCAAATTTGGTTACTCAAAACTATCAGAACCAAATTGGTACCCATAATTCTATGTTCGAACCAATTCGGCCAACCACATTAGAAATAGCATAACTTGAGTTATAAAACTCCAAATGGAGTGATTTAAAAAGCTAAGACATTAAGGAACAACTTTGATGAAGAAAAGTTGGCCAAATTCCCACTGTAGAAAGACCAATAGAATAGTATAAGCAAGTGACCCAAAACTAAATTTTTGAAGTTTCACTTTGGGAGATTAAAAATTCAATTGGCAATCAATGCCAACATAATTGTGACCCAAAATGTGGTATGTGGGTGCAATTAGAGTTAACAAACCTATTTAGTATGAAAAAGTCAACATTTTGACCAATTAGTTAAATGAATAGTAATCATCAATATACCACATACAAAGAGCTCAAAACTTAGGGGAAATTATAAGAGAAATTTAGTATGCATATAATTAGTATTGAATTAACTATGGGAAATGGTTTAGATGAGTATTGAGATGTTTTTAATTTTATGTTTCAGTAGAAGAATAGACCAGAAAGGATAAGGAAAAAGCGAGTCAAGGCCTAGAGGTGACTCATATAAAGTTTGTGCAAAATAAATTTTGATTTATTGTTTTCTACTTGAAAACTTGTTTAGATATGCATTGTGAACTATTTGTATTAATTATGGGTTTCCAGAAATGCTGTATTGCCTAATTGTGAATTGAAATTTGAAATGAAATTTTGCTTAATGTTTGAATGAAATGTTTGAATAACTTGATTTTGAATTGGTTTTGAATTCACACTTAGCATGACAGCATCATTGTATTCCTCCTTCATTTATGGGGTTGAGATAGACTATTTTTCTCTCTCTCTCTGGCTTGCCAGTTGAGGTTGAGATCAGATGAGTACTCGTATAACTAGCTAGCCACCTCTCTCATTGATTTCGATTAGTGGGCTTGAGATTGCTTTGTCATGGTGTACAACAAGACATTGATCGGAAATTTTATGTCATGACCTAAGTTGTGTATTGATTAGCAACACTGTGACTTATAAATTATTTTAATGAAATGGTATTGTAAAAGTTGACACTAATTTCATGAAATATGATTATGAAAGGATTTAAAGATGTGTTTCTCAATGTATGCTTTTATGTTCAGCTACTTTAAATTTTTATTGTGCACCACTGAGTAAAAGTTCCTCAGCGATGGCTTTTATTTGCTGTCGCAGATAAAGAAAATGTTAAAGTAACAGAGTGAGCTGCTCTGATGGTAGGAGGACAATTTGAGGATTTTCATACGGGTATATTGTTTATACTCTTGTAATCACTTTTGATGTAAATATTTTTGTTCATATGTATCTTTTGTATTAGTTGAGCAATTGTACAGTAAAATTTGTAATAATATTATTTCTAGTTTTCTTTCCTTTGAACTGAGACTTTTGTATGTAAATTAAATTAAATGAAATAAATTTGATGTTTATTCCAAATGTGTTGAATTAAGAATTGATGAGTATTGAAAACGTATTAAGTTGTAGTGATTGAAATGAATTTGTGTTAAATTCATTTGTGGCATTTAAGAAAATAGTTAACGGAAAATATTTTCTTGTAAAAAGAAAAATTAAGTCATTTTTAGGAAAATTGATCATTTTTAGAAAAAATATCAAAAAAGAAAATTATTTTCTAAATTTTAATAATTTTATTAAAATGTAAAAATATGTATACATATATAATATAAACACAAATGATTAGTTTAACATTACAACCAAAAAATGAAAAATATTTTCACTTAGAAAAATAATTTTCGTGAAAAATATTTTCTATATATAAGTTATTTTTTACAAAATAAATAGATAATTTTATTAAATTCAAAGAAAGTGCTTATTAAATTACATATTAATTCATTTTAATTTGAGCTCATATAAATAATTAAATTACTTTACACATCAAAATAATTAACCAATTCAATATTTTAACCCATCCAATCATCCACTTATATCCATGCTTTAATTTTATTTTATTTTTCCAATATAGGACATATAATTTCAACACATATATCTTACTTATTCGATTAAATTAATTAAAGACAAAATATTTATGTCGGAACTAATTATGAAACGTATAAAGGGAAATTTAATATACTGTCTATAGTATACCATCTGTGTTCAAATTCAAGAGCTGTTGACTCATGTGAAATACTATAAATGATACCTGAATTATTAAATGCCAGGATTCAAAATGACCCCACTGGCAATCTTCTGTTTTAAAAGTCTAATTAAGAAGCATGATCAAGCATAAACCCTCGTGCATTTGCTTCTCAATTGGTTTTCAAGGCATAGAATAGAATCATCATCCCCTTCCAAGTATGCCTTTTGTCTCTTAATCACATCGATTTTGTGGGAACATTTCATTAACCTGTCTTGTACGAATCCATAATTAAGTAAATTTTTACGCGATTTATGCAACATCAGAAAGCCCACTCTACAGCTGCTGTCCAACCCCATTACTAGCATTGTTATTAAAATTATTATTAAGAAAAATAATTTTTTAAATATATTAATGAAAGAGTATTAAAAATAATTTAAAATTAAATTTAATAAATTTTAATAATAAAAATATTAAAATAAAAAAATAATTTTTTTAAATTTTTTTTAATAATATTTAAAATAATATTATTTTAAAAAAAATAATTTTAACTCTCCCATCTCAATACCAGACATGCACCTTATCATTTTATTTGAGGAACCACGGTCGGAATGTTGAACCATTTGTTAATCAAGTTGGTAGTGGAAGTCAGAATCTACACTTTGATTATATATATATATATATATACGGAAGAAGAATAATCTCTGGTAAATTAATTAATTAACTAATAGTGTAGAATCAATGAGTTATTAACTAAGATGGGTGGCCTCCATAAATTTTTTAAAATTAAAATTTTAATCATAAATTTTAATATTATTTTTTAAAGTTACTGTTTATTCTTCTAATATTTTATTTTATGTAAATTTTATTCTTATTTTTTATATTATTTAACTTTAATTATTTAATATTTTATATTTTTATATTAGTCCTATACTTTTTGTAAGATTTCATTCAATTTTTTTTTTAATTTATTTTTAACCTCTAAACATGAATTTTTAGTTCCGCCCTGCTGATGTGCAACATATTATTTAATTTGGCACTTTATGTCAACCTCTTATTGGCTATTAAGGAATAAAGAGGATGAGTAGTCATAGGAATATTAAAACAATGTTGGGCCTCCTACCTCTGTTGTATGAATAATAAATTTATAATAATTTTTCTAAATTTCAAGAATTTGACTAATAATTAATACACTGCCTCCCAGTATTTGATTTTTAGATTGTTTCCAGCACCACTAAAAAGAATTATTTTATTTGACTAATAATGTTTTAATTTCATATAATTAATTGTGTTAATTGTAACATTATAAAAAATATTTTGTCGTCATGCCCATATATATGAATAAAATTTTAATATTACACTTATATCAAAATCAAAATTTAATTAAAATATGGTAAATTTTACTGTAGGTTTTAAGGATGAAAAATATATACTTGATAAAAAAAGACTTGGCATATATTGAACTTTGCTTGAATTTGGTCCAAAAGCACCCCAGAGGATTGCTAGTATTAAAGGATGAAGCATGTAAAGCCTGTATTTTTTGTTGGAATGATGATATATAGTATTATATACAGCGATTGTATTATAACCATCGATTATAATCTCGGCACAGTGGTTCTTTCCATATTTTAAGATCAATGGAAGCTTTTTCAAAGACAAAATCCTAAAGATATGCAAAATCTAACTCTATATGGACAACACCATCCTGATTGCACTGCCTGTGATGGTTGCCAACTGGATTTTTTTTTTTTTTTTTTGGTACTGGACACTTCATGATTGAATTGAATGGATTTGATTCCAGGTAAACTTTCTAAAGAAGCTTCAAAAATCAAATTAAAGAGTTGTCATATTCATGGTGGTAACTGGGTTCGTATTGCAATGTTGAATAATATAATGATTATTTCTATCAAGAACTTTATTTTTCACCAAACAAAGAAGCCTTTCACCTTGTGTAGACTGATTAAAGATGATGAAAAAGAAGAAGATTTGCTATATGCGCGCCTCCACTCTTACGTATGCTCTTACAAGTATTTTCCGACTGACAAATCTAATGAATAAGAAAACTACTGGACTAATCAAGTTGAATTATAAATGCTCATGTGAGTGATAGTACGCATACAACAGCGTAAGTAAGTTTTCTACGGAAAAGGAAAGGCGGCGCACCCCTAGAGTATCCGTATTGCATGGCTTTGAAACAGCACGTCAGATCAGTCTAAGCTAGTGTAATAAGTAATGGAATGCACTTAGGGGAAGCATCAGTATCTAAACCCACAAAGGACTAAAATTCTAGAAATGGTATACCCATTGACACAGAGATCAGTCTCTGTACCGTGAAAAAGAAGCCATTAGAAGAAGAATAGCAGCATTGGATTCCACCCAACAAACAACTTTTTATGTTAATTTCTACAGTGAGATTCATATGGTATGGATAAGACAAAATGTGCCATATGCTTTCACTATATGGGACTAACACTGAGATATATTCCCTTTATAATCAGAGCACCAGTTCTATTTTTATGTCTCTATTTTAGTACCTGATATATATTCATGTACATCTTAGTTACCTGATTATTTAATATATTCCCTTAGATCATATCCCCATTCCTTCCAATACGGCACAAACATGTATTATATTAGCTCCCACTGCCAACTAAGAGTGGTTCAGTGACTATGGCATATATACTTGAACCATGCCAGCCGGAATTGTAAAGTAATATAATTAAACAAGGATGTTGACATATATATATATATATATATATATATATATATATATATATATATAGAAAACTAAGAATTTCCCATATATATCGACTATATAAGTGCATACTATATTTCTAATAATACTTATAACTTTTCATTTTAGAACAAAAAATTATTGTCTAAACCTGATCCATCTTGAATCCAAGAGACATTATGTTTTTCATAAATGTTACTAGAAAAAAACCATGACAAGGAACAAAAAAGGATGAGCTCCAAGCTACACCCATGCCACCCATTAATATACTCAACGTCTAAATAGCAACGACTTCTTAATTTTTTATAAGCAGAGATATATATACTGGTAGTTCAAGTTCATAAAAAAGCAATAAAATTCTACTTACAAGACAACTCTTGTTTGGCTACAGAATGTGCTACGTAGTTGGCTTCTCTTAGGACATGATGGACAACAATTTGAGGGAAAGCTTGTAGGTTACGGACAATGGAATTGATAATTGAATAGAGACAACAAAAAGCAGAGGTGGGATTCAAAGCCCAGGAGACAGCATTTTAATTTGGAGTCATGTTCAATGTAAATACCAGAAGCTTCCTCGCAAAGATGAGGAAAAGATATTAACAATTCCAGAGCTTTAAGCATTGCCTGCAATTCAGCAGCATTTGAGTCTTCAATACCAGATGGACAAGAGAGAAAATACAGAGAAATGGCCACTGGAATTGCGCAACACACAGCTTGCCCAAGAATTTGGCAAGCAGAAATTGACATCCCACCATTTGATCAAGAACCAACACCAAACTAACCATGAGGATTATGCGTAAATTGATCAATTTAATGGAAACAAATGCCCTGGGCATATATATAGTGATATATAAGATTCTAAAAGGGTTGAGAACTCTTTCTGCTGCCTCTCAATCATTGGAGACAGTATTCTAATTTTTAATCCAAGGAAGAATCCCAGTTTTTGATCGTTTTGGTAATGATGGAAAAGGGCATGAGAAATATTTGAGCATGGCTAAAAGGTCAAACCCCTCCACTCAGCATCAATCCATCATCCACTCTTTCTTGTTCATTTTTCATCACCTCCTTGAAACATCGTGTCCATTTGGTATATATTTTTAAAATGATTGAATATACTCCAACAGGAATTTGTAAGCGAGAGGACTGCATTTCTAGCCAGCTAGAGATCTTCTCCAACTTTTTAATTTTTTGTTGACCAAATTTTGATTGCACACCTTCAAAACTGATGGAAATGTGGATAATACATGGAATATCATTGTCCTGTCTCACAAAAAAGCAAATTATAAAATACACTTGATGCAATGAAAAATAGTGCACCCATACTTAAAAAAATAAATAAATTACGCCATGAATTTAGGAAAGTGGAACTCACTTCTTTGTGAATAAAGATGCACATTCACCTAGTGCACTCAACAATTTTCAAAAGCAAACTAATAAAGGTGCTCAGAGGAGTGCTATAATTGATTGAGATATATAAGATGCTATATATTATTTTTTTTTTTCCTAACACATTTAATTAATAGTTTAAATTAGTACAATTAACTTCAACTGGGACTTTAGACTTCATAATTTTAAAGAGACTCTAGTATCATTAAGCTAAAATTCAGTAGTAATATTTCTTCTTTTAAATGTTTAGGATCAACAAAATAAAAAGTATTCTAAGAGATTATTAAAGAATTAAAAAAAAAATACAAATAACAATGTGAACCTAATCAAAATTCCAATATGTGAAATGTTTTCTCTTAATTAAACTTAGATTGGGAGAAAATTTTTCTCTGCCCACAAACCACAAATACATTGGTGGATCCCTTACTTAGTGGAGGATGATTCCTACCACAAAATAGCACATTTCAATTTTTCCTTGTCCAGAGGTATGTAAATCTTATGTTACTAGGTGTTTCCTAATCGTTTCCTCCATCTTTCAACTAGTGAGGGATGACAATGGACAAATTATATTATAAAATGGTGATTTTATGTAAACAGTCGTATATAAAATATAAATTAATGAAAATTTTAGTATTTAATTTTTATATTTTAATGAAATTAATTATTAAATTTTTTTATTTTAAAAAATACACTATTTATTCTCTTTAGTTTTTAGTCTGTCAACTGTTTATTCACTGCTTTTATTTCAAAGTAACTTTTTATTAGCTAAGTTAGTTAAATGAGAGAAAATAATTATATAATTCAAACCATATGATCAAATAGTTGATACATTTACAATTACAATAACTTACTAAATAGCTTTATTATTCAAATTAGAAGACTAAATAGTTCAATTGAAAAAATTTTACTTTAAAATAATGACAGGGATTAAATAATTCACGAACTAAAAATAAGAAATTAAATAGTATATTTTTTTAAAATAAAAAGACTAATTAATTAGTCTCATTAGAATATAAAAATTAAATAATAATTTTCATAATTAAATATATGAATGAAAGTAAGTCATAATTAATTTATATGTTAAAAATTTCAATGGTCATTTCACATATTCTATTCTTTCTACATACTAAATATTAAATAATTACTTTGTTAAGTAAGAAATTATATAATAAAGTAGTGATCTTAGATAGATTATTCTATAATTGATCCGAATGAGGAGGAGGGGGGTCTTAAGTTATAGTATGGCTGCATGAAAATACACACATCAAAGCGAAAAAGAAATTAAAGAGCGTATTGGGACCTTATTATCAGTATAAAGCAAAGGAGGGGTTCCCTCCTTGTCATGTTCGAAACCAGCTAAGCCCTCTTTCTTTCTCTCTATCTCTCTCTGGGTTCGAGAAAGTGCAACAGAATCGCTCCAACCTATAAAGAATACCCAACCTTCCCAACCCGTGTAAGTAAAAATAATTGCACAACCCCAACAAAAATTCTTACCTTAGACCACTCTATCTCCTCACCTCACCCTTTCTTCTCTTCCCTACTCGCTACTTCCTTCTTTTATATCCATCCAAGAAAATCTTCACCTGATTTTTTCTTTTTTTTCGCTTCTTCTATATATCTGTGCCTTGTATTTGTATAGCCTTAAAAATAAAATATAGGGATAAAGGCCGAAATATGGTTATTAGTAGCGGTTCTGTGCCGTTCAAGGTGTTATTTGGGGCAATTGCAACGTTGGGATTTGTCTGTCTTCTGTTAATTGCAACTCTGCAAACTGGAGCAACCAAAAGCACAACAACAGCAGTTCAAGCTACTCCAAGTTTCAAACATGAGGCAGATATAGGAAGAGAGAAGCTTATTTATGACCCAGATTTGGATCTCAACTACATGATGAGCAAGAGAAAAGTTCCTAATGGTCCTGATCCCATTCATAACAGGTATATAATCAAAGTTTGCTGTTCTATATGTGTGTATATATCTTCATGCATGTATTAAAATTTTATTTAGGGATAAATATCAGGAAAAAAAATATAACAAACAAGGCTAGCTTGGTAAGTTTACAGATTCAAACCACAAAACAATTTTCTTGGAACACAAGGAAAAACTTAAACTACTAACAATGTGGAAAGAATTTCATGTACTTAAGTTTCCTTCCCATAATTTCCACTATAAACAAAAAATTTTCCAAAGTCCATAATTTATCTATACTAAACATGTCCTTTGCATAATATTAGGCACAAGATTTTATGGTTTTTTTTTTAATAATTAATTGGCTCCTATTAGAATTTAAATTTGAAATTTCATAGTCAGAATACCACTTATCTAAAGCTCATTAGTAAGGTTTAGGCTTTTTTTATTTTGCAGGAAAACTTTTTTTAGATATTTTTTTGAATAAAAACACATACACACAAGAGGTTTTCGTGCTTTAACTGTTACATTGAATCCTTATTCAAAGCTTCTATAATCTCTATCATTTGGCGTGTGTTACAGTAATTTAAAGGTGCTTAATCCCCACTTAATATTACCAAGAAAAGGAAAATAAAGTCTGTCTCTTTCACTTTATTCCATCCGTCACTCTTAAACATGTTTATTCAAAGCTAAGTAACATTTAATTTTTTGTTATCTACATTTACGAGAGACCTTTAATAACCTTTTCATGGTGCCTTTTCTTTTCTCTTTTTTGGTTCCCTTTATTATTACCCATAAGCCAATATAGTATATGCAGCCTTATTTGGTGGCAAAATTGTTTGGCCATAGTGTTTAATTTCTTCATTTACAAGATTTTTCAAGAAAATTGATAAATTAAATTTTCAGTATGGTTAGAATTATGATCAATTAGGTTCACCTTAAAATTTCAAAATCTCAATACCTTCACTTGAGCATAAATATATATAATTAAGAGTTCATATTCACTCTTATTTTCTTCAGATAGGAACAAAGGATGATAGTATATATATTGTACCAATTGAGCGAATGCTAATTAAATCTCTCCCCAAATTATTAAAAAGAAAATATTTGATGTATGCTATGAGAATATTATCTATTTGTAAAGGTTTTAAGCCTAAATCTTGTCACCCATCACTTTCATCATGTGATAGCAATCCTCTTATTACTTCCATTATCACATGTCACCAAAGAGCATATCATAAACACCAATGATTTTTGACACAATGCATGGTATTAGAGTCATTTTCAAATCCTATTTGTGGTCAATTGTGTAAAAAATGAGCAAATTAAATTAAATTTTAAAAAAATCAGTTGGCTTTATAATTAGCAACTTCAGTATGAATGTTTACACCATATTAGGTATACTGTATGTCTGTATGATTTAGACACTCAAATAGCTCAATAACGTAGGCTTTTTTTTTTCATCAGGAAAGCTGGGAACTCCAAACGACCTCCTGGCCGAGTTTAGTGAGGTGTCCTCAGTTATCAAGGGATTGATAAGGTTGAAGAGCAGAGAAGTGGAAGAAGAGAAAAGATGTCTGCCATCTTGTATGTATTCTTTAGAAATGGGACAATAGATGCTCCTGAAATTATTTTGAGAATCCCAGCATGCAACTCTTTTTTACTTCCACAAAACTGTTATATATGGGGAGATGTTGGGGTTGGTATAAAGCTTAAGGGAATAGCTTGTCAATCACAAAACCATATATACTGCTCAAAAGAGAATCTAGCTAGGGAGAAAGATTAGACTACAGCCTTTGCAAAAACAACTATACTTCAGTGTTTGACATGTTTTTGTTATTTTGTCATTTTCTGTTTCAAGTGTGAGAGAGAAGGAAGGAGGGGTTATTTAGTGATCATATATATAAATTATTAAGCTTTGTTTTGTGACCAAATAAGAAAATACCCATTTGCAAAAAAAAAATTAAGGACATGTACCAAATCGTTATCTATCAATCAATCAATTTGGGCATGTTTTGTTGTTCCATTTTTGTAATTTTTCAATTAAAAATTGAAAAGAGAGGAGGAAGAAGAAGAAGCAGCAGCAGCCAGCATGAGTTCCAAAAACTAAAGTGAATCCACCAATTAAAGGTAATGTTCGCATCTATTGTTAGTCTTTTTCACAGGATTCTTTTTTATTTTTAAGGACTGTTTTGGTCTTTGGTCCATTCAAACTTTTGCTAAAACTGCATGAGATGAGATTCTTCTTAGTCTCGTGGCAATCAAAATACAAAAGGAAAAGGGCCAACAACTACATATGGGTACTCTGTATTCTTTTCAAAGTGACAAAAATCAAAAGAGAATGCTCTCTACTCCAAAGCTTTTCTTTTCTTTTCTTTTCCCCCTCTCTGTGTCCTTTATCTTTTTCATTTCTTTGGGTTTTTGCCTTGATTGGAATTGGGTTGTGGAGCAAAGACTGGGTCTAAAGTTTGAGAGACTCAAATTGGGCCAATTACCAAAAAGGATAAAAGATTTTGTATCTCTTTTTTATTTTAAAAAAAAAAAGGAAAAGAAATATCTATGGCATATGATATTCCCTGTGGCTGGGTCCTTAAACCCCTTGTCCAGTTTTCTGAAGGCCTCATGCAACAAGCCTACAACTCAATCTAGGTCCATAGCAAAAGCTCTCCAGACAGGAAGTTGAGAAAGCCGTTATTTTTTTGAGCAAAGAGCCGAATACCAAAAGGAGGATAATAATGAATAAGCTCAATTGAAAATAATTGTGCCTAAAGACATTAAAAAAAAAAAACATAGCTTTTGTTGTCGGAGATGAACCGAGCAGTGATGGATTAGATTGATGGGTTTGGATGAGTATGGGATGTAGTTTTCAACAAAATTTTATGGGATTGTTACTGTGTTTTTGGGGGTGGGGTTGGAGAGAGGGTGAGGTTGGTTTCCAATAGGAATCATATTCGTACTCTTCTTCTTCCTATAGGCAAAACTGCTAGATCCAATTTCAGTGGACATTCTATCGATATCTATGCTTCATTCTTCGCAAGAGGTGAAGAAGCCCTATGGTTTGAAAAGAAGAACCACAAAGTTTATGCAATGGATTCCGTGACTGTAGAAGGAGGGGAGCAGAGAGGAGAGAGAGGAGTTGTGGATATAAAAATTCTAACCCTCATTCTCAATCGGCTCAAATAACTTTCAGCCTCTAAATCATTTGACTATTATAAATTGTTTTAATAATTGGGCATTAGTGTACAGATAGAGATGGTAATAGATGTATTACTTACAAAAATCATCATATCCGATCTCATTTCAAACTCGAATAAAATTTATTCTTAACTATTCGAACTGTTATCATGGCTACGTATAAAGCATCAAGTAAAATGAGTTGTGAATTTCGGTGAATATCACCATATGTTTTATATTTTAAGTATATGATGACTGAATTTAAATAGAAATTATTCGAAGGTAATAAGAAAAATGTAAAAGTTGGATTTTTATCAAAATTAATAAATCTACTAATAATATAAGTTTGTGAATATTTATAATTTAGATTTTTTTTATATGTAAAAAATCTTTAAAAAAAAGTTAGCTGAGTTTTTAAAATCCTTATATTATAAAATAGATATTCAAACGTCGAGTTCCTAATGTAACAATCTAATGAAAATTACATATGATGTCCACAAAAAGCTGGTTGTATAGTTAAAGAGCTCTCTAACTTAGTTAATGATATGATTTTAATATATGCATTCTTTGAGCTTTTTATTTGTATCAGTCTTATATTTATGGGTTTTGTCCGTACAAATGAATGTATTGTTGAGTGGCCCATTAATTGTGTTCCTCCTTCTCATCCTCCTCTACTAAGATGCCTCTCCAGTGATGCTAGCCTTGCGTCCTCTTAACATTTTTGTTGCTTGTATTTGCCACATCTAATGTACCCTCCATCTCTAGTTAATTTGAAATTATTATTTGCCTCTCCTAGACCCCTTATTTTGTCTCTTTCTCTCTCTCTCTCTCTTCCTATCTACAGGTTTGGTCAATAGAGGAGGATTAATGTCAAAAGCTTAAATTTTTTCCTACTTCTACTTCCTTGGAATAGGATTAATGCCGTGGTTGTATACTGCTAAATATGTGCCCTTGGAAAAATATATGTGTGTGCATATTTTTCAAGACTTTCTCTACTAGTGAAGATTACAACCTTGTCAAGTCCCATACCCTGCAGCTGCAAATCTTCTATCCCAAGTCAACCATCTTAAAAATCAACTTCATATTTATTGTTATGAGCTCGTAAGCAAAAAAAAATTCTGCTTACTCACTTTCTTTTCTCTAACGTAACTCGGGCATTACAACATATATCACCTCTATATACTTCTTTAAGGCATTATATTTAACATGAAACCTTTTCATCAACCTCCTTCTAATCCATTGAAACATATTTAAGATAGCTAAGTCTCTTGCATTCTTAATGTACAAATTGAATGATTCACTTTTTTTTTTTTTGAAGGGCATCTAACTTGGGGTGTTTGTAAAAGCAATAAATATATAGTGTTATTGGGATGGTTGGGATTAACTGAAATAGACTATTAGGATTAGCCAAAATTAAAAACTGGATTCGACAAATTTTGGCAGTGAAAGTGGAACTCAGGACCTGAGCCCTGTGATATAACTTATTAACCACTAAGCTAAAAATGGTTTTAATGTTATTAATATTTAAGAGTTTAATTTATTCTGTTTTTTTTTTAATAAAAAATTTTGAATAAATTAAAAATTATGAAAACAAAAATCAAAATAAATTTTGAATTTAAATCGAATCAAATTTTCAAATTAAATTAGTTCAATAAGTTTTTTTTTTATTTGAGGCGAATTATACTTTCCTTAACGAAATCAACTGTCATACCTTACCCTTCCGTAAGGCATAACATGATCCTGTAGTATACCTAATGAATTACCGAACTTCGCCTACCGATAACCCATTAAATATACTATAATGAATTTTAAAATAATTTTCATTCATTTTTAAAATGGTTGGCAATATTGAATAATTATTCAAACCATTAATTAAAGTTTAGGTCATAAATTAAATTTTTTATTAAATTAGGATTTCTGAAAATTTTATAAAAAATTCGTCAGAGTGCCGGTTAAAAATGGAGAAAACGGTTCTTCAAAACCTGTTAAAAATACTCCCAATATTTATAATTCCCACAACTTCATTTATACTCATCACCACACATTCTCAACTCAGCACAATTTCAAGCAAAACCACAATTTATAGAATTCTTAAAGAAGTTTAACTACTGCATTTATAAAAAAATAAACAAGTTTATATTATAAAAATTTACATTAACCAAAATGACTGTATATCTTTTATACAACTGCTCAACGTTCACATATGGATACATATAATTTAATTTACATCAGAAGAAAATTTACAAAGGGGTATAACTGATATACCAGAAATAAGTCCAAAATAAACTCTAATCTCAGCTCCAAGCAACTCACTTTGCTGCTTTATCCTTTTTCCTATCTGCGACAGCAAGAAAAGCCATCGCTGAGTAATTTTACCCAGTGGTACACAACTAATATAAATAAAACATTATAAAATAAAATAAATCAATTCATAACAAATCAAGGTTTTCATAATAATGAAACATATCAAATTATCAAATCATTAAAAACCATCATTTCAATCATATTTCACAAATCTCAAAGAAAAAGGTGTTGCCAAAAATACACAGTCTAGACCATGACGCAAAATTTCACGATCAATGACGTGTTGTACACCACGATAAAGTAAATCACCTCACTAACCGTTATTAATGAAGGAAGGGCTAGCTAGCTAATGAATACTCATATAGTCTTACCCCATTAACCATTATTAACGGGAGACATAAGGAATTTTAGTTGCCAAACCCCAAATAGCCGTTACTACTGGAGAATTCCGAATGGGATTGTCATGCTAACTGTGGTTTAAAAACCAATTTATAAAAATTCCATTCAAATAAATGCATTTCAAATCACATAACACATTTCATTCAAAGAAATTTTTCTTATAAGGTTGACAACACAATTAAATAAATTCAAGGAGAAAATCATAAATTGCAAACAAAACAATTTATAGTTACAACTCATTCAACTCAATTACAAAATTAAAATCACTTGAAAAAAATTAGTTGTGTACAAACCTCGAATAAGTCACCTCTCTGCCTTGACTCACTTTTTTTTATCCTTTACGGTATCTTTTTCCACTAAAACATAAAATTAAAGTGTTTCAATGCCTATCTAAATAATTTCCAAGAATAATTTCAACAATTGAATTTTGTATTTCCCATTTACTTATATAGTCCTATAAGTTGAGTTATTTATATTTTTGTTATGATGGTTACTATTCATTTAACTAATAGGGTAAAATATTGACTTTCTCATCCTTAATAAGTATGCTAATTCTAATTACCCCCACATACCACATTTTGGATTACAATTAAGTTGGCATTGATTGCCAATTGAAATTTCAAACTCCCTAA
The DNA here is from genome assembly GCF_030052815.1 of Hevea brasiliensis. NCBI lineage: Eukaryota > Viridiplantae > Streptophyta > Magnoliopsida > Malpighiales > Euphorbiaceae > Hevea > Hevea brasiliensis. The sequence goes on from NC_079494.1 coordinate 107,419,707, forward strand.
GAGAGTTTCCAAAATTTTAGTTTTGGTCACTTGGATTTACTGTTCTATTGGACCTATCTACAGTGAAAATTTGGCTAACTTTTCTTCATCAAAGTTGTTCCTTAATATCTTAACTTTAATTTCTTTTTTAAATCACTACATTTGAAGTTTTGTAACTCAAGTTATGCTATTTTTACTAAGACTGGCCGGATTGGTCAAAAACCAAAAATTCTGGGCAAATTTAGGTTTGGCAGATTTGGTGACCTAAGTTTGATTATCAATTTGACTAGGTTATGGCCAGAATTTAGGTTTATATTCCTTATGAAAGTTCTTCTAATATGTTTAAGTTTTCCATTGGTATAAAAATCAAGTCATTTGGACCTTTCTACACAGAGTTATGACCATTTGAACAAGTACTATTCATATGGTCAATTTTGTTTAATGGTAGTGTACCTAATCCGAATTTAACCAAATTTTACACTAACTTGTAGTCAGTTTTAGGGCAAGATTCCTACATGAAAATTGCTGCTTTGGGTCTTAATTTTCATCTCCAATTGACCTCACACCAATTGGGGCAACAAAATTTCAATTATGGCCATTTGAGTGGACCAAGGTCAAGCTGTCTAAATTTGGACATTACCACATTTACACTTCAATCCATTCCATGCATTCAATCACACTCATAAACACACTAATTGACCAATTTAAGCATCAATTATGTCAATTGGTATCAATTCACCAAAATCTCTAAATTTTTCCAATCTCTCAATTGCCAAGAACCCTAATTATGCATTTGCGATAATTCATGAAATCAAAGTGTACAAATCACATCCACCAACTCATTTAAGCTTGTTTATACATTTAATTCCATCAATTACCATCAAACCCTAATTCCCCTTATGTTGGCCGAATTCCCTACCCCTCCATTCCCATAAAATTTTCTTCATTTTCTTCACAATTTCCATGTATCTAAACTAATTTTCAAGTAATCTTTCAAGAAGTTAAACTAATTCATACATATCTTAATTTGTGAATTTTCTAAGTCCTCAAACCTCCTTTCTTTCTTCTTCTTTTTGTTGCCAATCACTTTACCAAGGTCCAAAAGCAAGGTTTACTTAAGGGAATTAGGGAATTTATTGCTAAAATTAGGGTTTATAAGAGCTTGAGATTTTCTTTCATGGTGGAAGAAAGAAAAAAAGAGAGAGAGAGAAGTGAGAGAGTGGACGACTAGAAGAAGATAGAAATGATTTTTCTCTTTTTTTTTATTTGGTCTTTTATGTCAACATTTATCCATAATTTCAAAATTTTAAATTATAAATTTTTATTACATAATGCTTACATCATTAATGATGTCATAAAGCTTTTCTTTTTAAATTTCTTTTCTTTTTGTTTTCTTTTCTTCCATTCACCTCTTCAATTTAATTCTATTTTTCATAATTTTAATTTCCTACATTTTAATGTATATTTAGGCTGAAAGTCACCTCTAAGGGTGAATTGACCATTTTGCCCCTTATCAGTCTAATCCGTTATTGTAATAGCACTGAATTGCTTCCGGAACTCTGGTTCAATTATTTGAGCTGGTTCTCTATTCTTTTCTGTGATTTTCACATTACCATTAGCTTCGCAAAAATCCTTAGGCCTAGGGTGCCATAAGGTCCCACTCGAAAATAGGGTAGCGACTGACCTCGCAGTCACTTCCTGGTTCGGTCACCCATCGTTGTGGCCTTGACTCATTTAACCCATTATGCCTTATTTTCTTGATTTCTATTTTACCTTCATGTAACTGTTATTAATTTTTTGTCTGTGGCTTTTCTAGATGACTTAAATATAGTTCTAAGCCTCTTGACTGTCTAAACTGATATTGTGACTTATCCGCAAGTATACGGGTCGTCTCAAGTAATAAAGTGATGAATCAAGTATCGTTCCCACGAGGATTTGCTGTTTGATTACTAAACTATGAATGAAGCGATTATTTGGGCTAATGATTAATGAATAAATGGTAAATGTAAATGAGCAAGGTAAATTGATTAATCTAATTGAAATGGGTAAAGAGCAAACAAATAAATTCTAATTCTAGCTCGCAATTAAACTAAAATTAACAATGGGTAATTTAAACGAAAGTCTAATTATGGTAAAAGTGATTCCAGAGTTGGGGGTTTATGCATAAATTAATTGGGATTTGTCTTGGGCATTCCAATTTTTAGGGAAAAATAGAGTTTGAAGGAAATTGATTCTAAATCTCTTTGATATCTTTTTCAAGCAAATCAAAACGTATTCTAAAAATAACCAAACCTACTTTCGTATGTATTTGATTACTTTAAAACCCATGAAGTTTTGTAACCAATAATTAATTCCTCTTAAAGTCCTAGTTTATTTCTAAATCTAGGTGATTTTAAGTTCCAATCCTTGATTAACTATCAATGACCTTCACCTTTCGGTCCTTCAATCAAAGATTAACACAATACCCAATGGGTACCAACATTAGGCAAGTAAATCAAGCACGCAAGGAAGGAATCAAAACTCATATTCATATAAAATAAGGAAATACCCAATCCAAATCCACAAATTAATCTAAAACATATTTCCCAACTCTGAAATCTAAGGAAATTACTCACTCATTATGGTATTTACAAGAAATATAGATGGAAGAATAAAGAAAAACATGATAAAAGGACTGAAATAGGAAAACCCAGGTGGAAGAACCAAGGTCTCTGGTTTCTGGAGCTCCAAACTCATGCAACAGCTCCTCTTCCTCCAGAGAATGGCGTCTTCTCTACCTCTTTCTATATAATTTTCTTTCCTTTTTGTTTTTCCTCCCTTCCTCTTGTGGCAAAAATAAGGAAATGATGAATTTATATGGTCCCTAAAAGTTGCCCTAAAAGTAAATAAAAGACAAGGAGTGGATAGGAAATGAGGTGTAAAATTATCCAAGTCAGCAGCACTATTCACGTTCTGGGCATTCTGCTTAGGGTTCGGCTTAACCCTAAGCAGCTTCTTAGCAAATTTAGCCTCTGGTCGCACTGTCTGCTTAAGGTTAAGCAGACCTTCAGCAAATCTCGGCAGACTTATAGTAAAATGGACTTTTCTGCTCATGCTTGACTTGTGTTGCACCTTAAGCATTGCCGCTTTACCCTGAGCATGACCTTAAGCAAGGTCTCAAGCAAATTTCGGCTGGTTTGCTCTTTCAAGGCTTGATTTCTTCAACTTTCCTCCATGCTTAAAGAATCCCAAATTTCTTCAAATCACTTCCTAATGCACTCATTGATCCTCGATTTGCCACAAAATCCTATCAAAAACAACAAAATTACAAAAATCAAATATAAAGTATCTAAAATTAACAAATAAACTAAAATAAAGCTAAAAACATAAAATATACTAAAATATAAGGGCAAAATAGATGCAAAACTACCCTAAAATGCCTATATGAAATGAGTGTAATAAATTCCCCCAAACTTAAACCTTTGCTTGTCCTCAAGCAAATTAAAACAATTAAAACAATTTGGGGTACCTTACCTTAAATTTATGAAAATCACTTATCCAAACTCTCAAGCTTACCTTTGGCCACCAACAAACCATATACCCACTTTCAAGATGCAAAGAATTCAATCCTTACCAAAGTTATCACCGCTTAGCCTTGGGTCAATTATCCATATCATTAAACCCAAACCAATCAATCACAAAGAATAATCATGCCTAAATAGACTATAGGGTAATCCATAAGCTAAAGTGTCTCAAATAATGATGGAAGTAAATGAATGGATTAATGATATCACAATCCCATAGGCAATTCTCCTATTCCAATCTCCACTAATGTAGCAAAACACCATCAAAAGATCAAAAGGACTTTCAAGGGTTATAATGGGGCTAAGAGGGTGATAATGTGGCTAACAAGGAAAGGATAAAGGTAACAAAATATGAGTATAATCAAATTATTAAAAGATCAAGACACACAAAATTTTTTTCTCTCTTTTTTTTTTTTTCAAATGGGGGAAGGAACTTTACAACTATTCACCAATGCTAGCATATAATTTTGAAAATTTTAGAGAGACTATATAAATAACATTGACTTTGAATTATAATTGTCCCTTTCAATTTACCCCCAAACTCATTTCTTTGTGTATTTGGGTGGTGAATTACTTTACATACCATAATTGAATTTGCTAGCCTTTTTTTTTTTTTTTTTTACTTTGAATCACTTCTCCCAACTAATTATTATTATTATTATTATTATTATTATCTATCACTTAAAGAATTATTCTCATGGAGGGTAGGTAAGTGTTTGGGTTATGGCTAGGCATTAATGTGGGTTTCAAAGGAATAAGAGGGATAAATGTAGGCTCAAATTGGTTCCAAAGGGAAATTTTTAAGTGAGGTTGGCTAAGGCTAAAATAATGGTTTAAAATTCAAAGAATGCCTAGATCATTTCTTTTTCCAGTGCATGCTATGATTTCGCCTTGAAAGGTTTAGAAAGATTGTTCTAGGATTGGTGAGACATCAATTAGCTACTTCTCACCTTAGAGTTTTCTCTAGGCACTCAAAGTCAATGCAATTGATTGGGTGGCCCTTGGCTAAGAAGATATGAACTAAAGCAAGAATCTAATAACTTTGCACCTATCTAGAACTTTCAATCCATCAAACCCTTCTAAAAGTAAGCTTAATTGTTCTTCAAAGCAACTCTCAATCCTCTAAGGACAAGGTAAAAATTTATTTTTATGATATGCATGATCCTAAAATGAATGCATAAATCAAATAAAAAATAAGAGAAATCTATATGAAAACTATATGCAAATGTATGTGTATGAGTATAGACATGTGTGTGGTATATGTATAAGTGTATGGATTATCTATATATGAATGAATGAAATGCAATAAATGAATGAATGAAAATTTTAAAAATTTTTTGCAAAAATTTTGCCCTCACCCCCAAACTCAAATGAAACATTGTCCTCAATGTTTAAAATGAATACAAAGATGGGCAAAATTGTGTAAACTAATCAATTAATGTAATATATACAATTGGGGATTAAATCGAGATAAGCTCAATAATTCCAAATTAGCTCAAAATGATATTAACAATGAAGCTTTAGAGAGAAAAATGTGAAAAGGTATCCCAAATGTATGAATTTACACTGCTTAAGATGTTGCTTAACCTGTTGCGTAGGGTAAAGCGAAAGCATAAGCATTGGCAACATACCATAAGCATAAATTGTAAAAGGTAAGCTGTTACCTCCAACTGATATGGAACGATATGCTCAAAGAAAATTGTGCAACTCATCAATGTCAACAAAATTAGGATTGAAGAAAAGATAAAGTGCAAAAATAATGGTCAAGAAAATGAAAAAGTGTAAAGAAATAAAATGGAACAGTTAAATCAAAAATTAAACTAAGAAACATTCACAGAGTGTTTATGTCCATATCAGAAGATAAAATAAAATAAAGTAAACTAAAGGAAAGAAGTGCAGAGATAATAATAAAAACTAAGTACCAAAGTATTACAACCATTACCAAAGTTTGAAAGCTAAAATAAACAGATTACAAAATAAACTTAAAAACAAAAATTAAAACTGCTGCTACTGATCAAGTTCTGCTATCAAGCCTTTGTTGCTGCATCGCTTCGCCTGTTCTGCAGCTTGGTTCATTGTGATCCAAGCTTGAGCGGTTCCAAGTTTTCGTTAAGTCTTTCATTTCTTGAAACATGGCTTGGCCCCAATGATATAAATTGTTATAGGATTGGGCGCTTTGTTGTAAAGCTCCAGATTTGAAGTTGATGTTGCTTGTTTCTTTTTAAGAGATAAAAATCTCTTTTAAGTTTCTTTTCTAGCTTCTTCTTTTGGTTAACTCGCTCTTGACCCATGGCTTCAATTTTGATTTCTAAGTTTTTCAAGGAAGCAAGAATTCTGTGGTATCGTGAGGGAGCGGATGGTTGGACAGATGAAATTTGTTATCCCGGATTCCAAGGATTTTAAGATGGATAACATGTCTGTGAGAAGTGTGGGGTAGAGGTTGGTTGTGGTTCAAAGATTGCAAAGTGGTGGGGTTTTCGTGAGTCAGTATCGTGGTGTCACAGAATGTGAGCATATGTGTGGCCTATTTTCTCACAAACATCCATATGCAAGAACATGGTGTCTTTATGTATGATTCCCCAAACCGGCAAGAATTTATATAGACTAGCATCAAAGCTAAATGATTTTGCTATGGCGATTATATACCCCCAAAAACAATACTACCTTTAGTATGCTTGGTGACAATTTGGTGCCAATGAGTAGCTATGAAATGGGCAGACTTACTTGTTTTCTCTCCTTCATGCACCACAATAGAAACAAATCCCAAAGACCCACAATATCAAGTATCGTGTCCCCTTCCTAAAACAAGGTAAGTAATGAACCTATGGAGGTATTTCAATACATGGTCAACTATCCTAGAGGCTTTTGCAGTCCTCTGCCTATAATAACCTCCAAATGGTGCAATATCTTTCCGAATTGAATGTGGTCATAAACAAATTTGTTGCCACTCAATGTTTTTATACCCAACTCGAAAACCAAAATGGCATTCAAAGCACCTATGTCTAACTCCCTATCAATTCCAAAGACATCGAAAATATATCATATCTTTATGTTCAGTAATCGTTGGTTTGAAACTCAACTTTAGGAACTCAAAATTTGAGGGTTAGATCCTTGTACACTGGTTCCCTAATTTTAGCAAAGTCAGTCCAGCTAACAACATTCAAATAGGCAAATACAGAGTCATAAATGCCTAATTCTTTCAAAATCTGCTCATCCATATACTTGTTTGCCAAAATAGTTTTAGAAAGCAATTTCTCATAGGCCTTTTCATATCCATATCCCTAAAAGCCTGGGTAATGGAGAAATTACCTCCTCTATAGTATCTGCATGACGCAGTCTTTGGAGAATGTAAGGGAGACTGGTTATGGTGTTTGGACCATTGGTGCTTGGGGTTTGCGAGGAGGACTCAGTCCTTTTGCTAACCAGTTCGAGAGGATCGAGGTGGAGAGTTTAAGTCGAAAGGGACAGAGGGTACTCGTTTCCTTTTTCCGGCAGGGTTTCTTTGAGTCTACTGCGCCCTTTTTGTTTTCCCTTTGTTTTTGTTTGGGTAGGAACAGTCGAGCGTTGGTTCTGGGAATGGGTGTCGGAATTGGTGTTTCATTTGGCGCTCGGATTGCGCGAGAGGAGTCGGCGAATGAGAGGTGGTATTTGGCTTGGGGGCGGGGGCGGTGACTGAGGTGGTGGTGATTGTGGTAATGGCGGCGTTTGTGGTGGTGGGGACTGAGGTAGTGGCGGACTGGGGCTGGGGTTAGGGTTTGTGGGTAATGAGGATGGAGTACCCATTTTAGATTTGAGAATGTCGAAGTCCACTGAGTTTGGGTTTGTGAGAGGACCACATTTTGGTTCTTACCATTTTAATGAAAAGGAGGAAACCTTTCGGCTTCCTGCAAAAATTGCCGGAAAAAATGGCGTGAGGAAGGAAGTCGACGAGGTTTATCGGGAGTGTTGGCGAGGTTTTTGGAAAATTGGCGGAAATGCTGGGCCTTTTAAAATGTGGGGTAGACATGTGGTATTTTGGGCCATGCTTAGGGTTAGGCATAAGGTTCAGCAGAAGTTGCTTAAGACTTTGCTTGACAAGCAATGTCATCAGCAAGTTTCAAGGTTTTGGGCAAAATTGTGGTTTTGCTTACCAAAATCACCAAAAGTTATGGAATGCTATTGTAACCTCAAGAATTACCAAATACACACAAACACCATAAAATTTAGGGATTTAGTTCATCTCTCTCATAAACTTACTAAGCATAGCACATGTTCATTTAGCTTTTGCAATCATTGTTCATTTTAGGCACCAATTGTGACTATCCTTTTTGCACATTTAAATGAAATGGTCTCCTTTCTAAACTTACACCAAAAGCATATTTTCAAAGACATTTGGACAAGTTCCAATCAACCAAGAATTGCAGCGTAAAAAATGTAGAAATTGACCTTTTAGCGGCATGAACAGTAGCATGACGAGTAAAAATCTGCAGATTGCGAAATTAGCAGCAATTCCAACAAAAGCATGCAAATTCCTATCAGACTACAAAATTATATATACACTAAAAGGTGAAACTTAACAAACATTATTTTTGCACTTCAATAAAGCTCTCATCAGTCCTAAATATCAAAATTGATCCTCATTCAAGTTGCATTTCACAGAATTTACACAAAACACAAAATCAAACATATGCTATCAAGTAGACTGTAATATCAGCAATTTAGCACAAGTTTAAAGGTGTTACTGTTCACAGGCACTGCATAAAGTGCAGAATGTTGCTTATACTTGCTTCCCTTTAATTCTTTGTTTTTGCAACAAGTGTAAACTTGCCCAATCTTCATGAATTACCTACAAAAGATAAACAAATGTCACTTTTGAGATTAATGAGGGTGAAAACTGAAAGTGAAATGAAATGGAAAATTAATGAACTATAAAAGGATACGCTTGGGTTGCCTCCCAAGAAGCGCTTGTTTAAGGTCTTAAGCTTAACCTTCCACTCCAATTCTCCTAAGTATCCCTGACTGGAGAACCAAGCCATGAAACCTCTACAAACTTTTGCGTGGGTTCTCCAACAATATAATGCTTTAATCTCTGCCCATTAACTTTGAAAGTCCCTGAGGTCTCATTGCTTATCTCATGACTCCATAGGGGTATACTTTTATATGATGTAGGGCACTGACCATCTTGACTTCAATTTTCCTGGAAATAACCTTAACCTAGAATTGTATAGGAGAACAACATCACCTTCTTGAAATTCTTTCCTCCTAATATGCTTATCATGCCATTTCTTAGTTCTTTCCTTGTAAAGCTTGGCATTTTCATAAGCATCCAATCTAAGCTCCTCAAGTTCATTTAGTTGCAGCATTCTTTTTTCTCCTGCAGTTTTTAAGTCAAAGTTCAGTGTCCTTATGGCCCAATATGCTCTATGCTCCAACTCCAAAGGTAAATGACAAGCCTTCCCATAAACCAATCTAAATGGGGTTGTTTTGATAGGGGTTTTAAAGGCATTCTATAGGCCCAAAGAGCATCATCTAACTTTAGTGACCAATCTTTCCTCGAACAATTCACTTTTTCTCAAGAATTCTTTTGACTCTCTATTGGAAATCTCCACTTGACCACTAGTTTGTGGATGGTAGGGTGTTGCAACCTTATGCTTCACACCATATTTTTGCAATAATCTTTCAAATTGATGGTTGCAAAAATGAGAACCTCCATCACTTATAATGGCACGTGGAGTTCCAAATCTTGTAAAATGAACTTTTAAGGAATTTAATCACAAATCTTACATCATTAGTTGGAGATGGTATAGCTTCAACCCATTTGCTCACATAATCTACTCCAACTAAAATGTATTTGTGTCCCAAGGATGATGGAAAAGGTCCCATGAAATCAATGCCCCACACATCAAATAGTTCCACTTCCAATATATTTTGGAGGGGCATTTCATCTCTCTTTGAGATATTACCCATCCTTTGACACCTATCACATGCATTTACAAACTTCCTCACATCCTTAAACATGCGTGGCCAAAAGAACCCTGCTTGAAGAACTTTTTCTGCAGTCTTTGTCACACTCATATGACCCCCATAAAGTGAAGAATGGCAATCTTTGATAACATTCCCTATCTCCTCATCACTAAACATCTTCTAATCAGCCCATCTCCACATCTTGAACAAAAATGGTTCCTCCCAATCATAATTCTTCACATCAAAGAGAAATTTCTTCTTTTCGCCATGTTAAATCAGTGGAAGGATTCCACACACTAGATAGTTCACAAAATCTGCATACCAAGGGGTTTTGTATTCATGATTACTAACAATTGCTCATCGGAAAATAATCATCTATTGGGGCTCTTTTCCCAGTTGTCTCCTTGTTCTTGCCTCAATCTAGATAGATGATCCGCTACCACATTTTCTACTCCTTTCTTATCTTTAATTTCCAAGTCAAACTCTTGAAGGAGTAACACCCACCTTATCAATCTAGGTTTAGCCTCTTTTTCTGAAGGAGATACTTGATAGTTGCATGATCCGTGTACACTATTACCTTAGACCCCACAAGATAGGACTGAATTTGTCATCGCAAATACTCGCCAAAAACTCTTTCTCTGTAGTAGAGTAATTTATTTGAGCATCATCCAAGGTCCTACTTGCATAGTATATTGCATACACCTTCTTAGCTTTCCTTTGTCCCAAAACAGCCCCAATGGCATAATCACTAGCATCGCACATTAACTCAAAAGGTAATGACCAATCGGTGGCTGCATAATAGGAGCAGATATCAAAGCTTCCTTTATCCTGCAAAAAGCATTCACACAATTAGTATCAAAATTAAATTCCACATCTTTACTCAATAAATTGGTAAGAGGTTTAGAAATCTTAGAGAAATCCTTGATGAATCTCCTATAAAATCCAAAGATGCCCCAAGAAACTCCTCACTCCTTCACAGATGTTGGGGGTGGCATTTTCTCAATAACTTCTACCTTTGATTTATCCACCTCAATACCCCTGTTTGATACAAGATGGCCCAAAACAATTCCTTCTTGTACCATAAAATGGCACTTTTCCCAATTCAAAACTAAATTGAACTCTTCACATCTCTGCAAAACCTTAGACAAGTTAGATAAGCATTCATCAAAAGATTTACCATACACAGAAAAATCATCCATGAACACTTCCATAATACCCTCAATCATGTCAGAAAATATGGACATCATACATCGTTGAAATGTAGCAGGGGCATTACATAGTCCAAATGGCATCCTTCGATATGCAAAGGTACCATAAGGACATGTGAAGGTAGTTTTATCCTGATCATGCAGGTGAATAGGGATCTGAAAGAACCCTGAATAGCCATCCAAATAGCAAAAATAAGAATGATGAGCTAGTCTCTCAAGCATTTGATCTATAAATGGTAATGGAAAATGGTCCTTTCTAGTTGCCTTATTCAATTTCCTATAATCTATACACATTCTCCATCGATTCTGATTCTTGTAGGTATTAGTTCATCATTTTCATTTTTAACTCTTGTGATGCCCCCTTTCTTAGGTACAACATGAATCGGACTTACCCAATTCTTTGCCGAAACAGGTAAATAATACTGCATCAAGCAATTTCAAGATCTCCTTTTTCACAACCTCTTTCATGTTTGGATTCAATCTCCTTTGTGATTCTCGAGAGGCTTTATGGTCATTTTCCAACAAAATTCTATGCATGCACATGAAGGATGTATTCCTTTAATATCATTAATGGTATAACCAATTATCCTTCTATGCTTCCTAAGAACTCTCAATAATTTTCAACCTCACAAATCAATTTAGCACTAACAATCACAGGATATGTAGAATATTGCCCTAGAAAAGCATACACGAGATTTGTTGGAAGAGGTTTCAACTCTACCTTAGGTGCTTCACCTTTTTAAACTTTGATGATGAAGTCGTTTCGTGCTTCAAGTCCCCAATTTTTTCAATATCAGCCATAGGCAATGTTTGTTTTCCTTCCAAAATTGTTGCATATTCTGCAGCTTATTAAATCTCATCCTTTTTTTTGATGTTATGAACCAAACAAGCTTCTAAGGGATCTTTAGGATGTTGCTTTTTAAGCACTTCTCTAACTTCTTCATCTATCACATCAACTCTCAAATCTCTAAATTTTTCCAATCTCTCAATTGCCAAGAACCCTAATTATGCATTTGCGATAATTCATGAAATCAAAGTGTACAAATCACATCCACCAACTCATTTAAGCTTGTTTATACATTTAATTCCATCAATTACCATCAAACCCTAATTCCCCTTATGTTGGCCGAATTCCCTACCCCTCCATTCCCATAAAATTTTCTTCATTTTCTTCACAATTTCCATGTATCTAAACTAATTTTCAAGTAATCTTTCAAGAAGTTAAACTAATTCATACATATCTTAATTTGTGAATTTTCTAAGTCCTCAAACCTCCTTTCTTTCTTCTTCTTTTTGTTGCCAATCACTTTACCAAGGTCCAAAAGCAAGGTTTACTTAAGGGAATTAGGGAATTTATGGCTAAAATTAGGGTTTATAAGAGCTTGAGATTTTCTTTCATGGTGGAAGAAAGAAAATGAGAGAGAGAGAAGTGAGAGAGTGGACGACTAGAAGAAGATAGAAATGATTTTTCTCTTTTTTTTTTATTTGGTCTTTTATGTCAACATTTATCCATAATTTCAAAATTTTAAATTATAAATTTTTATTACATAATGCTTACATCATTAATGATGTCATAAAGCTTTTTCTTTTTAAATTTCTTTTCTTTTTGTTTTCTTTTCTTCCATTCACCTCTTCAATTTAATTCTATTTTTCATAATTTTAATTTCCTAAATTTTAATGTATATTTAGGCCGAAAGTCACCTCTAAGGGTGAATTGACCATTTTGCCCCTTTATCAGTCTAATCCGTTATTGTAATAGCACTGAATTGCTTCCGGAACTCTGGTTCAATTATTTGAGCTGGTTCTCTATTCTTTTCTGTGATTTTCACATTACCATTAGCTTCGCAAAAATCCTTAGGCCTAGGGTGCCATAAGGTCCCACTCGAAAATAGGGTAGCGACTGACCTCGCAGTCACTTCCCGGTTCGGTCACCCATCGTTGTGGCCTTGACTCATTTAACCCATTATGCCTTGTTTTCTTGATTTCTATTTTACCTTCATGTAACTGTTATTAATTTTTTGTCTGTGGCTTTTCTAGGTGACTTAAATATAGTTCTAAGCCTCTTGACTGTCTAAACTGACACTGGTTACCGGAACAGTGAAATGCATAGAACTAATAAATATAGGGGTGTTACATCAACATGTATTTTATATATCTATATAATTTTAATAATGTATAATTTATGAAAAAAATTTGTTAAACCAATTTAATTAAATTTTTATTAATTGAAACTATAAATATTATTTAATTAATTTGAAATTAATTAAATCAAAATTATTAAATTAATCACACGGTAAAAAAATTGTAAAAACACTAATTTAACTTCAAAATTATTATAGATACAGATAATTTTTTATAATTATAGATATAGATTTTTTTTATTATTTGGGTTTCCTTTTGATTGCTAGTCTACTTGAATTTGTTGTGCCTTGAATATGGATACAGTTCTTGTGCTCAAGTGTTGAATTTTTATTTTCTATTATATTCAATATCATAAACTTCATTTCTTGGATGGATTATTGATTCTCTCAAGTTCATTATATAGGCTATAAGGGTAGCTGTAAGATAAAAAGAAAGAGAACACACAGAATGAATAGAGAGAAAAGAGAAAGGTGAGGATCTTGAAAGCATGGGGTTTTATGTTCAAGGGGGGAGAGAGACTGTGAGAAATGTTTAAAGATACAGAAAAGAGAAACAATGAAAAAAAATGGGAGAGAAACATGATAAGAGAGCTTAGAGAGAGAGAGAGAGAGAGAGAGAGTAATGCAGTGCATAAATCAAAAACCAAATCTGAAGACCTGTGGTTTCTTATTTTCACAAGAATTTTTATTTTTAATTTTATATTTTATTTTTTAGATAGGTGTTATTTATATTTTCTGGTTTATTTAGAATTCTAAAATATTATTCCCATTTAGTTTAGGTCTTTAAATATTTTTTATACTTAGATTAGAACTTTTGAATTTATTGCTAATTAGATTAGGATTTAAAACTCTATAAATACTCATTCTATTCCCATTATATAGAAGTTCTTCATATTTATTCAATGAAATTATTCTTTTTATAAAACTGTTTTTACTTTATTTATCTTAAACTTTGAATTAAATCTTGTTTATTTTAAGTTTTCAGATTAAATCTTTTTTATTTTAAAGAGTTTGATTATGTATCAATCCTTTTATGAGCAACAAGACGCGTTAGGTGGTATTAGAGTAGGGATTTTACCCTCATACTAATTATGCACTTGAGTATCCGAAAACTAGCAAAGGGACAAGCCTTTTTTCAAGTGGGGGTGAATGATGAGGAGCATTTATTTTATTTTATTTTTCTATTTTAATAGGAATATTTATTAGTTATCCAATTTCAATTAGGATTAGTTATTTTTCTACTTTATCTAAATTTTCTATTGTCTTTATGTTTACCTAAAACTCCTAGATAATAGTTATTTTATTCTAATTAGTTTAGGACTATCAAACTCGATAAATACCCCATTCTATTCAGATTTTGTGACTTTGTTTATTTCTTCAATTTTCAATAAAATTTCTTTGCTTACTTTTATCTTTTTCTTCTTGAGGTTTAGATTAAACAATTGTTGTTCTTTGGAGATTTGTTCTTGTGACAATTTCTGCACGCTATACGCTGCGTCGGAGGTAGTGGTGGCTAATAACCTTGTAATGGTGATCAGATGTTGCACATAGTTTGTCAAGAAATTGAACAGCATTTAAGAATGAATACAAGGCATCACTTTCAATAGATTCATCTCTTACTGAGAGTTTGTGATGTTAAGAATAAAAGCCGTAAATTGAATTAAGCTATAAAAGTTTACCATGAAACAAAAAATATAGAGATGGAAGCAAATCTTACTAAGACATCAAAGGGCATTGAATATTTGAAACAAGAACCAAGATATCAACTTGAATTAGAAGAACAACCTGAAGTTGAAGAAGAATCCAAACTTGAAGAATCTAAAACTTCAGTTGTATTGTGTTTCGCTATGGTGGATGATGATGAGTTCGAGCTAGAATTTCTTGAACAATCAACTTTAGAGAAAAAAGTTTAGATCAATGAGATAGAGCAAGAGAAACTTGAACAAAGTGATAAGAGGTTGTGCATTGTTTGTCAAGCAATTGAACAGAAATTAAGAATGAATACAAGGCATCACTTTCAATAGATTCGTCTCTTACTAAGAGTTTGTGATGTTAAGAATAAAAGTCATAAATTGAATTAAGCTACAGAAGTTTACCATGAAACAAAAAATATAGAGATGGAAGCAAATCTTACTAAGATATCAAAGAGCATTGAATATTTGAAACAAGAGCCAAGAGATCAATTTGAATTAGAAAAACAACCTGAAGTTGAAGAAGAATCCAAACTTGAAGAATCTAAAACTTCAGTTGTATTGTGTTTCACTATGGTGGATGATGATGAGTTCGAGCTGACATTTCTTGAACAATCAACTTTAGAGAAAAAAGTTTAGATCAATGAGATAGAGCAAGAGAAACTTGAACAAACCATAGAGGTTTCATTAGAAATTAAAGATCGAACAATCCATTGAGACCATAGTGGAAAATAAAGAAACTCAAATCATGGAGTTTATTAAGATTTGAAGATTTTCCTAATCCTTTTAATTCCTATTATTTTTGTTGATTTTATTTCTCCAGATATTTCTAAAGATGCAAAGGAAGACATTGAATTCCTCAACTCAATTTTGTTCAAGACATTTTATTAATATCATCCAATATTTCTTGTTCTACCAATGGACTTTTGATTAAAATTTAAGGTCAAAATTTTTAAAAAATGCGAGTAAATGACACGGTGCACAAATCAAGATCAAACTCGAAGGACCTGAGTTTTCCCATTTTCACAAGAATTTCTATTTTAATTATATTTTTTTATTTTCCTAGACAAATTTTATATATATTTCCAAGATTATTGAGGACTCTAAAATATTATTCTTATTTAGTGTAGGTCATTAAATAATTTTACTACTTAGATTAGAACTTTTTAATTTATTACTAATTATATTAGGATTTAAAACTCTATAAATACCGATTTTATTATTATTATGTTGAAGTTTTTAATATTTATTCAATGAAGTTTATTTTTTATAAAATTATCTTTGCTTTATTTATTTTAGACTTTAAATTAAGTCATATTTATTTTAAAGTATTAAATTATATCTTATTTATTTTTAAGGGTTTGATCGTATGTTAATTTTTTTGTACTGCATACCATGTCAGAGGGAGAGAGGCTGAATAAGTGAGAAATGCGACTGAGAAAGAGGAAATAATTTTTTTATTATTTGACACTTGCAATATGTAATATATTAAAAAAAATTAAAAAGAAAAAAAATTACACACTTAATCTACCATATCTAATGATAAAATTATGTATAAATATGTGATTTAATTTTTTATTTATCCTTTAATATTCATATAATTATAGGCAAATGCAATATATAAATGATATGGTAAACTAAATTTATTTAAAAATCTTTCAAGAAAAAAAAATATTATGCAATTAGCTATGCAAATGTTGAACACAAGGGTAAGAGCATGTGTTACTTTATTCATATTTATAATTTATAAAATGACTTATATTTATGTGGTCGTAACCAACATTAAAATTTGGTGTTTTCGAGTATATTTAATAATTTTTTAAATTTAAGAAAAGGGCAATTGGACTGACGCGTGTCAATCGCTTTACGATTTTGACTCGGCGGAGCCACCGGAGAGAGAAAGAAATCCTGCGCTCTCCTCCTTACAATATTGACAGAAACTTCCGTAATAAATAAATAAAAATCCAAAATCCTCAATTTCATGTGCATTTGAGTTTCATTTCGCAGCCTCAGCTCCGTCCCTCTTCTTCTTTTTTTTTTTTTTCGATTATTTTTTTTTTATTCTGTCATTTTTGCAATAATATTTGATAAAATAAAACCAAACAAAAAACACGATTTTATTTCAAAAAATTGTCATTTGGCAGAGAAGAGAACGCACACACAGAGAGAGAGAGAGGGGATGATAGAGAGATCCACAAAAACGATTCGTTTTGGGAACAAAACCGGTGCCACAGATCGTTAGTCGTGGAATCTTTTACGAGTATAATCTGATTCGATTCCGATTGAGAATATTGTTGTTGACCGTACGAACGATCTTTGTGGACCGGAGAGGATGCCGTCTCACGGGGATCTGGACCGTCAGATCGAACACCTCATGGAGTGCAAGCCGTTGCCGGAGGCCGAGGTCAAGACTCTCTGTGATCAAGCCAAGGCGATTCTCGTCGAGGAGTGGAACGTGCAGCCAGTGAAATGTCCGGTCACCGTTTGCGGTGATATTCACGGGCAGTTCTACGATCTCATCGAGCTCTTTAGGATAGGAGGGAATGCGCCTGATACCAATTATCTCTTCATGGGCGACTATGTAGGTCTGTTTTCGATTCATTTTTATACTTATTTTCCGTATACAAAATTCTGGACCTTGATTTTTATTTTATTTTTTAAAATTTGCTTCGTAGATGGATTTGGAAACGAATGAGGATTCGAATTCTGAATTTGACATAGATTTATCTATTTATTTAAATTTGTGTGTATTGATATGATCAATGAAGAGTTGATTTTATATTTTTGGACCCTCATATATGAGGATTTCGTTCTACTGCTATAAATGTTTTTTTTTTTTTTTTAGTTTGTGTTCTAATTGCCCAATAAAGGGAATTGTTTTAAGACCTTATCGTGGAATCTGAAAACTGATAGAGATATGGGCTCTATCGTTTATAGTTGATTTATTATTATTATTATTATTATTATTATTATTATTATTATTATTATTATTATTATTATTATTATATTAGTTTTTTTTTTTTTTTTTAAAAAAATAGTCCGCGATTCTGATTTATGAATTTCTGATTAGCTGCTGAGAGGATGCTCTAGAGATGGTATGTTTTGTTGGGTTATGAGCCTTTGTTTTCCTTAATTGTGCAATGGAAATTACAACAAATTAAATAGAGAAAAAGAAGAGAAATTAATTTACATTATATTGTTTGGTAACCTTATGTGAGGAAGTGGATAAAAAAGAAAAGAATGGTGTAAGGGCCCATTCACAATTTCAACCTTTATAATTTTTTTTTCACTTTCTTCTCCTCCTTTACAATTCGAATTGGAGAGAAATTTTTATAAGGTTTGGAGAGAAATGAGGAAATCTAATTTTCATTGTTTCTCCTCTTTTCTTTTTCTTTCCTCTAATTGCTATCCAAATAAAAGAAAATAGAGAAATGATATTTCTTTTCTTTTCTTTTCTTTTCCATCCTTTTCTCTCAAAAACACCAAAGCATTATTGATTGACTTGAGTGGTGCTCTAATTATGAGCCCAAATTTCTATTGACTGAGCTGAGGATATGCTTAGCAATTGATAGGGGGATGATTAGGTCACAGCGTTAGTATCAATGATTACTGCCTATTTCAATGGTTAAACCATGTTGGACATGGGTAGCTTGCTACATTTCTTGTAAAGTTATTGACTCTATAAAAGTATTTGTAATCTCGTCAATTACATCAATGCAGATCGTGGGTACTATTCAGTGGAGACTGTCACACTCTTAGTGGCCCTGAAAGTTCGTTACAGAGATAGAATTACAATTCTTAGGGGAAATCATGAAAGCAGGCAGATCACTCAAGTGTAAGATTATGTTTATCTCTATCAAATCAAGTCTGAATGTTATTTTACCATTTGAATTATGCTATTATATATTCTGCAGGAGCAGCTAGTTTCTATATTTTATGAGTTATAGTTTGTTGATTGGCTCACAAGTTGCTGGAATTTTGTACTGCATTCTTTATTGCATAGTGGAACTCTTTATTTTGAAATATTGACACCATGGTTTTAATAACTGCCGTTATATAAAGCTTTTTTACTTATCGTTACTGTTATTATCAAATTTTTAAATTTATAATTATAAAGGCCATTACCAGCGTTATTTAAAGGTAACGACCGTTGCTGACCGTTATGTAATGGTCATAACAGTCGTTACTTTTTTAGCATTCTTGACTTGTTTAGATTTCTTTCATGTGAAATGCTGTAGAGAAAACTTTTTTTAAGTAAAAAACTATTTTGGCTCATTTATTTAGCACTTTTTCATTCTCTCTAGGCAACTAAGCCATTTTCTCTCAACTTTCTTTAAATTTTCTCTACAACCAACTCAGGTGAAATCATTCATTTCCTTACAAATTTTTTAGCTTACGAGCATGGATCATCAAATAGACAAGTTAGTTTTGAAGTAAAGGAGACGGAAGGATGTGTTATTTATTTTTTCTAATTTTTAGTTTTTTTTGAATATTTTTAGGTAAATACATAAATAATTATGAAATAATATCGAAGAAAATTTTAAGTTTGAATAATGTTTGCAAAGTGTAAATTTAGGCTTTGGCAAGATAAAATTAAAAAAAAAAAATCATAAAATTAACTATTAAAATTGATTTTTAAAATTGAATAGTAAATAAGTTTACAACCTAATTACTTAGCAAGTTAAATAATCTAATTCCTAATTACATAATAAATAAGTTTACAATATAAGCTGATGATCGGAACTCTGTAGTCCTAGGATCAAAGTTAAGATAATTAAAAATCTCTTAGATAATTATTTTGGTGGTAATAAGGTTAGTTATTAACTATTTTCTTAATTATTTTAGTTTTAAATTGATTAATACTAATGATGTATAAGAATTATAGTTCTAATGTCTTTATTTGATACATTTGTACATATTATTTAATTATATATCTTAATTTTAATTATATTTTTAAAAATTTATTCATTTTATATTTTTGTAAAGTTTTTAAAAAAGTTTGCATTGTAATAAATTTCATTGTTACGTTACGACTATTACAGATTCATTTTTATTACTCACGATCGTGACCGCGAACACGGCCGCAATTGTGATTCAAAACCATGATTGACACTAAAAGATGTGGTGCTTGAGCATAAATGTCAAAATGTCGTATTTCTGGCCTTGTGTGTCAACCTGTCCAATAGCTCCCCATTGGTGGGGTTTATAGGGTACTGTGTCATTAGACTGTGGTAGTGATTATTTAGTAATAAAGTGGGTGTATCAGAAAATCTTGTCAGTGTAGAAGAGAATCTTTCCCACAATCCCATTGAATTGAATTATGAAGCCACTGCATCCATAAACTTTATGCAAAGGAATCTTCTATTCCCAAATCACAAGAGATTTTGCGTCACTGGTTATAGGTAATGATGAATGACTACTTTGTAGAAAACTATTGTTTGCGATTAATATATCTTATCCTTTGATGATATTATGGACCTGCACCCAACTTTTAAGTCCCGGTTAAGTATGTCAACAATTTTGATTTGACTCCTATACCTTCCTTTGGTAACTTTAATTCATTTATTTTTCCATATTATATTGCCACCCATATGGGTGTCAAATTGCCACCCAGGCATCAGAAATATTCTGGGCCTATTTGATGACTATTTTTTGGGAGTGGTAATTGTTGGATGCTGTGCTCAGCTCTATCACCCAAGGCAGATAAAGGGTAGTAATACTAGAGTGACAATACTGGCAGTGAACAAATTTGATTGTTGTCAGAGTTATCAGTAACTTATAGAAGATTAAAAAGGTGGTAGACTAGGGAGATTTGGCAAGTTGAGTATTTTTACAGTCACTGAAAAAAGTCCAAAGAAAAAGAACCAAACCTTCTTCTTGTGTAGAAAAAAGTTAAATTATAGATGTCATGAGAGCTTATAACCAACCAACATAAGAAAAAAAGGATTCTAGATATAGATGAGATAACTGTTAAGACAGTCATCTTTATTATTTGCAATAAAATTTGTTTATTATTATCTGCTAGAGCCAGGAGTTTTTTTTTTTTAGTCTCATGCATGCATGACCATTCATGTGATTGTTAACTATTTCAATTGCAATTCTTATGGTCGTGGTTTTTATTCCACTTTCAGGTATGGTTTCTATGATGAGTGCTTGAGAAAATATGGAAATGCCAATGTGTGGAAGTATTTCACAGATCTTTTCGATTATCTACCTCTTACAGCCCTTATTGAGAGTCAGGTTGGAGTTACAAATATTGCAGACTATTTTGCTTAATGTAAGTGAATGGAAAGACTGACTGCCAGAATTTTGTCTTGCAGATCTTCTGTTTGCACGGTGGACTTTCACCATCTTTGGATACATTAGATAATATCCGAGCTTTGGACCGTATACAAGAGGTACAGTTAATTGCTCTCAACTCTTGAACTAGGCTCTTAACAAAATATGGCTGAAGGAATACATCTAAACATGTTGTACTTGTTATGCTTACAAATTTGAAGACTAGCCTAAATGATATACATTATGATTACTTTTGTGGCTTGCAAAAAATAGCAGCCTGTAAAATTTTGTACTTTAGTGCACTTTTAATAACTCCACACTTTGGTGACTCAGGTTGTCCAGAACTCAATATTTAGTCTAAAACTGAAGTAAAAGCTAAAATTTGGTACCATTTGTGTTAAATAAACAACTATTTTAAGTTTTTTAGGGAGTAAAGAATAGGTCTTGCAAGATAGATTGAAGTTTAGTTAGCATTAAGTCAGTGATTTTATCTAGTTTTATCTTATAATTACTGTTCTTTTTTCATTAGGGATTGAATTAATATCACTACATCGCATTTCCTTTTTCCCCACTGCAATCTATATTTAAAACATCTCCTTCATTAATTTGCATGTATGCACAATTCACTAGTCTAGTAGTAGTTCTATGATTTTATATATTGCTAGCCTCTAGATTTCTTCATTTTTATTACTCTGAAAATGATCACATCTTTATCTTTTTCTCTACACAAGTAGGTTCCACATGAAGGACCTATGTGTGATCTCTTGTGGTCTGACCCAGATGATCGATGTGGTTGGGGAATATCTCCTCGTGGTGCTGGCTATACATTTGGACAGGATATAGCTGCTCAATTCAACCATACCAATGGGCTCACTCTGATTTCACGAGCGCACCAGCTCGTCATGGAAGGATACAATTGGTGTCAGGTGAATGAAGCCAGACAAGACATTACTTAAATATATGTTCTTCCTCGCACACAAAAAATTATGTAAAATAAATGATGTTATTGATTGTTACTTTAATTTCTCTTCAGGAAAAGAATGTGGTTACTGTATTTAGTGCACCAAACTATTGCTACCGGTGTGGGAATATGGCTGCAATTCTCGAGATTGGGGAGAACATGGACCAGAACTTCCTTCAATTTGATCCTGCACCTCGGCAAATTGAACCTGACACCACGCGCAAGACCCCTGATTATTTTTTATAATTTTCATATTTCTGCCTTCTGTTTGTAAACCTTGTTTGCTGCTGTATCACTGTAGATGTGTCTTAAAAAAGAGGATTTTTTGTTGTTTAAGGTGGGATTGATCCACATCATTATTCTTTGTTTGGAGTTTGTCCTGCTGCTGCTGCTTTATTAATGTGCTCAAGTAAACCCATAGGAAAGTTGACAGAAGGCACCAAAGGCCTTATTTCTTGTATATTTTCAGAAGGAAGCAGCAATAACATGATATATCGTGTTCTGTAATTTTGCAATTTTACGGTAGAGAGTTGCTGGTTTTTGGGCGAACAAGTTGTGTTTGATGTGACACTCGTTACACCCCTTGTGGTTGTGGGCTTCTTTATGCCTCTTCTTCTGCTTATATGCAACCATGCAAGGGATACTGCAAGCCGTGCAGGCCTATGAGGTAGAAATTATTATTGGCTTCCTTTTAAATTTGTTGCCAATGTATCACTTGCAGCCGATCTCATATAGATTTTACTTATAAGGTAAGAGGTGAAGTCGTCCTTGTGGAGAGCTATTATTTACTTGAATATTACGTACTTATATATATATATATATATATATATATATATATATAAATAAATTTTTTATATTTTTTCTCACTTTATACTCACTCTTTTCAATTTGGCTCTGCTAAATATCATTTTTTTTAACATAAAATTATAAATGAGTTTATATTAGCATAATTATTTTTAAGAAAGACAAAAGACTTAATTTAGAACCTCTTATATATATAAAAAATAATTGGGATAATAACTAATGAGTTGCATATCAAGGAAGTTAAATTTTACTAGAATTTGGGGCGTAACAATTTCCAGGGGTTTTATTGAGAGAGATTAAAATACATGTTAATCTTGTATTTTTAATTAAAAAATAATTTGGTGTTAAGATTTCATTTTTAACCCTAGGCTAATGTATGATTTGAGCTAGTTGCGGACTAGAATTGACGATTTAGTGCTTGGGAAGGGACTGAATTATAATCGCACTTAACTAATTTGATTTTAATTGGTTGTAATCCTGATTCAAGCTCGAATTAATAATGGTCTCAATTTCAATTTTTGTTGGTTTTGGTTCTAGTTTGAATTCGATTTTGTCCACTTAGTGCTCTTTAAAATCGCCACATAATTTTAGATAATTGATTTGAACCAGACTAAATCAGTGGCTTGAATATAATTCCTTAGGAAGGGCCCTAATTGACCCCATAGTCAATTCAAGCCTAGAATCATTGACTCAGGCGATTCCAAGCTTAACCTTGACCGATCCCAAATCGGTTCAAGGCGTCAATAGGCCTCTGGACCCTATGTAAACCCCTCCATCCATCCCTCAGTCTTTTTCTCTCTCTCTCTCTCTGTCTCTTTTTCTCTCTCTCTCTCTCTTTTCCCTTCATACTCTCTCTCTCTCTCTTCACAAAATCACAATAACAAATCAAGAAGCAAATAACTAAATCAACAAAATTCACAAAATCCGACGACACTAGAGCCCTTATGGCCACAACTGGGTCTACCAACCCAATATATTTCAGCATTACATTACCAATGTTTTTTAAATTCTCTTCCTCTTCCAAAACCCATCTCCAAATCATCCAATTTTCAATGCTTTTATGATTCTCTGGTTCTCTCTGCTTGGAAAACTATCAGCTTCTCTACTTGGTCTCTTCAGGTTAACCCGAGTTGCGACAATTTACACCCAACTGGAGCATACCTTATTGCCCATCAATCGAATCCCTTTTTAATTCTACTTTTGTGGTGTATTATGCACCAAAAGAGCATTCTTTAGAGCTTAGAGCTGCAATGACATCTGATTTTTAGCTAATATTCTTTTCACAAAATTCGTTTCTAATCGGAATTTGATCCATTTTCTGCCGTGAGACATGGAAATAAAACGAGGGTGCATTTTGCTACTATAAATTGCAATGTGAGTATGTTGTTGCTACAATTGCAATGGCTGGAGCTGGACTTGGAGTCCCCATTCAAATCCACTTCCAGGAAGGTTAAAAAGAAAAAAAAAAAGGTGGTCATGATTGGGATACAAGAATTCGATTTGTGAGGAAGAGCAGAGGGGCGGAAGATCAGGGAGGATGTGAAATTTTTTGACCCCAAAAGTGTGAAGTCTATGGCCAAGGTCCACTTATTGAGTTTCGTGTTGCCTCCGCTAAACTTTTTTACTACATATTTTTGTAATGGCAGATATTCATTTCAACGCTCCCCTTCAGTACAACTAAAATAAACTCAAGTTTATAAATTTAATTGTCAATTGAATTGCATATTCTGGCCCATCTAGAGTTTGATTTCTTTAGTTCTTTTATTAGCCAATGAATCTATCTGGCATCTTTTGAATTCTGGATTGTGGACTGTTCTCATACATGTGAAATTTTCTTTTATCCAAAGAATGTTGAAAACTGTCAGGCAAAGTCTAGTTGTTAAATTTGCAGTTACTTTCAGGAAAATGATTTAAACCCATTGGGTTTGGCTCTCCCTTGATATATATTCTGTCTCAATTTGTTGTAATCGGCTAATATGGGACTCCAACAGAGGGGAGGGGAGAGGGTTTTAGGGTTTGTGAGAGTAAAAATTGTTGGAGGTTTATGATTTTGCAGAGATAAAAGGGAGAGAAAAAGTAAAATTTTCATCCGTGGAGCTTCCATGGCTCTGCTTTTCTCCCTTTGAGTAGAACTAAGAATGGGAGAGTCGAAGGAGCTATAAGGAGAGGAATACGCAAGAGAATGGGGAGGTAAAGGGCGTAGATTACAAGGCCTCAAGGTAATTTTCGAAATGGCTTAAAACTTAATTTTATCCCTATACTTACCGGGAAATTTAAATTTAGCATTTTCAAAATTTTTTGTTTAAATTGATATAAAAATTTCAATTTAAATTTAGTGTATCTAAAAAATAAACGAATTAAGAAATTAAACTTAAGTCACTTTTAAGTTTAAATCAATAAATTTAAATTAAAAAATTGAATTTCTTAATTTTTTATTTAAATAAAAAAAATAAAAAATTTAACTCATAAATTTTAATTTGTAAGTTGCATTAAGCTTTAATTGAAAATTTTCAATTAATTTAAAAAAATTAAAAATAAGTTAAATTAAAATTTTCAGAAATTAAACATTTTGCCATTTGAAATTCCCAAAAAAATATATAACGAAAAGAACATTTTGTTTTGTTGACGGAACGATAGAGACCAAATCAATTTTCACGAAAAAACATATAAGGATTAACTCATAATTTTTAACATGTAACTAATTTATATTTTACTCTTTTATCAGGGTCCAAAATAAAATTACAATTTTATCTATCATTGGCAACATGCAATCAAATGAGATCTTTCAAGCAAACATAATATAATAGGTACTTTTCCCATTTGTTGCCAAATAAATACAATTATAGAAACTTTTTATCTATGATACAATGGTTATACAGAGGCTATAATTCAGAAAAATCATTACACATAAAAATGAAAAACTAGCCATTTCACTACAAAAAAGAGAATAAGAACAAAACCAATTGCAAGCTGCAAATAGTGCACGGTTGACCCTCCATTATATGCGAAACTCAGCAGCATTAAAACTTTTTTCATCATTAAAATCGGACTTCAAATAGAGGACATAGTCTTAAAACTAGAAACTTTGAATTAGAACCTGGAGTTCATCTGAATCCTCCCTCCCCCAGCTCCTGACACGGTAACTGTCTGCTTTCTTCGGAAGTACACAGTCCAACCACTTAGGCAGAACAAACACAAAACAATCCCCTGCTCAACATGATTACTAGCCCAAGCATCAATACTCACATTATGCACTTTATTATTTATAAGATATCAACAAAAAGGATATTAAATTCCCGTAGATTACTTGCATTATTCATAACAATTTTGCACTTATCAATTACAAAATGGAAGTACTGTAAATGAAAAGAAGATGTTCAAAGTGTTTCCTTTAAAATTTGAACCTTCTTTGCTCTGTTCTAATAAGATTCATGATTCAATAGTTAAATATCTCTCTCCCTCTGTCAACTTTCTAAAATTCATTAATTCATAATTTCCAAGTAAACAATGTGACATGTCATGCTTACAGATTGAGTTCTTTCTTTTCTTTTCTTTTTGTCTGGTAAATCTATAAATTACTTGCATGTCAAAAAAGAGAAGACACATTTTTTTTCCTTGAAAAAGGAATTGAATACTTGATGCAGTATAGGAAGATTAGAATCAGGAGTTTTTTCCCATGTAAAATTAGAAAGTTTTATTTAGAGTTTCTATTGCTTAGGAAGTTTATTACTGCTAGGTCTATTATTACCTAGTTTATCTTATTTAGTATTCCAAACTAGGGTTGAATTAGGTTCTAAAATCCTAATGTGATTCAGTTTTCAACTCTTTAAATAGGGCTAGTTTCTATTATTTAGTAGCTTTTAACAACGATTATTATTGAGAAATCGTTTCCTTTCCCTTAGGAAATCGTTTCCTTTGATATCTAATTCCCAGGTTCTACATCAATGCTAATACAAGTACTCAGAATCATCATAACAACAGGCATTTCTACTGCAAACCCACATAAGTTAAACCCTTAAGGCTCCATTTTAAGGGGTTCATTGTTTACTATATATCATATTGGCTACAGTATTGATGAGGAAATGGTCAACATCTATGATTTGAAACAGTTAAAAAGAAACATGAAGATACGAGGCAATATTAAAACTTTCAAGAATGACATTCTAAATTCATATCTTACTCACAAACAATGTTTATGCTATGTTTGTATCGAGAATAAAGATAAGTATGAAGAAACACAGGTCACCTTCTCTTTTGCATTGTAAATAAACATATAATTGCAATTAAAGGATCAAGCTTCAACTGCTATAGGCCATGGCTAAGGGCATACTGCAAAAAAAATCAGATTTATCGGAACATTTTGACCCAATATTTAACACTATTTGATCCTAATAGTATTAGGCAGTTCAATGATAGTGGAGCAAAATTTCGTGATGAATCTCATTATTTGCACAAGAGCCCTTGCATAATAATTGAGTGCCCTAAAAAACATAATCAGATTGCACAAAGAGAAGGGGCATAAAACATGACATTAACGTACCTCAAAACCAACTACTGACAACTTCTCTTCATTAACCGGTGTTATACAGCTTCTATAAGTAATGTAAGCCTGTGATCCATCCTCTAATGTGGATGAATCATCCAGTAAACTTCTATGGTTTGAAACAGTGTCATGCAACATTACATGTGCATTTGCATTTTCATGAGAGATCTCTATAGTGGATCGACTATTCTGAGACTTGTTCTCATTTCCATACTTTGTGCCAACTTTAATTTCAACACACTTTAAAGGGATTCGATAACCAGTCTCACTGCAACGATATTTTTCATCACTCTACAAGAGAGAGGAAAATGAATACAGCATGCTCACCAGCCTACAGAATCTCCAAAACTAAACAAGATACTACCAATAGAAAACAGTATTTTTACAATGCATATACCATCACTTATGATTTAGAAATATGAATTATTTGCATGAGTATCAAATGTCACCCACAGTATGCATTAACCAAGAAATGTGAAATGAAAGCACACATGGGTGGCTCCTCAACTATCACAATTTGAATGCTGAGATATGATGATTCAAACTAATTAATCATAAGCAAAATATGGAATTTTTTTGGCTCATAACAGACAGAAGAATAGTTATAAGACAGTATAGTTGAGATATATATGTTTCATAATTTTCCTTTTCATATGCAAAAGCTTGCATAACACAAAGGAATTTGCATTTTCTTGTAGAATTTTATGAGACTCAACAAACAAGATTTGTGTTTGGTTAAAAGTTTTTTTTTTCTTTTTTTATTCTCAATGGATATGTAAAAGGACTCTGATTGAACAAATTGAAGCACAAATTTCCAACTTTTACAAGAGATCCTCTGTACCCTACATAAACTCGATGCACGCCTTTCAATTTTCTAAAATTATGGTGCAGGCTTAAATTAAAAAGACACTGTTCATTTTTGTTTTACTCCAGTACCACTAAGCTCATTGGTGAAACAGTTCATTCTTGTACCTACATAATTATGCTTATGGTATTTGATTCAAAAAAATTAAGAAATTGACGGAGAATCACTAAAATCAATTGAACAATTCTTATGCCCAAAACTTTCTCAGCTAAATCAATTGAAAATGCAAACATTTATCCAACACACAAAGAAAAAGAATCCAATTGAGGCGAAAAACCTTCTCAGAGTAGAGGCAGGGAACGCAGGCGCCAGAAGGAGAGCAATCGAAGGTAAGGTTAGTTCCGCGAGGTTTCTCTTTCAAACCAAGTAACAATCTGCGCCCAACGCCTCCATTTCTGTATCAAAAAGGGGGAAAAAATAAAAATAAAAATCAGCATCCAAAATTTGAACTTTAATTTGATTAGATTAAAGGCAAAATTGCTTACGTTGCGTGATCAGAGGCGTGAATGGAAGATGCACAGAGTAGCGCCACAGCTACCAAGTATACAAGGAGAGGGAGAATCACTTGTGAATTCCATGGCTCCATCTCTCTTCTATTTCTCTGCGTTTCACTTGTGAATGGTTTTGCCCCTTTTTTTTTTTTGTTCAGATATAATGGTTGGTAATAATTTATATTGATTTGCAATAATAAAAATAATATAAAATATTAAAATAATTTATGTCTCATTATATATTTAATAAATTTTTATTATAATTACACTTTTTTATTTTTAACAACATTCAATTCAATTGCAAGCATTGTTTGAATTTACAGCATTCAGCACTCAAAATATGTGGTCAATTATTGTAGGTAGCTAATTTTCAAATGAATTTTATGTGTAACTTAGCTCTTGCAATGATAATAATAAAAAAAAAATTCGTCTGCTCCTGCCTCTGTGAATTTAAATTAAAAAAATAAAAATAAAAAATCCATAATATGATCTATTTGCAAACAGATCTCTGCAAATAGAATTCAAAGTTTAAAAAAAATAAATAAATAAGAAACGAAGAAGATTAAGAGTATGTTTGGATATTTTGAAGGGGAGGAAGGAAAATAAGAGAGGGAAAATAAAATTATTTTCCCTCTCTTATTTTCCTTTCTCATGTTTGGATAAATGAAAAATAAAAGAGGAATGAAAGAAAAATAAATTTATTTTCCTTTGTTTGGAAAGAGATTGAGTGGAAAGAAAATAATATAAATTACCATTTTATCCTCTTTTATAAATTATATTTTTACTATATACTAGCAAATTCATAAATAATAATACAATTAAACTATTTAAATAATAATAATAATTCCCTCATCCTTTCTACTTTTTCATGTAATATAGACGGAGATAAGATTAACACAAATAATATAATAATATTTCTTTCCTAAATAAAAAATAATATAATAGATTTTATAGATCACATAATACAATTAATTTTCTTACAATACTTAGATGCTTGGCATTCCTATAGCCATAATTAACATTGCCTATTGCTGCTATTGTTTCAAGCAAAATCTAATTCCAATATTGATGGTATGTCTTATTAACCATTAAAATTTATACATATAAATCAAAATACTATCATTTATGCTTAATATTACATACAAAATAAATTCACATAACACTAAATATCATCAGTTAAACAACATACAGTCAATTAGCCTTCATCTTTAAAACACTTGTCATTCACAACTCTCATCAACCATTTCAAACGCCTTGCACGTGGAACACCAAAAAATGACCTTGTTGCTGATGGATTTTTTGAAAGGTAACAATAAGCTGTCATCACGAAATCTGGATGGACCCCTATTAATTCCAACTCTGTAAATAACTCTTCCTCTTTATAATAATGGGGTCAACCACTTTCAAGAATTGCAAGAGACTTTTCTGCAATAGCATTTCCTCTTTCTAAGACTTCTGACACCCTTTCAATTCTACTATTTAACCTTTCATATTGCTTTTCTAACATCTCCATCATTGAAACTTTGCATTTATAACCTCTAGAAGAAGTGCCCTGAGAATGAAGTGAAGGTTCAGGACTATTCGTATTGTTATCAGTGACCTCATTAGCCCAATTGAACTCACTGTCAGACATTATGACATTTTCAAATGTGTCATTCAAATCAATTTGAGATGAACTTCCCTCCCGTTGCCAGCGTCTAACATTTTCTCTTGCACTTTCTGCATATTCACCTGTAGCTCTTTGGTTACCATAAAGCTCATATAGCTTGTCATAATTATTAATTGGTGTATGCATCCACTTGCGTGCTTCTAGTTTTTCCTAAATTAAAAAAAAATACCATTTTATTAAGTAAATAATTACTTAAACAAATCTAAATTAATGCAAAAGCATATAAATTATACTACTAAACTTTAACTCAATATATTCTTATAAATATTATAACCTTTACCTGAATTAATTGCTCCTAAACATCAAAAGTAGCTTCAAACAATTTTGTTACAGGATTCCAAGTAAAGCCACTAAGACCATGAAATAAATCCTTACACTCAGCAAAGATTCTCTTCAAGGTCTTCATTCGATTCTTAATGTTTGATTTTTGAATTACAGGGCCAAATGCTGCCCTTAACACTTGTAGCATATTGTCAAGAGCTCTAGTATTCAATGTTCCTTCAGGTCGATTCCCTTATGATCTTCTTCCAACATAGCATTTATCAACACATTGTCCATTTCATTTGTCCATACCACATGGTCTCTTACTGACATTGAACTTTCCTAGTTTGGAATCTTTTTCCTTCTTGGCATTTTTTATCTGCAAGAAAATTACATAACATATTTTTGCTGAATAGAAGATATTAAACTTGGAATGTAAATTGTATTCCACACATGTATATATAATAACAATAAATATCTTAGCAATATATATTTACTTATTAATGTTAAGAGATCATATATACTAGTTACACATTGCTAGTAATTGTGATTACAAGTTATTATAATAGTCATTCCACATTTGCAATGCTATTTGTTCCCTTAACATAACTTCTATTCTATAATCTGCATCCGTTACTAAACCACTAGTGCCCACATGGTGATCAGCCTCGGCATGCATAAGCTCACGATCAACTTCAGCAATTAAATTTTCATCTGGATCAACACCCATTAAGAAGTTGTGTATTATACAACATGCCAAGACAACTTCATTCATTGTTTCAAATGAGTAATGGGGTTCAGTGCCACTAGCTATAATTGGAAACCTTTTCTTAAAAACACCGAAAGCTCTTTCAATGACATTACGGAGTGATGCATGACGATGGTTAAATAATTCTTTAGCATTTTGAGGTCCACGTCTGGAGTATTCATTCAAATGGCAACGAACACCTCGATATGGTGCAATTAATCCACTCCTCAATGGTAATCCAGCATCCATGAGATAAAATTTTCCTACCAAAGGGGGAAATTAATGAATTTTTGTCCAATAACATACTTAAATGCAAAAGCTTTCCATATTCAATTATACTTACCTTGTGGAATTAAAAGTTTGTCCTCTCTATCCAATGCATTTTTTAGGATTCTTGAGTCAGAGGCAGTTCCTTCCTAACCAGGTAACGCATAAGTGAATTTCATATCAAAAGAACATGCTGCTAACATATTTTGTGTAGGCCATTCTTTTCTCCCACGAAATCTAGGGGCAAGTTCTCTTGGCACTTTAACTCGAATATGTGTTCCATCTAATGCACCAACACAATCCTATATAGACAAGTACATGCACCTAGATCTTCTTAGAAGTTATAGTAACTAAATAAAATACGTAATATATATTCATTTGACCTGAATTTTGCTTACCTTGAAGTATGGATAGAATCTATTATTATTCAAAATTTGAGGGGGAACATCAGCTCCAGTTGGTTGATTAAGGAACTTGGCTTCAAGTGCCACTACTGCTCTCAAGACATTATGAAAATAACGGCTTATTGTCTCACCTGATCGATGGAAAAAAAAATCCCAATGCGCGATTTCTAAAGTTCTGGCCTAAAAATTGTAAGAACTTAGCTACTTGCTCTTCCACTGTAGCACGTCTAAAGTCCTTAAGTAAACCAATAGCTCTGAGCTTTCCACAAAATTCAGCAAATGCGACTGGACCCATGCGAAGAATATCACGACAAATGACTTCATTTGCAGTGAGCTCACGCATTAACTTATGTAGTAATGCATCTCTTTCTGCATTTATACTGCTTAAGGGTTTAGCAATAATCATTGCTTGGATGTTCAATAACCATAAAAGATTAACGATATAACATAATAACTGAACTATAGCCTCCACTCGTTGTCGTTGCCAAGTGTCCATAACATGTTTCCACATATTTTCAAACTCTAAACCATCATTTGTATTGGATATTGACATGTCATCACTTGCATCATCTACATTATCTTCTAGGCAATTTTCTCCACTATGTTCCCTATCCATCTACAAATTAAATTATTAATACACTACTCCTAAATAATAAAAAATAAATGCATCAAAATATGGCATAATAAGATAAAGTAAACTATTTAATTGCAAACACATCTATATGTACTTATACTTTTTTGTGTTAGATTTTATAAAGTTTAAGTTTTACGTAATTGCTTTGTTTAATGATTTCTTAAGGCAACCTTAAATATGAAATTTAAGCCAACATAATGAAAGTAATACCATATCTAATGAGTAGCATGAATTTAAAAGCATTATAAAGTAGAAATTGTGCACCTCAAATTCAATATGTGATTCAAGAATTGACAGACTTCAACACGGTTGGCACCTTTCCAAATGCACTAATCAACACTTCAGGAAGAATCCGCAAATGTCTAAAGAAAGCATGCAAGTGTAGCAAATTTCTAAATTACAAAAACTAGTACAAAGTCATAAATAAATAAATATATATATATATATATATAAACACACGCATATAAAATAAATGAAGATAAGAGAAATTAATTAATCTTAATCTAACTCTTTGCTAAGTTGTGGTTGAGCATTTCAGATTTTCTTTGCAAATGTTCCTCTTTTATTTGTCCCTCAACCAGTTAGCATGCTTATGGCCTTCTACCAGTCTAATAGAAGCTATTTTGTTTCTTTCATTATATATATGTATATTGTAAAAGATTATTATTTGTTTCTAACAGAGTTCCACCCTCATGAACATAATTCCATAATATTAACAACAATTACACCCAGCCATGATCTAGTTCAGGAAAAATATTTCCATAGGCCCAAACTAGATAGGAACTGGTTTTCCCTCTCATTTCAACCAGACTAGTCCATGGTGGTATAAACTTCAAACTAGCATTTTTTTTTTGTTAAAAAGGAAAATCAACATTTAGATTGGATCAAATTTCTCACCCCCCTCCCCCCCTGGCCCGGCAGTCAATCCCAAACTCTTAGTTGTAAGGCCTAGAACCAGCCGCTAGCTAGGTCAAACAACAAATCAACAATTAATTAATTTTACTGGAAGGTGTTTCCTTTGATGGTACATTGTTTCATAGTCCATTTTCTCAACAGTTATTGAACATCAAAAACAAATAGACCCAAGTATGTTTAAATTAAGGTGCCAAAACATATGCCACAGTTAGAAGTGTCTAGTAATAAAAATAATCTCACAACATCTAAGAGAGTCAAGAAATAGGTACAAAAAATCAGACTTGAAAAATATACAACATCAAGGAAATAAGTGTGATTATATCATTGCAGCATATTTCCTAGGCAATTTCTTTAAATAAACAGCACAAACATAGTAGGAGCTATCAAAAGAAAAAAATCATTTATACATCAATAAAGCTGACAGGTGATATTCAATAGCCATTCCATTAAGAGAACTGGTTTTCCCTCTTGAGACTTATCAAATGCCTTAAGCTTGAATATTACATAATGCATTCATCTTTCTCCTTTTTCCCTCTTTTATGGATACAGAAGCATACAACTTAATGGACAACAAAGAAAAATTGAAATTGTATACTTTTTGTCCATCAAATTATGCATACAACAATGTATTCAACTTCTTATGATTGTGACCAATTTGAAATTATTAACTATAATATATAAAATAGGAACAACACCATCAGGTCATAGGTAGATTTTTTTGTTAAGCTCACAATGTATGGGAAGTGAAAGTTCTCATAATCATAAATTGAATTTCAAAAAATCATAGATAAATATGTAAACCTTCACATGAACAGATAATTTTATCTTAATCAATTTATGCTGGACAATAGAACTCTAAAAATAAATTTACTTTTCTCAAATTTCTCCATGATTTCCCGCCATCCAAACAGAAAAGGAAACAAAGCAATAATACGTATTTTAGTCTCTCCCATCCAATTTAAAAAAAAAAAAAAAAAAAAAAAAAAAAAAAAAACTCAAGCCTCGCCAATGAACAGAATGCATGAAAGGTAAATAAATCAAAATAATGAAATTCAAATGTTATTCTATCCTCATAAAAACCAAAAAACCATTTCAGTTAGTTTCTGTACACTAAAACACACACACAGAGCATAAGATCGAAAAATTTTCCTCTCAAATCACTCACTTTCCTACTAACCAGGGAAAAAAATTAAATATGAAGTGTACCGTATTGGAAGGCCCAGCTCTCGGTCGCTTGAAAGTCGTTAAAGAAGCCCAACATTGAACCTTGGCTTAACCACAGTACTCCAGTACTTCAAAATGCTTATCGCTGCAACTTGTCATACGATGATTTATTAGATTAGAGAGTTAACTCAAGAATTGAGAATCAGTTGAAGATCTAGAGAAGCAGATAATGAAATGTACCTAGGGTTTTTGATTTGGTAGATAGCCACTCAATAAGAAAGAAGAAAAAGAACAAAAAAGCAGAGACACTAATTTTTCTCCAATGTTTAGAATCTTCACTTTTTTGCTGGAGTAACAATTTATAACGAAGGCAAATCGATACTGAAGGAAATATCTTAAATCGTTTTTCAGTGGTAGATGAAAAGGAATTTTTGGCAGAGGGTTTCATTTGCCATCGTCAGGCAGAAAAAGAAGATATAGAAATGGAAGGGTAGTTAAGTAATTTAATATGCAAACACACACTTTGCCCTCTGAATGCTTATTTTCTCTCCGATTTGGAGAGAAAAAATATAGAGGAAAATAATCTCAACTTTCCTTCCCCCTATTATTTTCTCAACTTTATCCAAACAAGAGAAATGGTCATATCAAAACTATTTTCTTTTGCTTATTTTCTTTTCTCTTCCCTTTCTCCCTTCCCAAATAGAGTGTAAAAGAAGAGAAGGAAGAAGAAGAGGAGGAAGAGAAATGAAGGAAGGAAACGTGGCAACTGCTTAGGAAGAATAAGTTAAAAAAATAAAATAAAATAAAAGAAGAAATGATTATATTCGAATTTTTTAAAAAAAAAATTAATAAGGTACGTACGAGTGATTTATATTGTAGCAATTTGTTTATTTTTTATTATTAATCTAATAAGCAGCTCGAAGTTAGATTCCTCAAGGCCCATGGGCCTTTGAACATTGTACTTTTTGATGTTTGGGAATTTAAGATTTCAACACTTCCAGCTTAACATTTTTTTTTTTAATTCCACGCTCATGCATTAATAACTTTTTTTTTTAAATATTGATATAGATATATATCCAACTCAAAACCACAAATAATGAGGTTAATCATTTTAAAACTTTATTAAAGTTGTTTTCAAGACAATAAAATCTCACACAATAAATAGACGTTTCTCATATAAATTTGTGACTAATACAAACAAGATTATTGTCCTAATGATTAGGAGATTATCTCATTATTGTGTAGTTTCAAGCTAGTTGTTAAATTTGATGAGTTTGGCAGGCTCATATTAGAATCCTATTCTAATATTGATTGCATTCACGCAGTGGGAAAGGCAAGCAATTAAACCATCAATTGAATTGAAAATATATGAGCCGATTCATACGATACAAAAGGAGTGGGGTCAGGAACATGTGCTCATGCATTCAAGGGACACGAGCTATGCCCCTAATCCCCGGAACACAAAATAAAAGCCATGCTTCGCATTAGATGTGTGCACAAACTCTGCTGGCTGGGGCTAAAAAGGTGCCATTTTTATGGTCCCGACACATATAAAACAAATGAAGAAAAGGTTAGGTCAATATCAGTATGATGGAGACAATGTTGACCATCAAGCTCAACCTTCTCCCCCAGGACAATTGTTAATTGTTTTCACGAGAAGTTTGTGCCTTCTCAGATGGAGAAATGATTGTTGTATAATTTGTTTCCTCTAGACTTTTGTGCCTAGTGACTTGGCCACCCGGAAAGGATCCAGATAGATTTTGATTCAGCTACACAGAAGTGTCGTTGCGCTTCGGGTCATCGAGCATTAAGAACCAAATCAATCAATTCTCTGTTTGATGATGAGGAAATAGGTAAAGTATCATTTTAGTCTACTTGATAACCTTTTTAAGGTGCTTTACGAGGTTTATTATTCTACTTTTTTTTGTGCCAGCTTCATTACTTCCCACATTAGCTAGAATTTAGAGAGGGTCCCTTGGGTGATTTAACTTGGTAACTTTAATACTTCATAACAGTAAATGGAGGCCCTGCTCCATAACGTTTTCTTTTCCACTCAAGTACCTTTGAAATTGAGATATCTCTCAATGAAGTCAGCAAAAAATCTTCCCAACTCCAGCTAACACCTAGACTTGTGAAAAAGCCAGTATAAAGATGACTCCTCAAATAAGCATTCGTGGAAAGAAATTATAATGAGATGCTAGCCATTTGACACAATAATTTTCAGACATAATATCCTAATTTTGGAAATTACCCAGAGATAAGCGAAAGATGACTAACTATTACATTTGATATGAGTATGGCAACAAAACGAGGAAACTGGTCATCCCTTAATCCTTATGCAGCATGATCAACGCATAAACTTTAAAAACATGGAAACAAGCATATTACAAATGAGTGAACAAATATTCAGAAACAACTTGGTGATTGATGACAACAAAAATTACCTGAACTGCATTAAAGCTACAGTGCATGATTGATTGTACAGAATTATCCAACAAATGAGAGCATAACAACAAGGAATCCCATTCAAGTAGAAATCATATCGTTCGCTTGAAAGATCTTCCATAACATAACAGAGAATGAACCTAATGCTTCTATTCTCAACTACAATACAATTAATTTTGTTCTTCATATAATCTTGTCTCCCTAAGGCTACTCTTTATATTCAGGATCTTGTTTACCAAAGATCAACGGGAATTCATCATGCTGGTCAGAAAAACCATGTTTCTCGGCCATGCTCTTTAAAGATTCATATACTCGGTACATAGAAGGCCTATCCTTGGGCCTGGAAACCACACAACTCCAAGCAATCTTCAGGAACTGCATTATTTCATCATCATGACCTTTCCCATATAGAGCTTTATCCATGGCTTCCTTGCTTCGACCAGTGCTCACTAAATGATTTACCCAATCCACCAAATTCCCTTTGAATCCTTCCTCTGCAATACTAACTTCCAAAGGCTTTTGCCCTGTAACCAACTCCAAAAGCACGATCCCAAAGCTATAAACATCCCCTTTAAATGAGGCAACCATGGTACTTGAATACTCAGGAGCAACATAACCAAACTCCCCTAAATCTCCATTAACAAAAGAACTATCATTAGAATCTCGAGAACCAACCAACCTTGCCAAACCAAAATCAGTAAACCTAGCATCAAAATCGTCATCGAGAAGTATTACATTAGAGCTAATATACTGGTGCATATATGGTGGCTGGCATCCATGGTGGAGCCAAGTAAGCCCTCTAGCTGCACCAACACCAATCCTAAGCCTCGTAGGCCAATCCAAAAGACCAGAGGGACTGAAACCAAACCCACTCCCATGCAATTGAGAATACAAGGTCCCATTAGGCATATGCTTATAAACCAACAGCCTCTCTTCTTCAACAACACAAAATCCCAATAAAGGCACCAAATTTGGATGCCTAAGTTGACCTAATCTGTTCATCTCAGACCTAAACTGCTTCTCGGTGAGCTTACAATCACTAAGCCTTTTAATAGCAAGAGCAGACCCATCAGGTAAAACAGCCTTGTACGAAACCCCAGTTCTAGTTGAAATCACAATATTTTCCAAATCAAAATTATTAGTGGCTAGCAATATATCTGCCAACTTGATCTTAACAATGGGCTTTTGAAACAATGAGACTTGAACAAGCTTATGTGACCTCAACAACTCGACCCAGCTAGAATCATCCTTGCCACTACCAAACCCATAACCTTTCTTTTTGTCACTTGGCCTAATATACAACCACCACCAAATCACAAACCCTAAAATCAAAGACCCAGCAGCACCAATAACACCAGCAACAATGATAATGCCAAGGCTCTTACCACTCAATCCGCCGCATTTACCAAGAGGCCTACCACAAAGCCCGTCATTCCCATCAAAATCAGCCTCAGGGAATGTTGCCAAATCAGCCGGTAGCGAACCGGACAAATCGTTATCCGCCACCGAAAACCGTTTCAACCGGGCAAGGCTGCCGAGACCGTAAGGGATCGAACCGGACAACTTGTTTCCATTCAAAATGAGATTGTTCAAGAACTTGCAGTTAACGATCTCAGGCGGAATGGAACCCGAGAAGCGGTTACTGGAGAGATCTAGAGTAACAATATAAGGCAACCAAGTACAGATTTGGGAAGGGATCGAACCGGAAAGTGCATTGCCGGAGAGATCTAAGGTCTGGAGGCTGCGACAATACTTGAGAGAATCAGGAAGCTGTCCGGCAAGCTGAGACACCGGGAGCTGAAGGCTGATGATTCGGTTTTCCTTCTCATTCCAGCAAGAAACGCCATTAAGCTTGCAAATAGAGGCAACGGAGTTGTTGGTCAAGTCCCAGGAAGCCAGTCTACTGAGTGGGTCAGTGAGCGAGTTTTTCAAGCCTTCAAGGCAAGTAACGTCATCCTCAATGGCAAAACAGAAAGGCAAACTAAAGAGAAAGAGAAAGAGAAAGAGCAAAGGCAAGATCCCCATTGTATTTCTAGTCGGTGAGAGCTGTAGGAGTTAGTTGGAGACGGTGAAGTGGAGGTGGAGAGATTGTAGTGTCGAGCTATTTTTATCAACGAGTCCTTGTTTGGGAAGTTCAACGACATCGTTTTAATTCCACTACAGCAGCGTAGGCCGAAACTGGGGTCCCTTTAGCTAATCTTGATAAAGGGAAGCTGAAAGTTCACAAGAACAAGGGATGTCGACAAGTAGAGTTCAAGTTTAGAATTTGATTAGTTGAAAATCCTTACTTGTTTTATTTTTTTTTTTTGGGTAAAATCCTTACTTGTTTGGGAGTGGCCGTGAATAAATATTTATATTTAAATTTATATATTTATTATATATTATAATTAATTTTATATAAATTTTAATATACATAGTTAATCTAATAACTATTAACTCGTTATCAGAGCTCATATTATATGCACAATCTCTATTTATTATCAAACCAGCAAGCAAATGATGCTTAGTTAAATCTTTTTGTTGCCTATTTAATTTTTATCAACGGCCCCCTTTAGGCATATAATATGGATAGTGGTGGCCCAGACACTCCACAGTTAGGACTTGGACGGTTGAAACGCAGGCTAATGTTTCTTGTCTTGCCCAATAATTCCTCCATAGAAAGCAGAGTTTTCTCAGCAGATGATTCTTGCAGTTGCCCAATAACTCTTCTCAATTATGAATGGTGCAGCCCCACTTGAGACGAAGGACAAAAAAGGAGGGCAATTCTTGGAGCAGGAAAATTATAATGAAATATGGAGTTCGTGTCCCATCAGGCTCCGATGACGACGCACCTGGGACCATGCCACGATCTTGTAAAGTCTATGCCTTTCAATGGCACGCACCTTTGGTAAAAGAAGTGGACAGTAGCTTTCAATAAAGCATTAAATATATTGAAGTTTATTGGCATTAAAATTACTTTTTAAGTATTTAAATCGATTTTAAAATTTTAGATTTTTAATTTTAATAAAATTAAATAAAAAAGAATAATTAAAATCTTGTTCAAAGATTTTTTTTTTCTTTTTTATTGAAGTGACTGGATTATCTTAGTAAAGCCAAAGTACTCAACTTTCGCGCAGTGGGAAAAAAAAAGTCCTATGATTTGATCTGTCTTTAATAGCAAATATTAGTTCCATCTTTCTGAACTTTATTTTAAAGTATGGTATGTTATGTGATTTCTACTTTTCTATGTTATATATAGTGATTTTTTTTAATTTAATTTATTATATATTTAAAATATAAAATATAAAAAAAAATTTATTTATTAAATATATAATACATAAATTTTATACATTTAAATTTTAAATTCATAATGCATTGAATTTAAGCAATAATTTCTTATTTATATAACATTTATTTGGTATTTTTTTATATCAATATTGAAATTATTATTAAAAAATATATGTTTAAATATTTTTTAATTATAAGAATTATAGAACAGTTAAATAGCTATATGATCCTTTAAACATCTAAAATGATGATTTTTTGAAGCAATTTTTTTTCTTTTAATCCTCAATCCCTAACTAGGCCATAGTCCTACATAGAGATTCATATATTTTTTTTCAAGAACCCAAATAGGAAAATGGTATGAAAAAAAAAAAAAAAACAAAACTCGGAAAACTTGGAAAATTTTTAAAATATAATGTCTGTATAAACAATGCTCATATTATGATTATTGATCATGATGGTTCCCATATTAAACGATCATAGTGGAATCGTTGTGTGACTAGAGTATATACATATGGCACCTATTGGCCACATATTGTTATCAAACCCAGAATTATTTGAAGGAGGGTAAAGTGTGCTTGCACACAGTCTAATAACGATGGCGGTACTGTTGTTGATTCTCTCTGCACATATAATAATGAATGAACTATACGTCACGCAATAAAATTAAGTTGATTAGGTGGTGGTGGTGGTTCTGGAATGGAATTTGTCATCATAATTCAAATTTGGTTTATTGGGATAGATCATTTTCTTGGTCGTTCAATTCCATGATTTTGAAAATTGTCCTGAGCTTATAATTATATTTTGATGATGCTAAATTAATTACTCACTTAAAAAAAGAAAATTATCAGATATAGTTGGATTACTGTTCTATGGAATTCCATATAAATGGATGATAAATCTCTTATTGCGAGCAATATTATTGGTTTATTACCATAAATAATCACCTAAATATTCCCACTTGTTTATCATTTCTCTGCTGTATCTGCAGCTTTCAATAGTTGATTATTGTAAATATAGAGCTATGGCCTGCAAAGATAGAAACGAAAAGAAATGCCCTTGTGAGATTGCCATGGAGTTGGTGGGAAACCTTGTTAAACTGTCATCTTTATCTCTTGCTAGCATGAGTTTAAGCTCAACTCTGAGAAGATTGCCCGCAGCTGCCACTGGGCACCTTGTGCCTGTGACCGGAACACTTGATGCCATAAACATATCATCTGTGTCTCAACAGCCAAGAAATATCAACATACAAGGACCGGAGGAGGATGATATTGATACAAGAGCTTCAAAATATATCAGAAGGATGCGGGACAAGAATTCAAAATATTGAATTCTGCGTCCATATATAAGTAGAGAATGGTGAATTGATCTTGTTCTTTCTGTTCTGCTTTCTTTCTTTTGTCAAAAACCATTTCAAGAACTCATCCAATGCAATGAGGGATTTCCCTCTATTAATTTGTAAAAGACAATTAATCAGGAACGTTGTTTTCAAGGGAAGGTACTACCATAATTCCCACTAGAATTTGTGGCTTGATAGTTTCTTCTGATCTGAATTGAAGGGCATTTTGCATGTGTAGATGAAGGCAGTTTCAAAGTAGCTTTCAGTTTCCAACTCATTATCGAAGGTTGGATTGTGTTAATTATTTAGATGAAATCCTTATCAAACAAGGTTAGATCGAAATCTTTCTATTAAACGCAGGTTCTGATAAGAGATTACCACCAGAAAAAAAAAATGTGGTGAAGGGATATATGGTCATTTTGTACTGAACAAAGGGGTAGTTCAGAATATGACACATGAGCCCTCCCTCCATTATTGTCATGCTGCAATCTTTAATAATCTGGAAATGAACATCTCTAGCGCTACAACAACAACCCTTATTAATTAGGAAATGATTAATAAGTTTTAATTATATACGAATCCAAAATATAAATTAATAAAAGAATGCATTGTTGCCAAATAAAAATATTTGTTTTTAAGTGACATAAAATTTTTAGGCTAATTTTAATGTTTAGAGGTATTTTCTTATTATGAATTCAATCCAATTAAAGACACAAACATATGATATTATTTAATAGATAATTTCATCGTATATTTAGTATCTTATATTTGCGATAGATCGATCTAAATAAGAAAAATTCATTAATTATATAGCTTATCAAAAACAAAAGCAAATCCTTCATTAATCTAAGTATAAAAGATAGGTTTATCAGTACTATTTCTTGATTTATTCGAAAACTATCAAAACTAATTTGGACAAAAATGGTACAATATCATAAATACCCGTTTGTGGTATATCTCTTTCGTTTTAGTAAATGAATGAAAGGAAATACAGTGATTCTTCACCACATAAACACCAAACCAAAACTTCAAATTGGAAATTCACATAAAAACGGAGTAGCATATATTTAATTATAAGCTTTGTCAGATATTTTGTTTCCTTGTTGAGAGTCCTGAAACAACACCGATCAGCTAGCTAGCTAGAGAAGAAGGCCAAATTGAATTCAAAGAGTACTGGGTGCTCCTCTATCACTTCACCGCAAAAAGGATGCAGACAAATAAACAAGAATCCAATATGTCTTCCCCACAAAAGAAAACGACGTCCCATCTTCTTTTTATTTTCTTCCCCTCAACCTGTACAAACAAGGAATCACCTAATAGTAATAATCTAATGATAATAATAATCAGCCTAGCTATTTTTCTCCTAATTAATCCTTTCCCTTCTCATTTTAATTATTAGCTAATCACATATGTTCTATTTCTACAGCGATTAAACAACACCTTTACAGCTCCTGCCCCACCCCATATGCACAACATATTCTTCAAGCAACACTAATGACGCTGTCTCCACCTGACATGGCCTGAAAAGTTGAAGAGTGTGTCGCTGTCGCTGTCGCTGTCGTTGCCGCCGGCGACTGCTCTTCTGAGGAAGGAGTAGAGAGCTTCAGTGACAGTGGTACGGGTTCTATGGTAGGACTCTTCTGGTTCAAGTTAAGATCAGCCATTTTTGAAGATGGAGGAACTGGAATAATTGGTATTGGACGAATGAGCTTCGGTGATGTCTTCAGTTTGGCGTTGCTTGATCCTAATGAGAGGTTCTCCATCGTGTTGTCGCCGGCAACCTCTAATACTGCAGGGCTAAGCGATACTGGGAAAGTTGACATGGGGAATCCTACAAGAGTATTGCTGAAGTGTGGCTGTGGTGGCAGTGGTACAGTTGCAGTTTCTTGGTGGACTTGCTCTTCTTCCATTGATGAACCCAAGAACTGTAAAAATTGAAACCAATATAAACAGATAGCAATAGCAATAGATATGTACGTAATACGCTAAGCTATGATGAGACTTACTGTATCAGTGGTGATGTCAAAGAGACTAGATCGGCGGCGGCGGCGATGATTTTGGTTGTTTCGCCGGAGAAAGTACTTTTGAGCATGACTAGCCACCTGGGTAGGCGTACGTGTCTTCACAAAGTTTCTTGAAATTCCT
The DNA here is from genome assembly GCF_030052815.1 of Hevea brasiliensis. Lineage (NCBI taxonomy): Eukaryota > Viridiplantae > Streptophyta > Magnoliopsida > Malpighiales > Euphorbiaceae > Hevea > Hevea brasiliensis. The sequence goes on from NC_079494.1 coordinate 107,463,430, forward strand.
CTCCAGTCTCCTTTCCCTACTTTCTGCAACCCTAACAGGAAAAGCTTGTGTTCTTCCTCAGACCATGGCACCCCTAAAATAAAATCCAACCAGGAAAAAAAATCAGAAATCAGAAAATTCATATTTACAAAAACTAATATTCGTAATAAAAAATACCTCTCTTTCGCTCGCGGCTCCTGCCTGAGGCGTGAACGACGTCGTCAGATTCATAACCGGCTGCAACATCAGCGTTGGGGTCCTGAGGCTGCGGCTCATACTGGGAAAGATTATTCATACTAACGCTCTTTCGAAAGGAGGCACCTTCAGTAGTGACTCTGACACCAAAAAGCATGATACCATTCTCTCCTCCTGTGGCGGCAGAAGAGGAGGCGGCGCCACCACCAATAGGACCAGCAGCAGCAGGACTCTCCCTGCATGTCCGAGAGTTATGGCCATTATTTCCACACTGTGAGCAACTGCGAGACATCCTTGGCCTTAGATGCTGTGAGAATCAAAAGTTAGAAGAGAAAGAGAGAATACAGCGTTAGAAAGCAAAACAAATAAAAGAGAAAATGGTATAATGGAAAAGATGAGGGAAGGCTGCTTTGGTTGATATACTAGTTTAAAGAATGTACTTATTTAGAGCTATGGGATTGATTGTGCTTAAACAAATATGCACTACTGGCATGGACTTTTCTTGGATCACAATGATGTTGCTACCATGCTACGCGAGGGGGATTCAGAGGGTTGTGTTTTGTGCTTTATAACGAGGGGATGCAATTTAATCATGATTCTTGACCGTCCAATTTGTTGACTTTGTGATATCATCGATGTAGACAAGGAACATAGTCATATAGTGATGTCTTAAAGATTATTAGATGTAACTGGTTTATATTCATATTTTATAATTACATAAAAATTATTAAAAATTATATTTTTGTAAGAGAAAAAATATTATTTTTATATATATTAAAGATATTCTATAATTTTTTTGTAATGTATTATTATCTTTTAAATTAAGGTAAAATTTAAGTTTTAATGTTTAATATTTCTTTTTTTTGGTGGGCGATATCAAAAAATTATATGTAAAAGAGGAAAATTTTTAACTCGATTAATTGTAAACCCAATAAATATATATGATAAGATGCATTTATTTTTATTTTAAATATGTGATTAATTAAGTCTATGGGTATATTCTTATGTTTCTACCAATCTGGCTTTAGTCATTGGTTGCTTTCTTTTGGTTTATGTATTCATCATGTGAAAATTGTTTAGTATTGCAATCAAACATGTGTTTCCAAATATTTAAATACTAATATTATTTTTTATAAATATATAAAAGTAATAATTTTTTTTCTTCCAATACCCTTTACTCCATATATTACTGTACTATAATTTAAATTAGACATTTTTGTATTTCTACCATTTTTCTAATCTTTATGTGGAGAATAAATTTTAATTTAAAGGAAAAATGTCATAAATTAAAAAATTATTAAATTTAATTAAAAATTAAAATTTTAATATATATTAATTATAAAATTTAAAAATAATTAAATTATTTTTAACTTCTTTTAAAATAATACTTCTTTAAATTTTGTTTTTCTCCCAATTTTAAAACCTTGGTTAATAATATTAACTGTTATAGTAACTATTAATTTTTAGTTGTTAGATATTAATTGTTAATAATTAATTTTTATATAGTGATTTAAAATAAAAGTATTTAATAAAAATAAATAAATATAAAAATTGTATTATCATCTTGGTAACTCTAATCAAAACGCTTTCTCAATTTTTAAAAATTATTAGGGAAGTTTTTTCATAAACTACTCCATTAATCTTTAAAAGCTAGTATAAACATCATATCATTTAATAATATAAATAAGAGGTATAATATAAATAAGGGATATAACATTTTGACTAAAGTCAATATACTAAATGTGAAGAGCCCTAATTCTAAAAGGATCATTACAAGAAGTTGACAAATTATTAGATGCACCTGTAGTGTATATGCATATTTACTAAAAAAATAATAGATCTCATTTTTTTTATTTTTATTATGTAATTATTTTTATATAAGTATACGATATATTATTTTTTAGTGCATCTGATATACTTTATAATTTATTCAATAAGTTATGCTTTTATGCACAAATTCCAAAGTCAAAATATGATATACGAAACCATAATGGAAAATTTTTTCCTACAATGTGTATGGCTTCACTTTATACATTAATTCAATAAAAATAAATCATTAAAAAAATTTAAGAAAATTTTACATAATGTTCAAGTAAAATTTACTTTTTAAAAAAATTACTTAATTTTAACTTGTCATCCATATATTAACTCAATATATAAAACTACTTCGTGATAGAATTAATCAATAATTCTAAGTATATGTTATTTTTTTCATTTGAAAATAAAAAGATACTTCAAAATATGTGAATATAAATACATTAATTTTCATAAGATTCATTTAAAATAAATTATATATAAAAAAATTTTAAAAAATTATTACATAATCATACTTGAATTTTATTTCTTTAAAAAAATTTTAAATTAAAAAAAATAATTTTTTTTTATTTTAAACATAAAAATTAATAAAAAAAATAATTAAATTAAAATTTTATAATCAATTTAAAATTAAGTGAAGCTCGTCATAATTTTAATTAAAATAATAATTACTGATAAATTAAGTGTATACAAGCAATAATTACTAATTAGTGAGATATGTCTGTCCACTAATGGAAGCTAATGCAAACGGAAATAAAAAATAAATGATTAAAAAAATGAAAAAAAGGGATGGTGGAGAAGCAAGTGCGTCTCTCCACCGTGAACTTGGCATATCCTCTTCCCCTATGAGGAAGAATTGCTTGTCCCTTCTCCGATGTCCTCCCCATAATTAATTACTCTGATGGTGGTGGTGGTGGCAGTGTTTTTATGGTTATAGAATAGAAGAGAACATGGGCCCACCCATCATCTACAGTTGCTTGGCCCGGATTGTATATTTTTTAATAATATTTATCAATTTTAAAAATACTATAGTGTAAATAAGTAGAATTTAAATATTTTTTAGAATTATCAAATTTTTATATATAAATTATTAAGTCAAAATAAAATTTTATATACATTATTAATAAAGTTATATAAAATTAATTGAATTTAGATAATATTAAAATAATATAATTAAATTTCAATTTATAGTAAATTTTAATTAAATTCAAAATGAATTTAAATATTAAAATAATTAATTAAATTTAAATGCAGTGATTTTTATGGAATGAATTCTATAATTTGCCCAATTGCTTTATAATTCTTTTATTTCAACCTAGACCCACAATTATGTTATTATAATTATTTCGCCCTACCGATCATTCTAGATGGGCCATTTATAAATCTTGCATAAACGATGTGGACATTTTTCCTAAATACATATAAAACCCATTAATATTAATTAAGGTATTAATCAAAATTCTTTCTCCTCTACCTTGTTTGATATTCTATTAATTAAATGCAAATATCTTTAGTTTTAGGACACGTGGCCAAGGACATTGACTAAAACCAACCTTGAATATAAAGGTTGATTTGCAAAATGGTAATATATGTGAAAATCACACCATTCGTATTAAGTTTGGTTAATATTTTTAAATTTTAAATTAATTTTAAATTTAATTAAAATTTATTATTAATTATTTAAATTCATTTAAATTCCATTATTATTATATAAAAATATATAGATTTATTTAATTTTATATACTTTAATTAATAATTAATATAAACAATTTTATTAATAATTTATATTTTGAAATTAATAATTTCACAAAATATTTAAATTTTATTTTATTACAAATAAAATATATAAAAAAATTATAGTTATTATTAGAAAAATATATATTTTATATTACTCAATACGTAAAACTTAAACTCGACTTAAATATTATTATTAATATTTAAATTTATTTTAAATTTAATTATATATTATTAAAATTTATTTTATTAATATTTAATTAAATCAGACATTCATAAAAATTTGGCTAGTTACTATCTCTATTGATTAGCATTAGACTAAACAAATTTTGTGACATCAAATCCGTGGACTCTCCACTCGTTGAAAGAGAAAGAAGTTGTTCATATGTGACCTTAAGTTCACGTATATCACATTATTGGATTTGGATTAATCACATGGATTAAAATGCGGTGCAGCATTACATCAGCCGTAAAAGCAAGCTGCCAAAATATCTAATCCAAAACATTGACGTTTAGGTTTGCCTGCCTAGTTTATTAGATCATGTCTAATGCCTAGTTTATTAGATCATTGTCATTAAATTAGATTCACTAGTCGACTCTCAAATTAATTTAAATTTATAATTAAATTAAATATAAAATAATTAATTTAAATTTATTAAATAAAGTAAAAAGTAAAATGGGTGAATTAAATCGTAAAACTCTAATTTTTTTAAAATAATTATTTTATATGTAATTATATAATTTTTTATTATTTTTAAGGATTCAGAGGGGCCATATGTTGTTGATGAATTGTGATTGTAAGAAATTTAAATTTATAAGTGTTATTTGAATATTTTTGCAGGATGAATAGGTCCTAGGTGCAGGAGAAACTCTTTCAAATTTTTAACATAAAATATGGCGTATTTGTTTCTTAAAAGTCTTATTTAAAATTTGTTTATTGATAAATTTGTTATATAATTATTTTAAGTGAGTCGGATCAACCTTCCTTCTCCACCCAATCGCTGCAATGACATCCTGTAAAATTATAAGTAGATATTGATCTTATTTATAATTTCAATATTAATATATTTCAGGCATGCTCATGCATTACTTATACATATATGTATGTAGTTAAATATTAGGTATGCTCTGTTTTGCTTTATATTTGTTGATATTTTCTTGGTTGTTGTGTTATGACATTCTGGAGCTGTGTGTGTGAGTTGGTGTATATGTGGTGTTCATGGGTATGGGTAGGACAGGTAAACGCGGCTGGAGCTTGGCTCGCTGGGACCCGATCCTTATTATGGATAACTCGGGGTAGGCACGACTTTGAGTTGATCTTACTGGCACAGGTTAAAACAAAGAGAGCTGTGTAGGGGGATCAGCTCCCCATATATGTATGTGCGAGTATGGATGAAGGAGCAGAAGCATGAAAAATATTAGTTTAGATCATTGAATTCAAAATTTTTCTTCTAGGTTCTCATGCATCATGCAAGATTTATTATTTACCTATTTGATTTCAATGTTTAATAGCATATTAAAATATTTTTAATATGCTTTTAGATCTACATTTGCCATTTAAGATTTTAGAATTAATAAATTAATTCATTAGAATCCTATATTAAATAAAAAAAATGTGCACTAACTTTTTGATGCACTGTAGTTGTGTTTGGTACCTTTGGGAAGCACCTAGGATACTAGATGTTGTCCCTCTAGCTTGTCAACACTAAGATCACCAATGGCAGCCCCTTGAACAGCTTCTCAAGCCTTTCTAATTAATTAGAAATTGAGATTTTGCCTTTTAGAGATATTACAGATGTATATAGGATACTAAAAACGATTTCTAATAATTTTAATTCAAAAGAATATTGACAATTCTCTTTGAATTGATGAGAGATGAAGAAGAAGAGAGGAGAGAGTCTCTTTGGGTGGCGGCACACAATGAAAGAAATCAGATTGTATTATTTGTTTTTTTATACTTTCCCTTATATAGCTAGGTCATCACTTAAAACCCTTACCACATGTCATCTTTTGATTGGCTCTTAGTTTAATTGATACAATCACATTGTGCTAAGTATCAAACCTAAATTAATATTTACTTTGATTATCTTACATGATTAAAAGATAAATGACAAGCTTATGTGTAGTGCCATGTGTCACCATCTCATGGTGCCACATGTCATCCTGTAAAATGATCAAATTACCCTTGTGTCTTAATTTTAAGTTCTCAACCCAAAATAATTATTTATCTTCTTATAATCAATTTATATCAAATATAAATTAATTAATTAATCTCTATTAATTCATTTCTCATAATTAAATTCATATTTAAACACTTTAAATATAAATTCAACTTATATTATACATCCAATAACCTAGATTTGGTTTCAAGCCATGCTAGGGACTTTGCAATCTAATTGCAAACTAAACCTATTTAATTAATCAATTAAACTCTTTAACTAATTAATTAAATCACATTTAACTTTGTGATTACTTGTGTATGTGTGTGACTTAGTAGGCTCATCACTAATTGGCAATGAAATATGATATTAACTTTTAATATCATCAGAACTCTTTCTTACCATAAATGATTTCTCTAAATCATTTTATGCACCTCATAGACTATGGTTAATGATGTGGCCCAACCGCAAGTGCACGGGTCGTACAAGTAATATAAAAAAAGATATCGTTCCTATGAGGAGTTGTGTTAATGATCGAATTTTTGATATAAAAAATTACTAATTTAAACTATTTTTGAAATTAAAGGAATAAATTGATAGATGTTGAAGTGTGAAATCTATATGTGTAAAATTAATAATCTATTCAACAATGTAAAGATTTAACTAAATTTGCATCAAATTAAAATAAGCAAATTGAAATATGGTAAGATTTAAAATGGCAAGTAATTAAATTCGATTAGAAATTAACAATGATAAAAGAGCGATTTCGGAGTTCGGGAGTTCATATTCAAGCTATTTTGGGATTTTTAAATTGGTAACCCAATCTTATGGAATTTACGGGTTTTAAAGAGATTAATTCTTAAATCTTTTGAATACTCTTTCTAGTGGGACAAATGGTGCCTTAATCAATCTAATCATACTTTCATGGTGTTAAAATTAATCAAGACCCATAAGTTCTTTAATTAATCTGTAAATCCTCTTAATCCTTAGTCTATTTCTAGATCTAAGTTAATTAAGTTCAATTTCTTGATTATCTATCATAATATTTTTTTTCCTTTCGTTGCTTCAACCATGGATTAAGAACAATACTTAATGGGATCCTACACTAAGCATGTCATTGAGCACACAAGAAATAAATAAAATTTCATTAAAACCACAAAATATGGATTACCTAATCAAAATCCACAAAATTTCTCAAATATTATATCCCAACTCCAGAATCTAATAAAAACTATTCACTATCTATAATATTTACAAGAAATTATGAGTTATCTATGGAAATAAATCTTAAATCTAAGCTAAAAACTAAAAAACCCAATACAAGAAGGGTAGGAAATAGGGAAGAAGGGAGGAAAACTCCAAATCTGGTCTAGGAAAACTCCAAACTATTTACTATCTATAATATTTACTTTGTTTTCTGACTCTTTCTCTACTGCTGCTCATTTTTTCTCCTCCTCCCTTTCTAAAATGAGATAAGGACATATATATATCTTTTTTTTTTTTCTGACAAGTAGCCCTAAAATGGTGTGTTTAAGATGTAGTTTTCATGAGAAAATCTTCTGTTAGCTCATTATAAAGACTCTATAAAATTGCATAAGTGGACTGCATAAGTTATGCAGGCTCTTATGTAGTTTTCGGCAGGTTTTGAGCCCTCTGTGTGAAGCTGCATAAGCAATGAGTAAGTCTGCATAAGTCATGCAGTGACTCATGTAGATTTCGGCAGGAATGGAAAAATTGCTTCTTCTCCCTGTGCAGAACTGCACAACTTATGCAACAAGTTATGCACAATTTGGCCATTGTATTCTTCAACTTTCCAACTTTGTTTTTGACATCTTTGGCTATAAGAATCACTTCTCACTGGTAAAATTTCTTTTTAGTCCCTCAAAAACACCATTTTACCTACAAAACAAAGCAAAAATTACAATTTAATTCAAAAATTGACAATTATGAAAAACTATCTAAATAACTAATAAATTTAACTAAAAGTGACTAACAAGTGAATAAAATGGCCATGAAATTAAGCTTAAATGACTATGTAAAATGCATGTATCAGTTAACACCTAGCATAGCATGCCATGGCTAACTAATTAGTAATAAGGTTTACCTTAAATGAACCTATAATCATATGTTACCATGCACTAGAATATCTCTATTACAAAATTCCAATTCGAGCTGGAGTCATGATTTATGTCAAACCCCATTTGCTATGAATATTATGTTCTCTTTTAATTCCACTTCTTGATTAAAAAGATTTTCTCATCAGAAACTCTTTTCTGATAAAATCTATCTGTCATGGCCAGGAACTTAAAACATCAAGAACAATTAAATGAACATAGAATTTTATCCCTATTTACTTAGGGTAACAGATTCCATCTTGATCAACACCTACCTCCATATATAACTAGTAGGAGCCAATACATGCCCATATACCCATACACAGTATAAATATAAAAGCTGTATCAAACTTAAACTACCTATATACAAGATAACTGTGCTATCTCAGGTCTAAAAATTATATGCACTGATATGATTTATGACAATGTATTAACAAGAGTAAACTCCGTGTGCTTTTCATAAATGTCACCGGTTCGGCCTACTTAGCATGTATAAGTACCTATCATGTTTGTTATATGGTATGAGACTTACCATTCCATCTTATTTATATCTCATATAAATACATTGGGAACAAATATGAATATAATTTTTCTGGATAAGTCATATCCTGTGTGAAGTATCCTCGATTGTGAATCAATTTATGATACTTTGTGTTAGAAATACTGTCACTCATATTCTTAACAACTTAATAATAAAATTTCTAACAAAATATCAATGGACCTCTTCCATTACACATAAATATATTATGTAAACGGAAAAATGAAAATGCATTTTATTAATAAAAACATGTACAAGATACATACTAAATGATATGCTCTAGGGCATACTACTAACATTTGACACGGGTGTATGAGTGCCACAAATTGTCTTTGATATTATTTGACCTGATCTATATGGTTTGTATGAATATGATGCATTTCATTTATAAGAATACATTAAAATTAGATAGTTATAGAAATTGTATGTAAAATCAATATTTTACTCTATGAGTCGAATGCTCACTCCTGTTCACCTTATTTTTCCAGGTTATAGGAGAGTTTTTCTCGTGTTTAACCCGCCTTCTTCTTCGCAGGTATACTTGTCATTATTTTCATATTTTGAAATGTTAAATTTGAAATTATAGACCTCCGCATGTGTAGGATCATAATATTTAACTAGATTGTAACATTGATTAAATTGTGGGTAATTTTATAAACTATATGTATGTGTAATTGTGTGGATGAATACCTATGATGGATGAGGGAGTTGGGCTCCCATTTGGCTTTATATGGATTATGGATGATAGTGTGGGTGAGCTCAGCTCCCCAAATGGATTGATTTTGATATTACAGGTGAGTTGAGAACTCCCCGTTGGATAGTCCATATTATGGTCGAACTTTGTCCAATTCTTTTCTTGAAATTGGGCAAAATATGGGCTTTATGTTTAGGTTGGAAGATAATTGGGCTTACTATAGTTTTTAGGGGTCTTACGCTGACCCAAATCCTAGTGTCGGTCCGACTCGTGAGGTCGGGTCGTGACATAAATCTCAAAGTAACTTACTATTTCTAATTATATTTTACCATAGGCATTTCTATTTCAAATCTTAATAAGATTTCAAATAATTTATTAAAACAAATATATTTGTTTAAACGTTTCTAATATTATTTAATAAGTTATTTGTAAAATTTATTTAATGACTATTGAAAATTTAATTAAAAAAAAGTTATTTCATGTAAAGCACAACTCACGAATAATATCATTTTATGCATTTAAATTTTTATAATTTTTTTTAGTATTTAATCCACAATAATAATAATAATAATAATAATAATAATAATAATAATAATAATAATAATAATAATTTCTAATCAATAAAAAATTTTAAGCAACAATGATCAGCCAATTATTATAATTCATTGTTTCAAAATAATATAGTGTCTTCTTTCTTTTGTTTCTGGTATTAAATTTAGGGCTTCTTTTAATTAATTAATGAAAATCAACTTATATGCATTTTATTAATTTGAATTTATAAGTATTTAAAATTTTAAGTAGTTACGTATTCTATTGAAATACTTATAAGTGACTGATAAATAGTTACTGCGTTTAGTAAAAAAATTACTTATAAGCACATTTATTATTAAAATGATTAAAAATTATATTAAATATGTGATTTTTCTTATTTAGACCTGAACTATCATATACCTAACACACAAGATATATGGTGAAGCCCACGTATTAAATATATATAGGTCTAGGTAAGAGTTTCCTATTAATTTTAAAAATTAAATGAGAATAATATAATAAAATATTTTATCAAACTAACTTGTAAATATATAATTTATAAACACCATGCAAAATGAAAAGTTATATCTTCCAACTTATTTTTTTTAACTTATAAACTCAATTTATTAGTTCAAAAATTATTATAAATAAATAAATATTTATAAAAAATTTATAAACAAATAAATTAATTTATTTTTAAAATTTATAAATTAATTTTATCAATTTATAAGTCCAAGATAAATATACTTTTAAGTGAATTAAGAGTTAGTAAACAACTCTATCTTGTAGAATCGATAAAAACCAAATCAACCTTTACAATAGTACTAAAATATATAAAAAAGAAAATCATATAAGAACAAGATGCGGTGCATTTTCAAATCCTAGCTTGATAAGATAAGAAGATGACTGCAGCAGTGCCCTATCCAAGAATCCATAGCCATTCAATGAAACGGTGCAATTTGCGTCAATTTTGTGAAAGTTATAATTAATATGTGATGGGATATGGATATGAGAACGTGCCAAGGGTAACAAAATATATGAATCATGGCTTGGAAGTTTCCAAGTGGACACTTGAGCATCAATAAAGTAGATGGTCCATGCTACTACCCTAATTAACACGATAAGTACCTTTTATATAAGCTCCCATTTCTCCTTCCAATAGATAAATATTACTTTCATTTATTCTTATTTTTCATATTAAAATTTTTGTTTTATTTATATATTTAAAAAAATAAAAAAATATTAATTATATTTTTTCTTAATTATTATACAAAATCCAAATGCAACAGATAAAAATAAATAGAGATAATATTAAATAAAATAATCATTTACTTTAATAATAAATTATAATTAACACAAAAAAAATCATTTTCAAAATTGAAATGAGACATGATAAAGTTATTATTTTTGGGAATAAATGTAGTTATCTAGTGCATCATAATTTTAGCTTCAAGATCACAAAATCTAATACTTTTTGAGTTTTGATGATAATAAAACTAAATTTAAGTAATATTGAGATGAGTTTTGAATTTCTCTTTTTCTTTTTTTTTTTTATAAAAAAAAGTGTTTAAAGTATTTGAAAATCAGGGAAGATAAAGCTTTAAGTGCTTTGGAAGCTTGAAGTATCAAGAAGATTCATTAAAACTTAGTACTAGAATTTGTAAACAAGTAAAGGGAAGGTATTGAACTTGAAACAATATATATTTTGGTCTTTTAAAGTTTTAGAAATGTTTTTGAATCTTATCTTAATCATTTTAAAGGTAAAAATTAATTTTTGATAAGTCTTCTAAAAATCAAAACTTTGAAAGGCAGTAGTAAAATTAGTTTTTAATTTTAAAAATCATATGTTTGATTTTGATTATGCTTGATAAATGATATGTGTGTTTTTTTTTTTTTTTGTTAAAGAAGGAGTAGCAAAATTAGTTGAATAATTTTGAAAATTAATCAATTAATTTATGAGATATATGGAAGTCACTGTTTCATGAAAAAATATAAAATAATGAAGAAGACAAATTACTCATTTTAAGAGGGTGTTTGTCTTAAATTATAAGTTCTAAAAATAAGCTGAGATGACCAAACTTTTTATTTTAATACTTATAAGTCACGTGCTTATAAACTAGTATGATAAAGTATTTTACTATATTATTCTTATTTAATTTTTAAAATTTTATCACAAATCTCATTTAATATTTTTTTAGTTATTTTAATAATAAATGTGCTTATAAGTTATTTTTTACTAAATACATAAATTATTTATTATATATTTATAAATATTTTAATCAAATACGTGACCATTTAAAATTTTAAATGCTTATAAAAAATTTTAAGTATTTTTTTAGATATTTATAAGCTGATTTAAATAAGTTAAGCCAATCAAATTATGAAACAAAAAAATATTCAAGGATTTTCAAAGAGTTTAATTGCTTTTCATTAAATTATGAAAAACATAGTGGTTTTTTATTAGCAAATTTCTCTTATTTTCTCATAGGTTCTATATAAACATCTTTATATGGTCAATGGTTGGCATTGAGAAGCACAAAAATTGAAATTTGTGGTTTGAGAGTTGGGAAAACTCTTGTATTTAGTTAACAAGCAATAAAGAAAGCTTGTTGGGAGAGCTTACTTGAAGGATCTAGTTACATTTATAATTACCTTGATTAAATTTCTTTTTATAATTTTTAAATACTCTCTTACATTTTATCATTGAAATCTATTTCCTTTCCATTAAGTTAAAATATAAATAAACTCTACATAAATATATATTTTTTATAATAAAAAAAATTAAAATTGCAACATTATTAGATACTTGCCTACTCATAATGAATTTAATCTTTCCTACCCATTAATGATTTTAAATTCTTAAATTATAAGAAGATAAATTATAGTCTTGATTCAATATCTAAATACAAACTCAAGTTTCTACTCTCTCTCTCAATGCTCTTATAAAAATAATAAAGTTATTCATTAAGGAAATATAAAAATAATAAAAATAAATAAGTTTAGACGCATAATTATTAAAAAAAAATGTTTAGACTCATAATATATAAAATTAAATTTATTAATATAAAGATTATAAGAATATTTTATTAAGATCCTAGCTATCAATTATTGTTCTAGTGTCAACATCACCTAATAAAAATTGTATTACAACCCCATCTATTTCTAAAACTTCGCTCTTCCTTTTCTCTAGAAAAAATCTTATTCTTCATTATAATTCAATCTAAAGAGGAGGTCCAACTGCTTTGGCTGTCAACTCCCCTACCCCATTTCTTTAGATAGTGTTTTAATCTATTGGTTGTTTTCTTTCTAGTGTTTTCTCGGTCTCTAGTTATGAAATCCTTATACCCCTCATTTGGACTTGGAGGTGACTTCCCTTTTTATTTGCTATGAAGCTTATCGGAACAGGTAATGGTTGGCAACTTCAAATGTGGGTATCGATCTGGTCACCTTGACACGCATTTTTCTGGATTTGTCCAACAGTCCCAGATTCTCCTACGGTTTGCTACATTTTCTCCTCCTTTTCTGGGCGTGCATGCGTTGAGCAAGGACAGCATCTGTGTGTTGAGTGAGGTATTTTTAATCTCCTTCTGATGTTGATGATCTTCCTCTTGTTGTTCAAGCTACCAGCCGATTTCTTTTGGAAGACTAGTGAAGAGTTTGCTAGTGAAGATGAAGTCGGCATTGGCGACCGTGAAGCTTGATTTATTAAGTCCTACTTATTTAGCCATGAGATTCAGGATTGTTAGGGTTTGGACCTTTTTCTGGACTTAAGTTGGAGTTTTATGTAACTTTATTTTAATAGGTTTGATCATTATAATCCTATTTCATTTAATGAAATATCATTTATGTTATAATAATAATAAATTATATCACTCCATAATAGAAATAACAATATCATGTTGTATGAAACAAGTTGATTAATTAATTAAGGCAATAATTAATTCATAGATTGGGTTTAAAAAAAATAATTAATAAATTGGTTTATTAAATACTAGGTGAGGATTGGGGAAGGGACATTCTAATTATCTCTTAACATTGAAAATTAAAATTCTAGATTAATTTCAACTTTCAATTGATACCTTATTTGATCAATAATGGTAGTAATAATAATAATAATAATAATAAATTTTAATTCAGGGATGCGGGAGCTGTCTCAAATTTAAATTTATTAATTATAAAAAATATAATAATAATAATAATAATAATAATAATAATAATAATAATAATAATAATAATCCAACGACCAAATCCAGAGGAGAAACGAACCATTTGATCGCAATGGAAGCGGGAACTTTCCTCCACCTCCATGCCATTCCCTGGAACCCCAAACGCAAAGCTTCACTCCCCAATTTCCGTCGCTTCGTTAGGGCTTCTTCAAATTCGCAGGTGAGTTACTTTGCTTTTCTCTTTCTCATTTACTTGCGCTTTCTTCGTTTTCTTTCTTTCAATCCCCACATTCATAGGCACGCTATAGAGGACCAAAGCCCTACAGAAATCTGGTCGCAGATTGGGTATCCAACAATGACGACACCGTACGAACCTTCCCAATATTCGTCGGAGGAGCTTCTCTCTTGGCTGTGCTCTTCAATCGCGCCGCTTCTGGTATAGCTCCAGTTGCCGATGCTAGTAGGTAAATTGCTCTTCATTGTGTGGGTTTCTTTCAATTGATTGCTTGCAAATGTGAATAATAATGTGTGGAAGTTGATTATTTCTGTAAGATTGGCATCTATCAGGCTTTTGTTGTAATCTTTGAACTTGGCAGTTCACAGTCCAGAGCTGATTTATTGACACTTGGATTGGCTGTGACCAATATATTAACGGGCCTGGTATGGCTCACAATAAGGCCAAAGTCAATATCTCCGGTGAGGACTCTGCATATGCTCTCTCTCTTACGTGCGAGTGTGCATGCAGTTATTATTGATGCTTCATTTTTTCCTCCTGCTGATTGGAGAACATAATTCTTTGGTTTTAGGTAAATCCTCAAGGTGTAGAGTGTCGAATTATATCTTCCTCCCTCCCTGACGTTGTGGTTTCTGAGTTATTATGGTACTACTTCTCGTTTTCAATATGTCCACCATCCTTATCATAATTGATGACTTTGAGGTGCAAGTACAATCTAATTATTGACACAAAATGATGTAACCTCGACTGGCTTGCCATGGTTTTGATCTGTGAATTTTGGGATCTCTTTGAGAAAAATAAATAAAACACAGAAAAGGAAAGTGGCTTCTGCTTGAATTAATATTTTTCCAGATGTTCATGGTCATTCCTGACATTTTAAATTTTGTGAAAGCTTTACTACTTTTTGAAAGAGTGATTAATTCTCTTGGTGCTAGATGTCCAGGTTGAATAAAATTGGCTAAAAAAAGTTATTTTCTTTATCTGTTTACCAAAAATGAAAAACAAAAAAGAATAAAACTATTAATTTATATTAAAAAATGTTGGCTTCCTTCCCCCAAGCTCCCTTCTTTCATGAATTATGAGAGGAAGATAGGTAAGGTATTCACCATGAATAATGACTTTTGGTGCTTATTCTAGGGTATGGGAATCCCTGTCAGCTGTTACTTGCTGCAGATCTCTAGTTGCTGTTTATGATAGCATTTGTATCCTACAAATTGGTATGGCAGCTGAATCTCCAAATGACGGTGAAGCACTGCCTGTGGATGCTGCCAAATTGATGCAAGGATCGCTTTTTCAAGGTGTTATGAAGTCTGGAGCTCGTAAGTAATTGTCAGGATTTCTAGGATTTGTTGATCTTTTTTTAACTTTTTTGGCTTGCTATTCATGATTTTAAATGTACACTTGCTGAAGAAATAGCTTAAAAAGATGACCAACTTTAATCCGTTTGCAGAGAGCTATTTGGCAAACCTATCTCTCTATCCTGGAAGGTCTGAGCTGCCATTTTTTCCTAAAAATACACAGGTTATCGTGCTTGTTTCCCTGAGTTTATATTCACCACAGTTTACAAGACAAAATACCCTATTGCTAATTATTCTGTGCAAATGATGTTTGTTTTTCACTTATTCTAGCGGAAATTGATTTCCTTGTAAATTAGAAACTATATTGTATTTCTCATTTTATACTCTATACAAAAAAGGGAGGTAAGAAAAAAATAACAATCATATCATCTTTATGGGAAAATTTTTTATGTTATGAGTTTTTCTGAGCTTGAAGGCTTATTTTATAAATTCAAATGCACAGGGTTTTTAATCCCTCCTCATTAAAAGAATTGCTAAAACAATTTTGCTATTTGCTAGGCAGTTATTTTGCAACCACTTGGAGATAGAGGAATTGTGATAATTGGTGGTGACACAATTAGGGGTTTCACAACTTCTGACCAGGTGCTCCTTTTCATATCTTTATCCGTATCTGAACTCCTGGAAACATCTATTTCATGCTTCCATTTTCTTTCTGCTGATTTTAATGTCTCTCATGTCCCAAATGGATTACCTGCTAGGGGAGTTAAAAAAAAGTCAGATAAACCTGTCTGACCTTACCAACATCAATTTAACTGACCTAGATTTATCAATATCACTGCAAAATCTATTGGGTTGGCTTAATCTTGTAGGAATACTATCAGCTCCATCAGGTCAGGTTCAGTTTTTACTTTGGTGATGGTATCGTTTGTAATCTGACTCATAATTTTAGAAGCACAGCTTGGCTTTCCCACATCACTTTGCTTCTTGGATATGTGATTTTTTTCTAGGACTTTTTGATGTTGATGGACTTTTTGTTGATGTCACTCACGTCAGTATTGTTGCTGTTGTTCTCCTTCTAGGGATTATATGGTTTACAAGGAGCAGTGTTTGGCTGGGCACCATAATGGTTGCGTTCTTGGAAAATGGGAAGTCTGTGGCCTGGAATAGGAGATATTATTGGCCCTACTTTAATTGGGCATATTAAAGCTAAAATGAATATAAATTTTTAATGGAGAGCTGTAACTGCAGTTAGCTGCTCAATCTTGATAGGAAGATGCCACTGGACATTTAAATTGATCCAACCTAACAAGTGAACTGATGACAATCTATTCAGATTGGCAAAGAAATATTGAGTCCGGTCTACATATTTCATAACCAGATTGAAGCTCAGTTCAGGCTAAGACCCAACCAAAACTGACTTAAATCTTTTTACACCCCTTATTACCAACATTCTAATTGGTCATGCCTTTTTTTTTTCTCCATTTATCTGCAACTCGGATTTAGATTTAATTTTATTTTCTGTTCTTTTTGAATGTTCTCTCTTATCTGCAGGCATGGATTACATTTATTGGAGAGAAAATTGATGCTACACTAGGAAAATACGTGATCAACAATCCATTGGCAGTTCAAGATAGAGTTTGAAACTACATACTTTCACGATTTTTGAACTTAAATGGGCATTATATTTACTGTATCCTTTATTCAAGGTAATTTTGGTTTTAGCAATATGCTATCTTGCTCTTACATTACTAGTTTGAGAAACAAGTAGTAATGTATTTTGCCCTGTTTCTTTCTTTTCCTTTTTTTATTTTTTATTTTTTTCGTTACTCATGCTCTTGGCCTTCTAACATGTCTTATCCCTTTCTGTTCATATTTATAATTTATGTCTGATAGCATCTTCGATATCTATGTTCAAAGTAGGCTAGCAAGCAAAATTTTTGTCAAAGACATCAATCTTTTAATTTATCATCTATATATCCTAACTCATGGAAGTGGCAAATCGAAAAGTTGAAAATGGATCAGCTTGTCCATTTATTGATTAATTAAATTGTGCACATACCCAAGCCACCCTTTAGCAACAAACCATTAGGCAACAAAGTCAAAGTAACTAAACTACCAGGGGCAAATAATCTTTTGGTATATTGAGATGTTAATTAAGAGTTATAATTGGGGATAACCATCCTCAATGCCATTAATCTTTCTTGCATCTCATCCCAATGGAATTTGATCTTGAGTACCTCCAACTTGGAATTCTCAAGTTCAAACTTTTGAAGTGTCTTCTTAACAACAAACAACATTTAGCCCAGCTCATGTATCAAGTGTGAATATTTCTGCAGATGTTGGATGCATCAACCTTCAGCTATCATATAATAGGTGTACAGTCAATTCAGTTTTTAGCTTACACAAGTAACACAATTCAGTTTGCTACTCCTCTCCCTCGACAAACACAGGTTACCTAAAAGTTTTACAAAATCACAACCTAGTAAAATTCCAGCAAAATCAACAATCAACAATCCTAGTTTTCAAAACTAACTAGTTTTCAAAAATCAACAAAATCAATTGCAGAAAACCCAACTTGCAACGAAATCGATACCAAACAATGTCATCAATATACCACCAGAACCATCAACAAAAAGTTTTTCTCTACATGCCAATTGCTTCTCTGAAAAGAATTGTGAAACATTTTGAAATCCCTAAATTGCATTTGTGGCTTCTAATGTTAGAGGAAAATGAAGTGGGGACAAAGAGAGCTGGTGCTTGTGGCGGCGAAGGCTTATTTGAGGGGGCTATGGCACAAATCACAGAGAGCCAAAAGTAACAGAGAGTGATGGGAGAGAAAAAATTAGGGATTCTATATATATGAAGGCAAAACGACTTAGCATTCCAAATTTTGGTCGATTTGATTTTTTGGTGAAAATAATTGAATCTAACCGAAGACTGAACTTTCTAAAAATACTAATCGAACCGAATCTTTAAAAATAAATTAAAGATGTTTGGTTCAGTTTTTTGGTTTTAACTGATTTATGCTCACCCCTGTTTTCAACTGTTGGCCATTGTTTCATGTTGTCCCTCTGAATGGTAATGTTGAATCTTGAAAACATGCTTTTTTCATGGCTAGTGCCATTGTAATGAGATGGATAGAAATGGAATATCTTAGGGTGGATAACACTTTCATGTTAATTGTTTCTGAGCCTTATTTCAAAATTTTGGGCCCTCAACATTGTTCCTGCTTCTCTATCCCAGTGGTCTCTGTCCCAGTGGTGAAAGTGAAGGCATGTAATTTACTTTTACCTCTCATCTGATTGCTTTTACAATCCATTAGAACACAAGTTCTTGGGACATTACTGTTGTGTTTTATTTGTTTATGTTCAAAACATGCACAAAGATTATTTTCCTTACCGTATACCCATTTTGGGATTTTTGATGCTCTGTTTCATGAATCTTGTTTGGTGCATACGTCGATTTTTTTTGTTAGAAGTTTGTGATGCTTTTTTTTACGTTCACATAAAAGAAATCTAAGCTTTATCTTGTCATCTTCAGGCTTCCCATGCAGCAGTTTGTGTTGAGGCTGGGGGCAAACTTACGAAGATTCAACATCACAGTGCCACCTGATCTTCAATTTGATTATCCATCGGTTGAATATTTTGGATTCTTACTTTCTTGGAGATCATAGTTACCATCATATGGCATTTCCCATTTTTGCATGAATATTACAAGGAATTGACGGTATGTGGTTAATGATGTAAAGAATAGGCATTCAGATGATTTTTAATATTTATCTAATCTTCCCTCTTTCATCTGCTGCATTACCTTTGATTGGTGGATGGAAGGATGTTATTTTTGTTGAGCATGTCCGGATTAGGTTTGAAGGACACTCGTTAATTAACACAAATATAGTTTATCTCAAAACTTGCAAGATCAAAGTGGCATCAGGTTTTATATGCCTTCTTAATTATTTGGACTATTTCTCTTCATGGCCGTTTTGGAAATCTAGACATGGATCACTCACTAGGCATGTCTATCAATGTTGAATTTTCAGAGCATCTGTTCTACCAATAATATATATATATATGATACTAGTATTACTTCATTTAATAAAAATGAAATCCTCCAGTTCTCAAACTTTCAGCATTTAAATTTAACATGACTCTCTTCATTGGAATGTATTTATTTGTGAACCACTGTATTCAACTTCACATCATCTTTAGAACACGACTTCTATGGGAACTGCATTTTGAAATGAAGAGCAATGGAGCAAAAGAACGAAGAAAAGAATCATTTCATATTTTAGCAACTTTACAACCGTGTAACCGTGTAATTTGAATGTTTATGACAAACCAAAAAAAATAAGATACAAAAATTGCTGAAGAAACAAAAGAATGGAACCCTGCGTGTATGATTAATCTGTTTTACAATGGCGCCTACCTGCAAGCACCTTCAAATCGTGAATTTGTTAGAAAGGAGACCTCTCCCAAGGAAGAAACCCAGTTGCAGTATCAGCAAAGTTGGCCAAGACAAAATCCTTAAGACCAGTGTCCCAAACTTCACAGAACCGTAGTCGCCAATCAGGAGGTTCTATGGCCACTGTCCCTAGTCCAGGTGCTCTGTCTTTTGAACCCTTGTTTTGGTCCTCTTGCCAGTTAGCAACATAGGTAGAAACTCGCCTGAAGAACTTGGTTTTGAAAGTATCCCACACCTGATATTTATAGTGGTTCACTACAGCTTTACTTTCAGGCACATTCAGGTACCTGTATCCGCGCTGTAGTCTAAAGTGATGCACCACATTGAGAAGGGTTGCATCGAGTAGTTCTGGGCGCACAATAGATTTGTGCCGTTCAGAAGCTTGAAGCCGGCAAGTATAACCAACGGTTACTCCCTGTGATGGGGCTGCGGTCAAACCAGAAGGTCCAAAGCTGTGACAAATTATTCTTATCTCTGCGTATTTTGGTGAATTCGTGTACTTCGCAACCAGGGTTCGAAGTGAGCTCTGACCCTGCATATCTCGTGCACGGTGACGAGGGAAGAAGAAAAACTCGTCCACATCAAAGAACCCCAGCCACTTGCATTCACTCCTTGCTCGCAAAGCACAATGTGAAAAACCAGCCTCCTGTGCTTTAGTCCACGGCCAAGCATGCCTACTGACATTGTAGTTCTGCAAATTAAGCTCATCAATTACCTCCTGAATCTCATCGTCGCTATTGTTGTCATAGATGAACCATCGCTCCACCCCCAGCCAAGCATGGTAGACAATCCACTCCCGAAGAAAGGAGGCTTGGTTCCACAGCATTGTACAAGCACAGAGCTCATACTTTTTCCCACTGTAACTCCTCCGCTTATACGTCTTTGTACCATAAACTTTGGCTACAGAAGGCAGAGGTCCATCAATGGCGTTTTCATCAGCATCAACACGGCTAACTGTCACTCGAATCCCCATAGCCTTCTCTGGATTCCTCCGAACACTTCGGGGCAACAAACACCTAAGAACCTCTTGTGCAGCCGCGGTTGCTTCGGTAGTGAACACAAATCCTTCACCCTTATCAAAGTTGGTTAAACTAAAGTGGCACCTAAATTGGGTTGGATCTGAGTCCTCGTGTGGACGAAGATTCAATCCTTTAACGAACACAACCGCTGTGTTCAAATCCAATACAGCCTCATAGACCACTCTATTCCATGAAGGAACCGCCACCGCCGCATTACCCCGCAACAACCCATCACCTTCCGCCACCTCCCAAGTCCGCCGCAAGTTAACGGCGGTAGAAAAATTCATCGGCGGAAGCTGGCACCTAACGATGGACTTATCCCCACGATACTCATCTACAGATATAGCAGGCTTTAAAACCACATCTTCAGAAGACGAAGAATTGAACAAACTATAGTAAACACACAGAAAATTGTCACTGGTACGAAGTTTATTAGAAACAATGAGCAGCAAGTGGTCAGGCAACAAGACCCTATCCTCAACTATCAAAGACAGGGATCTAGCACCAAAGGAATCTCGAGTTAGAGCCAGACGAGCAGGCAAAAGCGACAAAGAAGCGGGTACATAGAGAACTGGGCGAAAAGACCCAGTACGGATAGGAGAGCGATCTGAAGAAATGAAGAGGAGAAAGACGAAAAAAGACAAGCAAACGGTTAAAGACCTTACAGAAAAGAAGTTGGCGTTCGGTTTGTATATTCGCTTCCGCTTGCGGCGCTGCTCAGAATCCATTATTCGGTGGAAATGAAGAAACAAAGAGAAAGAAGCAAAATTGGATTTTGAAGGATGGTTTTGCAAGCAGATCTGAAGCAGACAGTAGCTGTTCTTGGTCTCTTGATTTATGGGATTGTTGATTTTCGTCGGAGAGAAAGGAAAAAGGGCAGCATAACGCGTAAATGATGAGAGGACGGTGGCAGCGAAGAAGGAAGGAAAATGAGTATATGTTTGGACACTTGTTTTTGAGGAAGGAGGAAGGAATTGTTTTCCTTCTCTCTCGCATAAATGGAAAGAAAAGGGGAGGGGAGGGGAGGTAGATCAGGACTGGACGGGACCAGACTGTCTCAAAGCTGATTTCTAATGATTTCAGTTTTTTGCTGTTTCGGTTTCAGTATTGGTGTGCTAATTCAGTCTGATTTTAATTTTAAAATCAATTGGAATTTTTCTTAATTATAAAAAACTTTTTTTTTCAGAAAATCAGTATATTTTTTATTATAAAAATAAAAAAATTACATGTGTATGTGAATATTAAAAAAATAAAGTGAAGATAGGTAAAAATCAATATTTAACTTCTTTAAAATTCTCTCAAAATATAACTAATAAGGAAAAAATTGATGTTCATCAATTTTTTTTTTAGAATAAGATTAAATTTACCCCATATACTTATTGGGAATGTTTAATTTAGTCTATTTTTAAATTTTTATTTAATTTAACTCATAAGTTTTGATTTATGCTCAAATTAGTCAAATTAACAAAAATATTATTTTTTAAATTATTTAATTATTTTTTAAAATATTAAAATATTATTTTTATATTGTATAATTAATTAATAAAAATATTATTTTTATTATTCAATATTATTAATTAAACTGAAAATATAAAATATATATATATTTTTATATTTTCATATAATTAATTAAAATTAAAAATTATTACTATTCCAATTAATAATAACGAATAATAAAAATAATATTTTTATTTAATTAATTATACAATATAAAAAATAATATTTTAATATTAAAAAATAATTAGATATTAAATAATTTATTTAAATAAACTATTTGATATATAAACAAATTAATTGATTAATTAATTATACAATATAAAAATAATATTTTAATATTAACAAAAGTCATTTTTTAATATTATTTAAACAAAATAATGAAATATTTTAAAAATGATATTAAAATATTATTTTTATATTATATAATTTGTATAATTAAAATATTAAATAAATTATTTTTATATTATATTTTAATATTAAAAAATAATATTTTTGTTAATTAGACTAATTTGAGCATAAAGCAAAAGTTATGGGTTAAATTGGACTAAAAGTTAAAAATGAACTTAATTGAACCTGCCTAATAAGTATAGGGATAAATTAAACTTATTCCAATTTTTTTAAAAGGATTAAAAATTTTTTAGTAGAAAAAATGGATAATAGCGGATTTATCAATGCTATAACAGTTTTTTTTTTCAATAATTAGTTTTGATTAAGATTCACAATCATACGAAAATAACTATGGTATCACTAAATTAAAATTTATTGATTACAACAATTAATTTTTTAAAAGGAATTAGGAAGTGCATCTCTTAGGTACACCATATATATATATTAATTAATTAAAATTAAATTGAATCAAATCAAATCACAATTTAACATTTTTATAGATCAAGCCACAAGATACATAGAATGTAAATAATTATTGTGATAAGTTCACTTAATTAATTTGCATGGAGATTATAAATAAAAATTTTGCCTATAAAAAATCTCACATGATAATAATATAAGTGATTATTTGACTTGAAGTATCTAAGTTATCTCATATAAAAATTACGATATTTTGATATTACTTACATGTTCTAATCATGGATGATATATGAGATGGTCATTAAACGTATGGATGTATTTAATGATCAAGGTATAATAAATCATCGTAAGTAATTTTAAGGATAGTGTTCTTCGTATTCTTTGTGGATGATGATTGTGAAATCTTTGTGTGAGATGAAATAAGATTTACATATAGGATTGAAATCTTATTCATTTAATAAATTATTGTTGTAAAAATAAATATGACTTAGATATAGCAAACATATTTCATGCTTAAATGTCTAAATTTAAAAATTATAATGAAAAGATTGAATTATACTAAGAAACTTATCATTGGTATATTTAATTAATTGTGAAATTGATAATAAATTAAATTGTAATTTAATTTTGTTTAAAGGTTATTATTGTATTTGTTATTAACATATTAAAAACTTAATAAGCCACATATCATAAAGATTATATGTGAGAAATTAAAATAGGGTTGAAATCAAGTAGGACTAGATTGAAAAATAAATTAAAAAATTTTAGGGATTACAATGTAATTTTACAGCAACTGTTTTGGTATGTATAATTAAGGACTTAATTATATAAAATATCTAAAATTATGAGTTAAATATGACATATTTAATTTTTAAAATTAATTGGTAGTTAAGTGACTTTTCACTTGTTATAATTTCTAACGAAGTGATTCTGAGATTTTGATATTTTAAAAAAAATTATTGAGAAATTTAATCTGGCGATAGGGATTTCTTGTTGTCTGAAGCAACCTGTCGCTCTCTGAAGCAAGATAATAGTTTTCAATGATTTAAATGATAATCTCCTCAAAATTGTCTGCTTTAATTATTGATTCTTCTTTTGAAAGATCGTCTGCCCTTTAATTATTTATAAAAAGTCGCCATTTCTTTTTTTTTTTTTTTTATTAAAAGAAGTGATTATGCAACGCACAGGAGATTGAACCTTCAAGCCCAGAAACTTCGAAGGAGGTATGGAAACCTCGCACGCTTTTGATAGGAATAATTAATTTGATTTATAACTAATACTTTATAATAAAAGAAGACCATTAAACAAGCCTTTGGCTCCCATATATCAGTAGTAAATAATATATTTATATAGTTGATAAAATTATCTTGATTTTATTAGAGAATATATTTTATTTTTAAATTATGTGTATATATTTATTTTAAAAAAAATTTTAAAATTAAGAAGGGTGAGTTAATGTGTGTGAGTGTAATATAACTTATTAATTTTCTTAATTGAATTGAGTCTTTAAACTCTTAATTTATATATATTAATATATTTTGATAAAATTTTTATAATTTTATTATGATATGTATCATGTCATAAATCATGTGTTCATATTTAAAAAAAAATATTAAATTTTTTTTTAAATATAATTAATAAAATAATGTAATACTAAAAAAAATACGATATCTATAATAAATAATATAAATATTAAAAACTATGGTCTTTTTTTTTAGTAAAATATAAAGATAAGAGTGGGTGTCATGTCATATTCAAATTTTGTAAGTGGTAATTTTACATTTTCTTTTAATAATAATAATAATAATAATAATAATAATAATAATATCTCTGCCACTACAAAAAAAAAAAAAAAGAAGTAGTTGTCATTCTGTGATTGGAGGACTGATTAGGTGAGTTGAAATCGATAGGAAAGTTCTCCTTTATTTCAACCAAATCTCATTTCATATTTTTCATGTCGAAATGGCCCTTATCAAATACTATACTTGTCATCCCATCTAAATTTCTGGCATAAAAGTTTCATATCATGCCTTTTAGAATTGTATTTTATCTACTTGCTTAATTGGTTCTCATTTTTTTTTATTATTTATAAATTGTATAGACTTTTATTGAATGCAATGTATAACTTATGAAATTTATAGTAGCTCAAATAATAAAAATTAAAAAATAAAAAATTTAATAAAATAAATTAAAATCGATAAACTAAACTGAATTGAATTAAAATATTTAATTATTTCAATTTACACCAACCTAGTTATACAAAGGTAAGGAGATGACTTTGGAAGTTGGAAGCTACCCCAAATTATCAAAACAAATTGCCCCATATGCACCCAACTGAAGCATCAAATTCCAAGCAAAGTGGTTATGAAGGTTGAGATTAGAATTTTACTATGCATCCCTTATAATATATAATAATATGATAATTTTAAACCAAAAAATTATATCATAATGAATGATAATTTGGTGTTGTTGACTTGCACCTTTGCCTCCCTAACTTGTTCAAGGACTTGTGGAGATCGCTCATAGCTTTTTTTGGCAAAACAAAAGGGTTAGGTTGTTATATTTTATATTCAATTTTCCTGTAAAGCATTATTTTAGAGCTGTACTACCATGTCTTGTGCTTTCCAAAACCATTTCCTCTTTCAATTTTCTAATGTTTTGTGGAACTTTACCATTGGCTTGGGTCCATGAGTCTTATGGGAACTTTCTTTTTCCACCCTAGGTCCAATGTGATTTCAATTTTCATTTTTAAATCTTTAATTAAAAATTTCAAGTTGATTATCCATCAATTTCTTTTGGTGATGAATCAATTAACACAGTATCAAATATCCAGATAAATTGATGAATTCAGAAAATTCATCAGTGATATTAATAAGAATGGCAAAAAATTTCTAAGTTGAGAGATTAAAAGACACACCGTAATTTAAAATTATATCAATTCATTAATTTATACGGGCCATACGTAAAGCCCAATCCTATATAGCCCCTGTCCAAGTCCAACCTCCATTGCAGGTTATTGTCACTGGCTGATGCTACTGGTGGATTGATTGGCCTTGCTTGGTTCTTGGTTTTCTTTTCTTTGCTTATCCCATGACGCCCAAGCTTCTTTCATCGAACCATAAAAAGATGATGGGTCACCAGGAAACAGAACAGGAATCTGCTTTTATTCTACTTCAGTAGACCTAATTAATTTTCAAGGCATTATTAATAAGAGACTAGTAGTGTGTGCTCTTGAAAAGGCCAGTTGAACACATCCTCATTTATCACCCAAATGCTATTCAATCTGTGTGATCCTCTCCTGAAGGCAATTGCATGGAAGTGCATAAATGCACAGTAAAATTGCCTGCCAAAGTATACTTGCACTGATGCATGGTAAATCTTCGCGGGTTTTGTGGCTTTTGCCTTCTCCGTTTCATATTCCCATTTGCTCTAAACCCAAAAAAAAAAAAAAAAAGGGTTTTCGGCCCCTCCCCAATCAACCAAAAAAAAAGGATTAATCCATGTAAATTCGTCGCTAATACTATTTAGCGACAAAACTAAGCGTCGCTAATAATTTAAACAATGAGCGCCTCTAAACACTATCGTCACTAATCGTTTAGCAGCAAAAATTTGTCGCTAAATCCTTTGAAATGATCAAAATATCCTATATTATCTCTAATAATTTTTAACAAAAAAAATTTATCAATAAATACCTAATAATTTTATTTTTTAATATTACAATAATTAATATAAAATAAATTTTTAATATTATTTTAATAATAATTCTACTTATATTAAAAAAAATATATTATAATTTGTAATATAGTAGTTCTATGACTATAATCCTATAAGTGTTATTAATTCATTTAAAATTATTTAATTTATTTTAATAAAATTTATAAGTATGTATATATATAATTAAATAAAAATTCAGCATTAATTGCATATTAAAATAAAAAATTTAAATTTTTTTCATCAAATTTAAGTAGATAAACTACATTATTGATCATAAATTTATAAGTGTTTTTTAATTATTTATATTGATAATAATATAACTTCAAATTTAAAATTTATTTTATAAATAAATAAATTTTATTTATTTAATTTTTAATAAAAATAAAAATGAATAATTTTACATTCTCAAATTATTGTTTAATACAATAAATTAAAAAATAATTTATATAGAAAAATTTAATGAAATTATTATAGTTGCATTTCAATTTTGACTAAGTTAGGTAAATAGAATAAAACTAACCCTAATTTTATAACTTTAATAAAATCAACTAAAATTTAAATGAAATTAAAAAAGTGCTTAGAATTTTTTTTATTAATTATTGCTATTTTCAAATTAATTTTATTCTTTACATTAATAAAATATTATAATTTATAAATATATTAAAAATTTTAAAAAATGCTATTTATAAAAATTATTTAATTTTTATTTGGATAATTAATTGTTTAAAATAAAAAATAAATTTTAGTTTTACATTAAAATATAATATCATATTTAAATGTTTATTCATCTTAAATTTTTATCTATTTATATAAATTTTATGCTATTATTTAATAGCTAAATGATAAAAAAATCAAAATCTTTATAAATTTTTCTAATTTTAGTTAAACTTTTTAATTTTATCAATTTAATCACAGATTTTGATATTAGTTTTAATTTTAAAAATTAGCCTAATTAAATCACTTAATTCACAAAAACAATTTAAATATTTACATATATTATTAATATTAGTTAATTTTTTTATATTAATTTTAGCAGTTATTCTCAAATTGATATAAAATACTATTTTAATTAATTTATCTATTATTTTGAAAATTATAATTATGTTTATTTTGGTTTATTATTTATTCATACTTTATTTTTAAATATTTTTTTCCTTAAATTTAAAATAAAATGATAAAAAAAATGAATTAAAAGTATAAGTAGAAAGAAATAGGAAAAAATTTAAAAATTTAAATAATAATATTAGGTATATTATTAATTTATTATTTTTTTATTAACACGAAGTTTGTTAAAATTAATAAAAAATACTAAAATTATTGAATATATTAATAAAACTAAAAGGAGTAGCTAAAATTAATAATAGATAAAAAAATTTTAAATTATTTTTATCAATTGATAAGTTACTTATTTTTAATTAAATTTATTATTAAAATTGAAAACTTTTGAAAAAGTTTATGATGAAATTGATATAATTAAAATTTTTTACTAAAATTGATAATTAACATAAAAGTTTTTTTTTGTCTTTTAATCTTATTTAATTATATAAATATTTGAGTATTTAAAGTTTTATTAAAGAATAAAATTAACATAATATTTAAAATTATATTAAAAAATAAAATTAACATATGATATATAATTATAACAATGTATTTTTAAAATATATAATTTAACTATTCATTAATATATTTACCATATATGTGTTTTTTTAAAAATTCATTAATTTTTTTAATTTTTAATTTACCTTATATAGAATGATTATATATATTTAATAAATAATAAAAATCCATTCAATCATTAACCTAACTTTTTATTTATAGTGTTACATTATGTTGACCCCGTGTAGCTCAAAATGAGCATTGATTTTGATGATAACAAACTCAAATAGAATCTATCTAACTCAATTTTAAGTGATGTGTAGACTCTTTCTCTTATTTATTAAGAATCTTTGAGGTTGCATCTAAGGAGGAAGAGCACTCAAAGGTATGTTAAGATGAATCAAAGTTGAGAAAGAATAAGATTATGAAAGTTAAAACTCAAAGTAAAGGTATGAAAGTCATAGAGTTAGGAATTGAGTCTTAGGACTTGTGTAAAAAGAATAGATGAAAGTTTTAGTCAAATGGAGCTCAAAATTAATTTTTCTTTCAATTAATTTATAAAATTTTCTCTCATCATAACCTTGGATATTGCTATTGGAATATATATTTTTCTTAAGGTCTAAATTAGATTTTTAAATATTACAATTTAAAACAGGCATCTGGTAAATTAGTTTGCTAACTTATTTGCTAAAATATTAGTTTGCTAATGTGTTTGCTAAAATTATAGTTTGCTAATTAGTTTACTGCTGTCGCCAAAAATTTCATTAGTTTGCTAAATGATCAGAGTTGCTCTACTTAGTACAAAAAGACAAAATAACGGCTATTTTGCCTAGAACAGAGTGTATAACGTTCCAAAAAGGTTTCAAACAGTTTAAAATGATTTGGGACTATAAATACACCTTCTTTACTTCATTTTACACTTGATGAAAGCTTACAATTGCACTCCAATCTTGATTTTTCATTTATTGCTTTCATTCAAGAGCTTTAAAGTGTTTGAGCTACTATTAACAAATCAACTCATCTCTTCTTTATAGTTTGATTTGTATTGAGTGAGAGTGAGTGTTAAAACATTAAATTGCATTTAAGAGAGGTTGTATAAGCACCTATTGAAGCTTGAGAGTGTGAGTGCTTGAGATAGCACTTGTTTAAGGGTTCAAGCTACCTTGGTAAAAGCTTGGTGTTGAAAAAGTTGTAAAGGGCTTTTGGTCTCTTGCCTTTAAAAGAGCAAATAGTGGAGAGAAGACTCAAAGAGGGTTCTTTGAGAGAGTGGATGTAGGCTAGTTAAGTTGAACCACTATAAAAACCATTGTGTTTGATTTCTCTAATCTTAATCTCTTTACTTTTGTGTAATTTAATTTCTATGTGTGTTATGTTAAAAATTGCTATAAATATTGATTGAGGCTTGAATTGCAATTTAAAGACACATTCTTGAAACACATATCACTTTCACTATATACATAGGAGCATCTAGTTGAACAAAGCCACAATTTTTCATTAAGCTACAAGCAAGGGCCGAAAAATTAGTAAAGTCTAATTCACCCCCCTCTTGGACTATTTTGGGACAACAAATTGGTATCATAGCTTGTCTCTCTTGCTTAAGGTGTCACAACCTTAGAGTGATCCCCAATGGCTGGTTCATCTAGCAACACTACCGGTATACCTGCACCACTAGCTGAAGGCTACTCAATTACTAGACCACCACTCTTCAATGGCACTAATTACTCATTTTGGAAAGTTAGAATGAGAAATTTCATACAATCTATAGATATTGATGCATGGAGAATTATTAAAAATGGTCCATATGTTCCTCAAAAGAATGGTCAAGGAAATACTAAAGTTCCTAAAAATGAAGATGAATATGATGACAATGATTGGAAGAAAATTTCTGTAAATGCTAAAGCTATTAATATTTTGCATTGCTCACTTGACCTTAATGAATACAATCGTGTTTCAGGATGTCAAACTGCTAAGGAAATTTGGGATAAGCTTGAGGTCATTTATGAAGGAACGGATGTCGTCAAGGAATCCAAAGCAAACCTCCTTATCTGAGATTATGAGCTATTTGAAATGAAGCTAGGAGAATCAATTGCAAATATGAGTACAAGGTTTACCGATCTTGTCAATCTTCTCAAAGCACTTGGTAAAAGATTTGAGGAAGCCGAACTTGTGAAGAAAATTCTTAGATCACTTTCAAAATCTTGGGAAGCAAAGACTACAATTATCCAGGATACCAAGGATTTTAAAACATTCACCTATGATGAACTCATTGGATCTCTCATTGCACATGAGATGGTATACAAGAAAGATGAAGTTGAAAATAAGCAAAAGAAGAAGAAAAGCATTGCTCTCAAGTCAAATAAGGATGAAGATAAGAAGAAAGGAGTTGTACTTAAAGTTGACTCAAGTGACAATTCAAGTGTTTCAAGTGATGATGATGATGATGAAATGGCTATGCTTGCAAGGAAATTCAAAAGAGCTTTCAAGAAGGGAGGAAGTAAATACAAGAAATTCTTGAAAAAGTATACTCTCAAGGATAAATGTTTCAAGGATTCAAAAGAAGAAATTGTATGTTATGAGTGTCACAAACCAGGACATATCAAGCCCAAATGTCCATTGCTCAAAAAGAAGAAAGGAAAAGAAGACAGGAGCAAGAAAGCTATGAAAGTAGTATGGAGCAACAGTGAAGAATCTTCAAATGATGAATCAAGTGACAAAGAGACTGCTCATCTTTGTATGATGGCATTTGAAGAGAAAGTTGAAAGTTCACAAAAGGAAGAAGAAAGTGATAATGAGGTAAACTCTCTTGAACCTCCTAATGTAGAGGAACTTGAATTTGCATTTGCTAAAGTATATGATGAGTATAGAAACTATAAGAGAAAGTGCACTAAAATGAATTTAGAAATTGAATCATTGAGATCACAAAATATTGCCATGTCCAATGTGTATAAAGAAAATGAATTTTACAAAGGACAAATTGCTTTGTTTAAAGAGCTAGATTTGGAGTTGAAAAACTCAAAAGAAACTTGTGAAAAGCTCATTGAGAAAAATAAGGTTCTTGAAGCTAAAATAGAATCTTTGACAAATGATTTGGCAAAATTTACAAAAGGAAAAGAAACTCTAGATGTACTTCTTGGAAACCAAAGAATTTCAAATGAAAAATATGGAATTGGTTTTGACGGTTTCATGAATTATGGTAAATACAATTATCATTTCATTAAAGCATCTACATGCTCCTTGCCTAATGTTACATATTATTATTGCAATCAAAGAGGTCATATGATTAGTTTTTGTGTACTTAGGAAGGGTTTCCTTAAGGTAAAGAAGGTATGGGTGCCAAAGGGAATCTTACCTAAAGTCACTAACCCCCAAGGACCCAAAGTTGCTTGGGTACCTAAAGCTAAATGATTAAATTTTAGGTTTGTTTCAAAAGAATGAAGAAAAGTGAAAAATGGTATATAGATAGTGGTTGTTCAAAACATATGACCGATGAAAAGGACAAGTTTTAAAAAATCACAATGGTAGATGGAGGACATGTGAAATTTGGAGATAAAGGAAAAGGAAAAATAATTGGAAATGGCACAATTGGAACCAAAACTTACATTGAAGATGTGTCACTTGTTGAAGGGTTGCAATACAACTTGCTAAGTGTAAGCCAACTTTGTGATAAAGGTTTTGAGGTAAAGTTCACTTCTTCTCATTGTACAATCAATAACTTAGATAATGACATATTGTTCATTGCTAATAGATCTAATAATGTTTACTTGCTTGACATGAATAACTTTGAAACTAATCATGGTACATGTCTAGTATCTTTTGATAATTTTAGTTATTTATGGCATAGAAGATTATGACATGCAAGCATGCATACACTCTCAAAATTGTCTAAGAAAGAACTTGTTAAAGGTCTTCCTAAGATTAACTATGAAAATGAATTTCAATATAGGGCATGTGCACTAGGAAAGCATACTAGAGCATCTTTTAAATCTAAAAATATTGTTTCTACTACTAGGCCACTAGAATTGCTTCATCTTGATTTGTTTGGACCCGTGTCTCCTGCTAGTCTTGGTGGGAAGACATATGCTTTAGTTATTATTGGTGACTATTCAAGATATACATGGACATTCTTCCTTGCCCACAAAGATGAAACTTTTGAGAAATTCACCTCTTTTAGTAAAATGGTTCAAAATGAAAAAGGTTTTTGCATCACATCTATAAGGAGTGATCATGAAACTGAATTTGAAAATCATTTATTTGAGAAATATTGTGATAAACATGGAATCAACCATAACTTTTCAGCTCCTAGAACTCCACAACAAAATGGGGTTGTATAAAGGAAAAATAGGACCTTACAAGAAATGACTAGAACCATGTTAAATGAAAATAATTTGCCAAAATATTTTTAAGCTGAAGTTATTAATACTTATTGCTATGTGTTGAATAGAATTTTTTATTAGACCAATTTTGAAAAAGACCCCCTATGAGCTTTGGAAAGAAAGAAAACCAAATATTTCATATTTCAGAGCATTTGGATGTAAGTGCTATATCTTAAATAATAAGAAGGATAACTTGAAGAAATTTGATGCTAAATCCAATGAAGGAATCTTTCTTGGGTATTCAACAAAGAGTAAAGCATATAGAGTGTTTAATAGAAGAACATTAGTTATTGAGGAAACTATTCATGTTTTGTTTGATGAGGCTAACCCTTCTATTAGAAGGAAATATGTTTTTGATGACAATAATGAGCAGGTGTTTGGAAAAGAAAATATAAAATCAAGTCAAGAAATGGAACAAATTGATGACAAAGATGAAGAAACTCAAGGAGATACCATAATAGATGTCCATAATGCCAACAATGATCAAATCAATGAAGAAATGCCAAATTTGGAAGAATTACAAGTGAATGAACCCCAACATGAAGATTTACCTAAAGAATGGAGATTCTATAGAAATCATCTCCAAGAAGACATCATTGATGATCCATCTCAAAGGATAATGACTAGAGCACAATTGAGAAAATAACTTGGTAATGTTACCTTTGTTTCACAAATTGAACCTAAATGTTTTGAAGAAGCTCAAAATGATGAAAGTTGGATTATTGCCATGCAAGAAGAACTCAATCAATTTGAGAGAAACAAAGTTTGAAATTTGGTGCCTAAACCCAAAAATCATTCAATTATTGGTACTAAATGGGTTTTAAGAAACAAAATAGATGAAAAAGGCAATGTTGTTAGAAACAAAGCTAGACTAGTGGCTCAAGGCTACAACCAAGAGGAAGATATTAATTTTGATGAAACCTTTACTCCGGTTGCTAAAATTGAAGCTATTAGAATGTTGTGTGCCTTTGCATGTTACAAGGATTTTATGCTTTATCAAATGGATGTCAAGAGTGCATTTTTAAATAGTTATATTGATGAGGAAGTGTATGTTGCACAACCTATGGGCTTTGAAAATCATGAGCATCCAAATCATGTTTATAAACTTACTAAAGCTTTATATGGTTTAAAACAAGCTCCTAGAGCATGGTACGAGAGACTTAGTAAATTCCTTTTACAAAATGATTTCCAAAGAGGCAAAGTAGACACAACACTTTTTGTCAAAAAGCATCATCATGATACGCTTATTGTGCAAATATATGTTGATGATATAATTTTTGGGGCTACTAAAGAATCTCTTTGCAAGAAATTTTCTAAGATTATGCAGAATGAATTTGAGATGAACATGATGGGGGAGCTCACATTCTTCCTTGGACTTTAAATTAAGCAAATGAAAGATGGCATCTTCATAAATCAATCAAAGTACATCAAGGATATGTTAAAGAAATTTAAAATGGAAGATTTGAAGAATATGGGCACTTCAATGAGTTCAACAATTAAAATAGACAATGATGAAAAAGGTAAAGAAGTAGATACAAAGCTTTATAGAGGTATGATTGGCTCTCTTTTGTATCTTACTGCATCTAGACCAGACATACATTTTAGTGTTTGCTTGTATGCAAGATTTCAATCATGTCCAAAAGAATCCCATCTAAGTGCAGTTAAAAGAATCTTCAAATACCTCATTGGCACACACTCAATTGGTTTATGGTATTCAAAATGTGAATCATTCGATCTTATTGATTATAGTGATTCAGATTTTGCTGAAAGTAAATTGGATAGAAAAAGTACTTCAAGTACTTATCAATTTCTTGATTTTGCACTAGTTTCTTGGCACTGTAAGAAACAAACTTCAGTGGCTCTGTCTATAACTGAGGTTGAATATATAGCTGCTGGTAGTTGTGTTGCTCAAAATTTATGGATGAAACAACAATTGGAAGATTTTGGTTTAAAATATAATCTTGTTCCAATTAGGTGTGACAACACAAGTGCCATAAACTTGATCAAAAATCCAGTCCAACATTCAAGAATAAAACATATTGAGATTAGACATCATTTTATTAGAGATCATGTTCAAAATGGAGATATCAAAATTGAATTTGTTATACTGAAAATCAACTTGTAGATATTTTTAGAAAACCACTCAATGAGGAAACTTTTTGCAAAATTAGAAGGGAAATTGGCATGAGTGAACCACTTGGTTAAAATTCAATTCATATAGATTCAATATATTTGCATATTATCTAATGTGTAAGTAATTTGCTGTGATATTAATTTTCTAAGAAAACTCTATATAACAGTAGCTAACTTATTTGTGTATTCGTGAAAATTAGTTTACTAAGTTGTATGCTACTATTACGTGCCTAAAATTAGTTTGTTGTATCGTGTACTGTTCAAATTTTAAGCCAAAAAGTGTCTGTGCTTTGAACTTTCTGCGTGCCAATCAGTGTACTTACTCATTTACATTTTTTTTGCTATATATATATATATATATATACACACACATTAAAATAAAAATAAAATTCAAATAAAGTACACTAGAAGAGGGAAAGCGCGGGACTCAAGAAAAAAATCAATTTTTCATCCACTGCTACACGAAACCTCAACCCTTTAGTTTCTTTTTTTCTCTCTCGCCATACCCAACTCCTCTCTCACCTTCTTATCGGTTCTCGGTACCAATCTTACCCATTTTTTTTATCAAATTTTTCTTCATTATACCGACCCATCTACTTTGAGCGCCTCTCTCACTCTCTAATTCCTCACTCATTTCTCATTGCGTCAGAACCCCTCTTTCCCGATACCTCACTGCTTCAAATTCACCATTCATGGCTTGCACCAAAAGAAAAACCCCAGCCTCAACCTCGCCGTCCTCTTCTTCATCTGAAAAATTCCCTATTGCTGCCTTAAAGAAGAAATTGAAAGAAAAGAGGAAAACACTAGTAACTGAGTCTAATAGTGTATCCTCTGACCCATCTCAGGAAGTCGAACCTATGGTGATGGCACCAGAAAAGAAAAAGGGAAGGAAAGTGCGTGGATTGACATTTAATGCAAAAACGGTGCTTCAAAATTATTGGGCTCTCTTATTGACAAAGCGCTTCTAGACTATAAGTTCATAAAATGGGACAATTTTGATCAGGTTGATTTTCAATTTAAGGAACTCTTTGAATTTCAAGAATAGCTGACTGTGTGTGAATGCACTGATGTTTATTATCCTAGACTAGTCCAAGAATTTTATAGAACTTTAGAAATTGTCGATGAAGAAGACAGATTTAAGGTTTCTTTGAATAACAGAGTGTATGATGTTTCTGTTGAGTTGATTGCCCATGCCTTAAAATTGCCGAATGATGGAAATAGAATCTCTGCTCATAGAGATATTGCTAGAGTTCCAGGTTTTAATTTGACTGAATTTGAAAGTGAAGTTTTTCCTGCCAACACTACCACTAGTGAAAAATCCACTAGCACTAAAGCCCTTCAACACATTAAGATTATTCACAGTATGGTGAATTATATATTTTGTCCTAAATCTGGCAGTTATGGATATTTGAGTTATTTGGATATGTGCATCATGTGGCATATTGTTAATAAAGTGAGAATGAATTTGGCATATCTAATTTTCAAGAATATGTGTAAAGCTTATGGGATTGGTAAATTACCCTATGCACACCTCTTAACTGCCTTGTTTAGAGAATTGGAGATAAATGTCTCTAAGGAGAGTTCTAGGGCAGATTTAATTGTGCTTAGAAAAATTCATTCTGATAATGATGGCAGAAAGAAACGTTTTGAAAAAGGTGGATCCTCTAAAGCCAAAGTTGATTCAGATTTCCAAAGTGAGATTATGAGTGAGCTTCAAGGACTAAGAACATTTATTAATGAGAAATTCAGTACATCAAATTAGTCTATTGAACTTCTGAGGAAATTTGTGGATATTGCTGATTACAAAGTAAGTCATTTACTTACTCAAAATGAGGAGTTAAAGAAATAGATTGCAGATCTTAAGCAAGCACATGGAACTGATTTTGCAACTAGAGTTGAGACTGATGTACATGCAGATGATCTTTCTGCTCATGATGGTAGTGCATTTGATCATGCTAATGTTGAGTGTGGAGGCACTAGACTTGGTGAGTCTACTGTTGCTGTAGAGCATGAAAGTGAACAGGTTGTAGAACCGTAGTTGAGCCTACTGTTGAACTTGAGAGTGAACAAATTGTAGAACCTGTAGTTGAGTCTACACAGAAGAAGGAAGACTCTCTAAAGGATCAGCAGGAGAGTGCTCCACCTAAACCTTATGCAGCTGAAGCTTCTCAGGCTAAGAAGAGCAAGAAAATAGTTAAGTCTACAGTGTCCAATCTATATCAGACTCTGGCTGCTGCTCTTCAAAGCCCATCTGATGAGGATGAATCACAGGAGCATGATTCTTTGGCTGACCAAATTTCTCAGCCTCCTACTGCCAAACCCTCCAAGAAGAAGATGGTGCCTTCCAAAGCTATTCGAAGGAGCAAAAGGCTTAATGTTTAGAAAATGATCTGCTTTTTTAGTTTACTAATATGTTTACTACTATTGTTGAATGGTTTTTCAGTTTGCTACTGTTTACCTTACTGATTTTCAGTTCGTGCTTACTTGGTTCTTTTTGGATTAATATCTCCTGTTTCTTTTTTGGCTGATGACAAAAAGGGGGAGAATGGATGTGTGCTTTTATTTTGGGAAATTGGATGTGTGCTTATATTTTGAAAATGGAAGTATGCTTATGTTTTAGAAGTGTGTATGCAAACTATTATAGCTTATGTGTGCAAACTATTGTAGCTTATGTGTGCAAACTATTAAGTTTAATATTTTGCATATTGAAACTATGGATATCTCATGAATATTTCTTGTAGCATAAATTCAGGGGGAGTTTTGTATAATTATTAATACTTTTACTTTTTAAACTTGTGTGCATATATTTAGGGGGAGCAATTCCCGCATACTAACATGCTTGGTCATACATAAACTTACGCACACTTTTATTTATTCTTGATTGATGATTCAATTGAGTTTTGTCATCATCAAAAAGGGGGAGATTGTTGACCTCGTGTAGCTCAAAATGAGCATTGATTTTGATGATAACAAAACTCAAATAGAATCTATCTAACTCAATTTTAAGTGATGTGTAGATTCTTTCTCTTATTCATAAAGAATCTTTGAGGTTGCATCTAAGGAGGAAGAGCACTCAAAGGCATCTCAAGATGAATTAAAGTTGAGAAAGAACAAGATTATGAAAGCTAAAACTCAAAATAAAGGTATGAAAGTCATAGAGTTAGGAATTGAGTCTTAGGACTTGTGTAAAAAGAATAAATGAAAATTTTAGTCAAATGGAGCTCAAAATTAATTTTTCTTTCAATTACTTTATAAAATTTTCTCTCATCATGACCTTGGATATTGCTATTGGAATATATATTTTTCTTAAGGTCCAAATTAGATTTTTAAAGATTACAATTTAAAACAGGCATCTAGTAAATTAGTTTGCTAACTTATTTGCTAAAATATTAGTTTGCTAATGTGTTTGCTAAAATTATAGTTTGCTAACTAGTTTACTACTGTCACCAAAAATTTCATTAGTTTGCTAAATAATCAAAGTTGCTCTACTTCGTATAAAAAGATAAAATAACGGCTATTTTGCCTAGAACATAGTGTATAGCATTCCAAAAAGGTTTCAAACAGTTTAAAATGATTTAGGACTATAAATACACATTCTTTACTTCATTTTACACTTGATGAAAGCTTACAATTGCACTCTCTTGATTTTTCATTTATTGCTTTCATTCAAGAGCTTTAAAGTGTTTGAACTACCATTGATAAATCAACTCATCTCTTCTTTATAGTTTGATTTGTATTGAGTGAAAGTGAGTGTTAAAACATTAAATTGCATTTAAGAGAGGTTATACAAGCACCTATTGAAGCTTGAGAGTGTGAGTGCTCGAGATAGCACTTGTCTAAGGGTTCAAGCTACCTAGGTAAAAGCTTGGTGTTGAAAAAGTTGTAAAAGGCTTTTGCTCTTTTGTCTTTAAAAAAGCAAATAGTGGAGAGAAGACTCAAAGAGGGTTCGTTAAGAGAGTGGATGTAAGCTAGTTAAGCCGAACCACTATAAAAATCATTGTGTTTGATTTCTCTAACTTTAATCTCTTTACTTTTGTGTAATTTAATTTCTATGCATATTATGTTAAAAATTACTATAAATATTGATTGAAGCTTGAATTGCAATTTAGAGACACATTCTTGAAACACATATCACTTTCACTATATACATAGGAGCATCTAGTTGAATAAAACCACAATTTTTTATTAGGCTACAAGCAAGGGCCGAAAAATTAGTAAAATCCAATTCATTCCTCTCTTGGACTATTTTGGGATAGCACATTCTTTTTTAATAATTAATTAATAAATATAAAAATTTACGAAATAATCAAATTATTTTATAAATTTTTAATTTACGATAAATAATATTAACATATTAAAATCTTAGTCTTATTATAATTTTTATTTCAAAAAAATACTTATACAGATAAAAATAATAATTTATAAACAATTTTATTAATAATATATAATTTAAAAGCTTAATATTAAAAAATATTTTTTTTCAAATTTTTATAATTATAGCTAATTTTTTTAACAATTTTAGCACGGTTTTAAAATTTTTTTAATCTATAGTCAAATTTGAGATAAATCAATTAATGTAATATAATCTGAATTCTTGGTTTCTCTTTTAGTTATAATTTTGACTATCAATTTATTTCAATTTTCACTGCTCACTAAAAATAATTTATATCAAATCAGCGTATAAAACTAAAGATAAAAGTAAAAAAGATATTATAATTGTTATCAAAAGCTAATTATTATTCTAATATTTTTTTATTATTTTATTAGTAAATTATTGAAGTAACAATATTTGATCTTACAATCATATATGAAAAATTAACAAAAAAATTATATAAAAATAAATTAAATTACGAATAACGAGTATAAATAATGTGTGTAATACGTTTAAAAAATTAATATATATATATATATATATATATATATATATTATATAAAAAAATAGGAATTCATACAATCAATTCAATAATTCAAACAAATTATATATAAAAAAATTACCTAACAACTTCATTGCTAAATGGAGCTTTTAGTATAGTAACTAATTTGCCAACATATTTAAAAAATATTTAGTCTTATGAAAAAAAATAAGATTCTGTTATTTTAAATAAAAACACTTTGGAATATATATCAATATAAAATAATTAATGCATGTCTAAATTAATTAATTGATTAATTACTAAAATTATATATATATTTATAATTATAAATAATTAAAATAATTAATATATAGAAAAATAAATTAATTAAACATATAAGATAAATTAAAATTAATCAAACTAATTAAACACATACACACATATATGAAGAGCTGGAAGATATTTCCCAAGGGTTGATATGTAGCATTGTTCTTCACGATATTACTACATAGGTTTTCTATTATATTACCACATAAATTTTCTATTTAATTATCTTTTCTTTTTTTTTAAAGTATATTATTATTATCATTACTATATTTTTATGATGTAAATGATTTTTTTTAAAACTCAAAATTTTTGTGATTAAATTTATTATTTATAAACTATCATATTACTTTTTAATGAAAAATAATATATATATATATATATATTCGCAATTTATTTATAAAATATAATTTATTTAATTTTATTATTTTTATTAATTAATTATTTTAAATTATAATTAAGTTAGTACTTTTTTAATTACGTATATATAAGTTATAAATTATTTAATAGTTACTCTCTTAATACTATAATAAGTAATTATCATTATAAGGTAAGTTATAGTATATTAACATATATTTATTATATATACTTGTAATTTTACATATATATATTTTCATTTTATTTATGCTTTTTATATTATTAATATTATTTTTAAAAATAATATTAATATTAGTGAATAAAGATAATATTTATATTTCGTTAATATATTAAGAGGGTTTAATAAAATTTTGATATTTAAAATAATAAAAATAATCAAATGATTGAACTAATTTTAAAAGATTTTATTTCTTAATCAATATTTTTTTTATATTACTATATTTTTATTATAAAATCTTCCTTAAAAAGTTTAAGAGATAAAAAAAATTAATAAAATATATGAAACAATATTTAATGAATAAAAAATAAAATTTAAAATAATTAATAAAAAAATTTAAGATATTATTTAATTTTTATGTATTAAAATTAAATATATATATATATATATAAATTAATATTATTTATATATTAAAATTATTATTAATCACGTGCAAGACAATTCCCTAATTAAATTCTAAACCAAACCCCCAAACCCAAATTCAAAACCAATGTAAAGGTTTCAATCACGGGCACTTTGCACAAGAAAGCAATCAGTGATATGAGTAACAGTATTCATCTCTTTTATGTAGATGGGAGGAAACAGGGCACGGGATTGTTCACCTCTTTTATGTCGATGGGAGGAAACAGAGCATGGGATGGTTCTAATAAAAAAAAGAAAAAAAGAAGAAAACAAAGCACGGGATGGGAAATGGAGGCAGAGCATCAGATATACTCACCTGAGTTGTCACCGCCGTGTCTTTAGGTATGAGGTCTTTTTCTTCTTCTTCTTCTTTCTTGCAGTGCAATTTGGTTTTAACCTAACCCAGATTGCATGATCCTTTTTAAGTTTAGATTTTAGTTTTTTGTTTTTTAAAAGAAACACACGTTCGGTAAAGGAAATGCGTTTCCAATTTGAAGGAATTGCGAAAACAGCCCAAAGAAGTTTTCTCGCTATGTCCTCATGTTTCCGACAGGGAAACATTTCTGGAACGGGGAAACGCTGCCCCTCCCATTTTCGTGCATCATAGATGTCAGCAAGAACCTTGCAGTTACTACTGCCGCCACCATCTCCACAGGCTGTTACTGGGAAACAGTACATAAGGAATAACAAAGAGGTTCAAGTACAGCTACGACCCAAGAAAACCCTAGTAAAAAAGGCAAGAAGAGAAGTACTAGAACCAAACACCAAGAGCCCAACCATGGGTGTGCAAGCTGGTGTAGCAAGCTCTCAAGACTCTAAAATCACCACTTATCCTTGATCAATCTCTACAGACACTAGCATCGAGGAAACTTTCCCATTTGCTTCTGACATTGTTCTCAGTACCAACACCAGTAACACCAATAAAGAAAGACAAACACAACGCAGGTTGCATTGAAACCCCATCCAATAAGAACCAAATTTGCATGCAAAGAGCCTGGAAGCAACAACCACAAAGCTACAAACAGCCATGACAAACCCTCTTCAATTCTCCATTAGTTGCTTTTTAATCAAAAAAACTATCTACAATCCCAGCTGGGGGCAGAGAGGGACCCACATCTCAGGCAGGAGGAAGGGCGTCCTCCCCTGCCTAGAGGGGCAAGGGAAAATTGCCTACCATGACAGAGAAAGAGTGAGAAAGAGTCAGGTACCCTAGAGTAAGAAAAATCGAAAACAAAAAAAAATTTACTTGACATTTTAATGTTTTAGGTTTAATTACAGAAGAGTTGAGAAATAAAATTTCTCCTCTTTTCTTTTCCTTTATCTATGCTATTTGATGTCCAAATAACAGAATTTAGAGAAATCAATTTTTTTGTTCTTTTCTCTTCTTTCTATTTCCTTTGATCCAAAACAAAAGGAAGATAGGGAGGCATAGCCACAGAGAAAAAGGCAAAGAGGGGGCAGCAGGGTAATACTAGCATGTAAGGGTTTAAACTATAGAGCGACCAAAATGGCATAGTTTTATATTTCTGTCGGTTCTGTTAGCTTTATTTTTTTATTGAATTAACTAAATTAACCAGAAAAAACCAAAAATTTTCAGAATTACTAACCAGACCGAAACCAAGAGCCGAAAAGACCGAACTTGAAAAACCAAATTGATTTAATTCATTTTGGTGCTCACTCCTAGTTATATGGGCTGCATTCCCACAACTTAGCAAATTATTCATTCACAGTTGGGTATAAGCCTACAAGAACAAATCAAGAAATTCCAACAAAAATGCATGCTATCATTCACCATACAGAACAAGTAAAACAAGCCGCAAAAAGGCGTGCAGTGTGGAGGACTGAAGACTATAGACTGTACAGCATGAATCGGTGAGGATGCAAATGCTAAATAAGACTATTTTCTGCAGAGACTTGCTCTGGCACCTCATAAAAGACAATGCTGCCTCTAAATTAGGGAATTTGGATAGTATTTTACAGCAGTCTCAAATAATCAATAAGGCAGCAGTAAGTAAGAAATTTCACATTCATGACCTTCTGTGGCGGACTTGATGCCATCTTCAGGTTTTAATGACCAAGGATGCTTGTTCTCAGGTAAGTTTGCTGTTGAAAAATGCTCCCACTTTGACTAAGCAGACAATCTGACAATATACAAGAGTGATCACAAAGATTAGTATGGAAAACCAGGAAACTGCAATTATTTAATCATAAAAAGCAAATGGCAATGACTCAGAAAATTAATGTTACAGTAAAAAAATTATAATTAATATTTTAAAAAATAATAATTAATATTTGATTCAGCTATAATGTCCAACTACTTGGATACACGAAATGTTGGACTTCAGTGAGAAGTTGTAATATTTGATTTCTTACTTTGTATGCCAAAACAATAAAAATTCAACTAGAAAAGAAATAGGAAAATGCAAAAGAACAAAGCTTTTCATGCCATTATAAAATTTTTTTGGAATCATTTGCAGGCTGCAGCCTTTGAGACATTCACTGGGCCTAATGCTGATTATAAAAGTGGGTTAAGATACCAGAAGGCAGAAGCATTCAACAAAATTTAGTCAATCAATGTCAAAATATGATGGTACAGCATAGTTATTAAACTCGATCGAACCAGCTGATTAAATTAGTGAACCAGCCTTCAAATCGGTCTGAGTTCATAATTAAACAATCCAGCGTGACCCAGCAATTGAATCCCAGCAATTGAATCGGTAAATCAGTGTGATCTAGTTGACCTAACTAGTTCAATTATTCAATAAAATCTTCTTTTCTTTCTTAAGGGATAAAGAATTAAATTCAAAATTTCATAAAAAAAATTTTTAAAATAAAAATTAAT
Source organism: Hevea brasiliensis (assembly GCF_030052815.1). NCBI lineage: Eukaryota > Viridiplantae > Streptophyta > Magnoliopsida > Malpighiales > Euphorbiaceae > Hevea > Hevea brasiliensis. The sequence continues at coordinate 107,507,504 of NC_079494.1, forward strand.
AGAATTAATTTGATAGTTATTTTTTTATTTTAATATATTTATTTTTTTAACGTATACTTAATATTTCATTAATATTAAAAAAAATTACACATTATATTATTTAATATTTTTATATAAATTTAAAAATACTATTAAAATTTATTAAATATAACTTAATAAATATTAAAAATTTTATTTTAAATAATAAAAATTTTAATTAATTAATTAAAATTTTTATTTATATATTTTAAATATTATATTTAATTAATTTTTAATAAATCATTAGTTAAACCATTAACCCTACTAACCCATTCATCAAGCCCCGTCGCCGGGTCAACCTCCAAATCGGGTTTAATAACACTGTTGTAGGGCAGAATATAGAATGTTTTTTTTTTTTTTTTTTTTATAATGGACACCGGAACTTAAATTCAAGACTTAAAGCTTAAAACTCATTAATCCGTAGAAAGTAAATTTTTAATGTACAAGGTATAGAAAAAATAAAACTTAGATATCTAATTACCTGCTGCATAAGTTCACAGGTGCTGGACAAGAAACTGATGAAATTTCACTTAACCCATTGGATTTTTGATCTTGTCCATCATCTTGGATTGTGTTATTTGACATTTGACTTGAATAGAACCCCAAATTCCTCCTTGCCACACTGCGGGCATCAGCCAATGGGTTCGCGTTGAATCCACTACTGTTTTGATGCTGAAATCTTTGGCTATTCAAATTGTATGTTTCAGTGCTGGCATCTTTATTGAGAATGTTTCGTGCAGCATGCGGTGATTGCATGCTTCCAAGTGAAGAGAACCTTGAAGTAGAATAACGACCTTCTGTTCTCCTCCAGAACTTAGAACTCAAAAATTCTGCACCAGGCAGATTGCAACAAGTGTTATCCGCAGAGTCAGCATTAGGAATTCTTCCGCTTGATAATGCCAAGTCATAAGAAATTTCATCCAATGCCATCTCCAGGCCATGAACACGTGTCTCCAGAGAATTTATCCCATGCTGGGAGCTGCCAATGAATCTCTATATTCGAGTGGAAGTGAGAGAAAAATGCAGTCAGTAAAGGGCTCTCTAACGTTTGAGCATCAATATTTCACTATTGTGATACATTGTGAACAAGGCATTAGTGAATGATAGGGAATGAAATTTAGTAGGATGGTGAAGGAAGGATTCACTTAAATTAGATTAACACTGGAATAATGGCCAATGACGGGTTTACTCTCTATGCATAAATTATTGAATATATGTGTAATGAGATTAGCAGATAATGTACCTGGAGAAGGTCTAAAAGATTGGATTGCTGGTTTTCAATCTGCACAAGTTGATCACGGATTAAAGAAAGATCCTCAATATCTTTGTTCTCAAAGAATTCTTCATTTGGATTGTTGACCTCAACATCCTTGTTATAAAAGTTATCATCATCATTGAATGGAACCACCCTTGACCCAGATTTCAGACCACCAAATTTGTGCTGTTTATCTTCTCTGACACTACTGCAGAGGACAAGTTTTGTGTCTGGCGTACATTTCTCCTTGTTTGGATCCCCTCCTGATTCAAAAACTCCTGAATTGCACCTCTTGATATCATCCCCACAGCCCGTGCCTTGTGGTAGAGCAATTTCAATTTTCCAGGTGGAGCTTTTCCTGTGGTCCATTTTACGACACATAGCTGTCTTTGAATTGTCATTGTTAGTCTTTACAGAGTATTGTTTTCTGGCAGTGGTCACAGACGAAGCATCCGATGGAGGGGACCTGTTTGCGGGCACTGTTTTCTTTGGTTGAGGAGATTTGACACCAACTTCATGAGAATTATCGGAGGCAGAAGGGGAGCTTTCACCAATAGCTTTATCTGGTCCATTGCAAAAAAGCCAGAAAAGCATAAATCTTTGATAGCTTATTTCATTACACCAAAATGGCAACGCTAAACTCTTTCAATCATAAGGAGAAAACAGGACCAAAAAGAACAATCGTACTTGAAAGATATAATTTTTTTTAATTAATTCTGATCCACTATTAGAATAAAAATGGTTACCTGTTGAAGAAGATTTAGATTGAGATGATACTGAAACTTGATCAGAAACGCCAGGAACTTCCTTCCACGACTCCAAGGTACGATTCATAGTCTCCCGAACAGCCTTCACCTGTTACACCAATATCATATCAGGCCAAATATCCTAACTAAAATGTTAGAAGCAAAGGAAAGCATTTTCTTACCATTCCCACATTTTCTCAGCTACCAAAAGAGAAATCAAGAAAATCCAAAAAAAAAAGAAGAAAAGGTAGGATAATAAAAAGGACTGCACCTTATCAAATCTTCTGCTCTCCAGAGAACTCAAGCACGCAACTTTATGCTCTTTTGACAACTCCTTCTCCGCAAGGGCCACCTTCCCCAAGGCCTCCGCCGCCGCCTTTCTGGTTGCCCAATCCTCACTGCTCAGAAACTGCAGCAAACACGGTACTAACCAATCCAACACGCCCTTACTCGACGCGCCACCAACGCCTACAATATTTCCCATCACGCTCAACAACGCCGCTTTCGCTTTAAATCCCTCGCCCTTCACCAACTTCCCTAGCCTCGGCAACACCTTCCTCAACTGCTCCGCCTCCGGCTCTGGCGCCGCCTCAATCGCGGCGGCCAAACACATGGCCGCACCGATCTGAGCATTAAAATCCTGCTCAAGCGTCAACAACTCAATAAGCGGCTTCGACAGGGTAGAAAACGGTGGCTTGGTGATCTGCGACGACATAGCACTGGTGGCCTCGACGCAGGCGGATCGGACAGCGGAGTCAGCGTCACGAAGGCGGCGAGTAACGGTGGAGATCATTTTGGAGAGGTGGGGAGAAAGCGAGTTGCCGTGGAAGTTGGAGAGAAGAGTCAAGAGGTTGACGCATTCCTTGCGAACGAGAGACTTGGAAGAGGAATCGGTGTTGTGAATGCAGTTAAGGAAAGGGGAGAAGGAGTCGTGGCTGAGGGTCTTAGCGATGGTCTCCAGCTCGGTGGTGGCGAGAGAGAGAGTGTCGCGGTCGGAGAGCTTATTGAGAGAGGTGATGACCCGGTTCTTGAGATCGTTGACGGTTGAAGGGGGACTAGGTGGAGATCTTTTCTGAGGAGACATTGTGATGAACTCAAATTTGTGGGTTTGTTTTCGTCTCAGTGGTTGTGCATTGGCGGTGGCTATAGCGGCAGTGCCGGTGGCGGGGGAGATGATAGTCGTTTGTTAGTTGCATTTAGTGAGGTGCTTCAATGGATATTTAAATTTTGAGGAAGGGGCCAAGGGGATTTGGAAGTCAGCGGAATTTTTTCCCTCCTAAAAAAAAAATTTTGTGCATTTTTCTTTTTCACCAAAAATACAATCTGAAAAAAACTTATTAAAAAAAATTATCAAATTCTAATTTGGCACTCAATAATTAATTTCTTGAATTTCTGATTACTTTATAAATTGATTTGGAAATTCTGCTGCGAATTAGGCTCTTATGAATTATGATTTTCAAGATCCACATTTTTTTACTGGGAATTATGTTAATTTTACATTGAATTTGATCATAAAACATTAAAGCATTGAAAACGATTTTAATATAAATTTTGATTTAATACTATTTTGTTATCAAATTAATAATTCAAGTTTCTTATCCCTTAAATATTGACAAATGAGGTTATCCCCTGATTTTGAGAAATTCATAATATTAATTTGGCCGGTAGAGCATGTCATAGAATAGGATCATCTGAATCTACAGAAGGATAGAATGAATCCAGTCAATAATTTGGGGGTGAAGAGCTCATGCGCCCACATGGGAACTCCTCAGGGGCTGCCGGCTCTCTTACAAAACCAAACAAAATAACATGCATGAGGAGTAAGGACTGTGGTTTGGTTTTTTGCTCGGTGAAGCAAATTAACTTTGAATTCTCTTGACTTTAGTTAGAGAACAAATGATAATGATTTCCTGCTTTTAATTTAATCTCCAACAACAATTTCGGAAGTTTTTTCAAGAAAAACGTTTTATAATTTTTTTTTTTTTTAAAAAGAAGAATAATTACAAGACAAATGAATTGAATTTTTAAAGAATAGAATAGAGTGTGGAATTGGATGATAATCATCAGCTCTTGCTTTTGTTGCAAGCTAACCCATTGAAGGACCGAGTTTTTGCCCTCAAATCTTAATCGCTCAGGTTATTAAACTTAAATTCTAATTTATGAATGACCCACATGTCCACATAAGAGTATATGGTGGTGGATTCTTTGTCACATAATAAATTCATGCATCTATGCAAAAGCTAGTCATAGATGCCACCACTTGAAAACAAGACTCATGTTTTGATTTGATGCCACATCCCACATGATACCACCAAATTGAGCTACTGATGCCCAGAAAAACATCCCCACCTAAGCAATTCATTTCCTATCATCACACGCTATGCATAACTTCTATGGGACTAATTGCTACAAGTCCATGAAAAAATAATTGGTAAAATAATGAAGAAGAAAAGATAAACATGTAAAAGCTAGAAAATTGAAAATAGATTATTATTATTATTATTATTATTATTATTATGTTAATGAAGAAAGAGGAGGTAAATGCGGCGCATGTGACAAAGATATGGGAGGCAACATTGTCAAAGCGATCTAAACACAGTGGATCACGTGACACCGAGGATGGAAATTCAATGAACTGAAAGAAACAAAGAGTTTTTAGCAAAAGCAAGACATGATGGGATTTGGGGTTTTGGGGGTGAGTGAGTGAGGAGAAGATGCCCTTACCATATATTTATTTTGCTTGCAGCAGTAAAATGATCACCCTGCTTTTCCAAATCTTTTTTCATCATGAGGATCCAACTGCCTCATTAATCATTCGATCAGAACCACCAAATCCCATCCATCGATCTTATTACTAGCATGTTTGACTTGGATAAACTATACTTGGTAGCCAATGTGATGCATGTGATGATGATCATGGGAGAGGAGGAGGACCCACCAATGGTGAAGTAGTCAACTCAGCACACTATCCATAATTACACTGAGGCAAAAATTTTGGTCTAGGGACTAGGAGTGGCACGATTAGGGCATCTGAGGCTTTAAACTGAAGCACTGTAAAAAAAAGCCTAAAGCGGGTGTAAAAGAAGAAAAGAAAAGATGCCCCGTGAATCAGGTTAATGAACTGCAATTATTGAGAAGCATCAACATGGAAGCAATGAAGAAGTAACTACTAAATACTTGGTATAATGTTAACTTTCCCTAATTTGAAGGGCAGATAGCGACACAAAATGTACTATAATCCATGTGACCCTCTTCCCCTTTTAATCAATGCCAAAAGGGTTCAGCAATTTTTGGCCTTGTGCTGTTGTTATCAGATTTTGGTATCACTAGTTAAGGAGAAATTTTAGAATATAATTTACATTACCAAGGATTTCAGTAATATGGTATAAATGAATTTTATAAAATTTATTTATAAATTAAAAATTTTATTATTTAATTTAAATAAAAAATTATTTAAAATTATTAATAATTAATTTTATAAAATTTATTATAATTATATTTAAATTTTATTAAAATTGATAGAATTTATAGATAAATTTAAAATTTAAAATTATATATATATATAGTAAGTGAGAAAATTATCCTCTTGTTATATATTATTTTATTTTATATATTTCAAAGACAAAATTGATTTCATTTGAAATGAATTTCATATTTTATAAAATATATCAAACAAAAAATTAGATTATAATCATGGTAAAAATTTATTATCTATAAGACTTTGTTTGGTTTAATTTTATTATAAAATCTATTTCATTTACGGATGAATTCTATAATAAAATTCATTTGCAAATGAATTTTTTTATTTAATATATTTTATATTAAATGTTGAATTTATTTAAAATAAAATGAATATTGTGTTTGAAATAAATAAAATAATTTATAATTAAGAGGATAATTTTATTAATTGAAATATATATGATTTTAAAGTTTCAATTCATTTGAAAATTCTATCAATTTTGATAATTGATAGAATTTGATTTAGTTATAATAAATTCTATGAAATTGATTATTAAAAATTTTAAATAAATTTTCTTTTAAACCAAACATTAAAATTTTAGATTTATCAATAAATTTCACAAAATTTTGTATAATTCATTTATTTTAAACACTACATAAGAGCTGATTTTGATTTGAGAGTGCTTTTGGTTGACAGCCTAACTTGTAAAAGTGCTAATTAATTTCTAATTATGATATAAAACAAAACCATAACCAACTAATTAGGAAGGGAATGGAATTGTTATTGTATAAATTAAGTTTCTAACCAACGCATGATCAAATGTTGTATGCCAACTTTCGTGATATATGCAGACTGATACTGACTTTTCATTAGCCACAATGCTATATATCTGTGATGTTTTGTCGATATTGGAAGGAATTGTTTGATTGGATTATTTAATTTGTAGCATTCGGTTGATTGGAAAAATCACCTAAGCATCGTAGATGGTCAATTTCTATTAATTACAACTCATAACTACCGTTATGTTTATGGTAATTAAATTAATGATCTCTTTCAAGTTCAGCTATAATATTTCCTTAATTATCTTTTTTTTTTTTCTTGTTGTTGTTATCTTTTTTAATAAATGGTTGCCTTAATTATCTTTGTTGTTGATCACTTCTTCTTCTCTTTTAAAATAAAATTCGGCTTATTGAAAAATAAGGGTGCATTAAAATGTGATATTAATTATAAAATGTGAACTTGGGAAATGATCATTTCAACTGAAATTCCAGTTTGTATATATATATAAATAAGCATGAGTATGACTGAAGAACTGGTAAGCAGATGTTAACACTGAAATCTAAAAAGGTTTTTATATATGTATATATATCAAAAAATAATTGGTGAATTATAAAGAAAAATGTATCATTCTTCTTTTCTCACAATAATTAATGAAGAGATTCGAATCGTAAATCTTTACTCTCTATACTTTAAAAAGGTGATGATATATATCAATCAAACTACTTCCTTATTAACATACATCTCAACCAAATGTAGATAAGCATTTCCCTACATCGGACCATGTTTATGCTGTTTGACTTGGGGGCAGACCTCATTTCATAAGCTTGTCTCTTGGATTTGCTAGGCAATCACATGGGGAGGCCAAATTTTGTGACAAAAACTATCGAATTTCTTGAATTTTCTCCATCACTTCCCATGTGTGTTTTCCTTCTCCGACGACACTACCACATGAAAGCTTCAGTGTTGGGAGCAACAAAGCCAATGGTGCTGGGCAATTATTTATTTTAGCTACAGGGAAATTAAACTATGTTTGGCACCCCCACAAAAACATTCCCTCACTTGGCCAACTGCCAGTCGCCACGTGACAAAGGGGCCTTTATTTTGGCCACATATCTAGTTTGTTCGTTTGTCTTTGTTAGCTATGAAATACATTTCCCTTTGATCCATATCTTCTGATGTGGGGTTCTAGACTTTGTCCTACGAGGTGTATCTTTCAATATATGGCCTTGGATTTTACATTTGATCTTGCTAGACAAGAGCACAATATCATATGAAGCCCTTCATTATTTGGTGAAATGGAGTGGTGACTTGACTTCAAATAGACAAATATTATTATTAGCTATGAATAAAACCCGTTCAAAAAGATAAAAAGCCCATTTACAGTACCACTGATTTGGTGGTGAATCTTTGATGTTGGAGGTGTTTGATCCGATTTGATTTTTTATTTTAATAATATTAATTAAATATCATCTCTGTTTGATGGAATGAGTGAGACTTCTTAATATTCACTGTGGCTAAATTGTGGATTCTCTATGGGATGAATTAAATTAACGGAACCGATTAAGAACGAACTCTAAATGATCATTTCAATCAGAAAGTTTTCTTTTTTCACCTAAAAAAAATCCATTTACAGTTTAAAAAAAAGTTGAAAGATTCTCATTATTTAGATGTCTAGACTGTATGGTGAACCTGTCTTCGAGTTATAGGGTTCCGCAATTATGGTAGGTCCATCATTACTAGCTGCGGCTTTGTCTCGACTTTGCCCTACAATTACAAAAAAAAGTGTTAGTTAGCTCTGCCTCTTAGCACTACTCTTATCACCAACCCTCATAATTTCACATGGAACTGCAACACAATCATTGAGCCATTTTAAGCCTCATCTCTAGATGATGGGAGGAGTTTTTTTCTTTAAACTAACACAAAAAAATCCAATGTTTTCTTCTGTTTCAGCTTTTAATCTTCTAATTCTTGAATATATAATTAAAAGATCCAGTAAAGCTATCAAGTGCAGGATCTGCTGGCATGATATTGGCAGGACATCACTTCATTATTTATCATTTGATGCTTTCAGAATTATTATTAATTAATTAATCCTTACATATATATTAAGTGTAATTTATCAGAAAGATTGTGATGAAAGAAAGGGTGAGGCGATAATTGGAGCAGCTTAAGCTTCTGATCTTAATAGTTGGTAATTAGGTAGGCAGGCAGGCAGGCAGGCAGGCAATCTTACCAACTAATGAAGATTTATGATGATTGAGACCTCTTATTTCTCTCATCTCCTTGGATGGAGACACTTCGTGCGAGTTCTATGCAAAATACACAGTATGCAATAGCAATGGATAACTGATACACCTCAGGAAAGTGGTGTATATATAAGAAATAAAAACACAACTTGCTATAGAAAACAACTTGCTATTGAAGAGGCAGGAGACTTGCCTCTTCTAAATTTTCTCTGTTATTAATAATTAAAAAATGTATACATATGAATTAGGATACCCTAGTATCTATATTTATCCATATTTAGAGGCAAATGTGCAGTTAGTTATTACCACAAGTTGGAAGAAAATTTCATTTAATTTGGTGGAAATTCTTGGTCGCCGCCAGCTGTCACGCGGAAAATTAGATGCGATTATAGCTATGTTTGCTGCACGCAAAATTTGCATATAGAATGTTATTTTTTATGAAAATTATTTTATAAGAAAATATTTTTCAATCAAGTAATTATTTTATAAGAAAATATTTTTCAATCAAGTAATTTTTATTATTTGTGGTTGGATTACGTGGCCTAAGGCAAACCCAGGTAATACTTAGAACTTATGGTGGAGTCACATTAGTTTTAATTAAGTACAATCTCAATATTTTTTAAACATACAATTTATATAATTTTAATAAAATCGAATTTACTAGTAAATACTGCATTCCCATAATACTACCACAGTACTAAAAGATTTATGCCACAAAGGTACTTATGGACAAGAGTCGCCACTTGAATAATAATAGATACATATTTATTATTTTTTCTGAAGGACATCTGATTGAAGCATCAATTTCTAAAAGGACAATCGAAAAAACTTGATTGATACACTCAATTTTCCGATAGGATCGTAGATGGCAACTTACTCCTTACAGAGGTTCCACAACTGTCATCACTATAACTCAATGTTTAGATTTGGGATGGCAGGTATGTAAAAAAAACATGTTTTCCACTCTTAACGCCTGGTCTAACCTCGTTAATTCAAGTGTAGTTTTTCAACTAATATTTAAAATGTAATTTCTAAACCTAGACACATAAGTAATTAAAAAAAGAGTCATTTACATACAATTTTATGCATAAATACTTTCTATCGGAAGGGTTGCTAAATTAAATTAAATTAAATTTACCGAATGATTAAAATTAATTTATTATTGACAGCTTGATTTTCACATAAGTTTAATTTACAAGCAACTCTAAGTTTCTAATTAACTTATTTTATTTTTTTACCAAGTTATCTTAAAGATAATTAAACTAAATAATTTATATACACGTGTCATTTATTTTAATAAATACCCAAAAGTTCCAAACAATTATAATCTAAAAAATTGTTTATTTTACAATTTACTAAGTATTTATTTAAATTTAATAGACATATTAAACACTGGTTAAAATACAAACAAAATTGATTTTAGTATTTATTGAACAATTTTTTATTATTACTACATATTACATATAAAATTGTTATATCAATAAAATTTAAGGGATACTTGTTTTTTAATTATTGCAGTTGTCATTGGGGTAAATTATCATTAAAGAATGTCTTCTCTCCTAATACAGCAAATTTATCATTGTCTTACTCACATTAAACTCCAAACAATTATTCTTTTTGATACTTACTTTAGGGTCGCTTACTAATTTATTTTTAAAATAAAATAAACATTATAATTTACATTAAAAATTTAATCACTTACAATATAAGTAATTGTATTTCTAAAAGGCAAAATCTATACAATGGCCATAGATTTATCTAACATAGTTATAACACTTCAAAATATCATATTACATCATATAAAATATTAAATTGACATTCAAATACAAATTTCTAATTGAAGAACATCAAATTACAAAAATACATGATAATTCAAGCTTTTGATAGATTCACAGTATTTTTGTATTTGAATTTTTAAAATTAGTTAAACATGTATAAAAATTATACAAAAATTCCAGAAGAATTCAAAGACATCGTATCAAATTATAAAATTATTAGCTAGTCTAAAATTTCTATCAAATAATTTACAAAAATCATGGTTCACCACTGTTATGCATCACAGACAGATCTTCACTACCTATTTAAAATTAATGTAACTTATAAACCACAACAGATATCTATATGAAACCAATAAAAAAAGTTATAAAATATGTTGAACTTATTTTTAAAATCAAGAATTGCGAAAAATATATGAAGAGTTGATTGAGATATTAGCCATGCAAGTCAGCTATCCTGCAAATTGCCGATAAAAGATATCCTCATTTTAAATAGCAATAACTCTCTCAATTATAGCTTTTTGCACAATTTTTGAAGCTAAAATCATTAGATTTTCAAGAAGAATACATATATATATATTTTTTACAATTTTTAATGAAACAGAAACATACAAAAAATAATAAATAACATGAAGATAGAAAATCAATATTTGCAGAGTTGTAAGTTCTCCTCAAATCTGTCACATAAACATGAATGTTTTGAATATATGAGACCATTTAAAGGTATATTTATTGAATATTCATAATTTAGAATGCATGCTTTGAAAATTTTTTGAAGGTTTTTTAATAAAAAAGGAAGAAAGAAATAAGAAGGAAGAAGTAAGGAGACGGGAAGGCTTACCGAATTGAAGAGACAGAGTGACAATTTTTTTTTTTGTTTTTCTTATATTATGTTATTCTCTCCTCTCTTCCTAATTTTTTTTTTATTTTATGTGAGGTATCTATAGGATTTAGGTCAAAAAATTATAAAAGAATTTATATAATTTATAAATAAGAAGATTTAAAGAATCTTCTTCAGAAAAATTTTGTATTTAATTTTTATTTTTCTTAAAAAATAAAAAAGCATTGTGGGTTTTTATTTACTTAATCAAAATTTCTTCCCAAACCTTATGGGCTTTAGAAAGCCCAATGAGGTCAAATTAGTTTTTTTTAATAAAATAAATTTAAAAAATTTAATTTAAACAAAAAATAAATTTCATTTAAATTTATTTAAATATTTTTTATTATTCAAAATTATTTTCTCCAAAAAATATGTCATTATCCATTTTTAATGCCTCTAAATATATCTTATGGTGATACAAATTATTTATCATTGAGTTACTCATGGCCTCAATGCACATATCCACGAGATCATACAAATAGAAGTCTACATTATTTAGTTGTAATATTAAATTAATAATATGTGTTTATATTATATATATATAAAGTATTTTCACATTTTTAATAAAATTATTAAAATACAAAAAATAACTTTTATCTTGTGAGAGAAAGCATTCATTTTTCTAAAAAGTTGTTTAGTTTTTTTTTTTCCTTTTAATCAGGAAAATATTATTTAGTTTGCTATAATAATATTAATATATAATATTTGTAATATAATTTTTTTTATACTATGTAATTATTAAATTTTTTTTTATCACATTATTTCTGTGTGGGTGTGACTGTAGCGGGAGAATTGTGCTGTATGAGTGTAGTGCAGGTAAAAAAATTTAAAAAATTTTTTTATTAAAATAACTGAACGCTACTTAGTATAATGTCCTTAGTACAAATCAACTATTAGATGCTATTAGTGTCCAACTATTTTTTTTTTCTTTCAATGATTTTTTAATTAATTTTTAATAGATGAACACCATTACAACTAGTTTCTTTCTTTCCTCTAGCTCAACACATATCACCCTTGATGAAAATTTATCATGTGGATAATTTTTTTTTTTAAGATGCTACTTTTTTTTTTAAAAGCCCTCAAATTGAAGTGTTTTGAATATGCCATATAAGTGAAAACAAGTTGAAACAAACAGTTATTTTTTTTTAATTTAAATAAGTTTATTTTAGGTTTTTGGTTTCAATAAATTCAGAAAATTTTCCCAATAAATACTTTAATTTTTTTAAAAATATTTATACAAGTTTTATTTAAGTTTTTGGTCCCAATAAATTTAGAATCGCTCTATCACTAGGCACATCATTGAATCCCTAATTTCCTTCCTATTATTATAATTACTATTGTTGATGTTCCTTTGCATTCCAAATGCTGGCAAGGAACTCGCACATGTTTGTGGATCCAAAGGGCACGATGGAAGTCCTCGACGGCAAGAGAATAAATGGAGAATTGCTTGCCAAGAGACAAAAGAGGTGGTCTCTAAGATTGGTGGCCGGGAGATCTCTTCAGACTCTCTATCCATCATTGCTTTTTTTTCTTTTTTTTTTTTTTTTTTTGAGTTTGTCTTTATTTCTTTGAAAAGATGCAAAGGATTAGAAAATGGTGCTTCCACAATGGGATTGCAAAAAAGAAGCGTCATTGTTTTCTTCTTTTTGCTTCATTTATTTTGGGATTTCAAATCATGGCATCCATTTTGGCAGTTGGGTTTTCAAATCATTTTTCAGGCTTATATAATATAAAATTATTAATAATAAATATATTTTATGTAAATTATTAATTAAAGTATATAAAATTAAATGATTTTAAATATTAATCTAGTAATATTAATTGGGTGTAAGACGAATTTAGTAATTTATAATAAATTTTAAGGTAAATTTAATTATTAAAATTAATAATATAATTTAAATTTAGATAAAGTGATTTTTATGCGTATTTATTCAATATCATCTCCATGTAAATTTATCAAATACAGGAGAAAAAAAAAGCTTTAAGTTTGAACCCAGCATCACTAAAAGAGGCCTTAAAAACCCATGATGCCAACGATGCATTCTGGATAGGCCGAATTCACCACAGAGATAAAAAGCCCATCTGCAACCATGGTGCTACCCACCCAAGATATAGCAATGCGGGTGATGCATCGACAGTGATACGCACTCCATGCTCAATCCTTAACAACTGACCGAGGCTTGCCTAATTTAGCATGTGGCTACTATAGATACTTCTACCCTGATTTTTTTCAACAAATCAAATAGGATATACCTTATTCATCTATGCTTTCAATTTTTTTTTTTGAAAAATTAATTATGAATATATGTTTTCACCTCTTATAAATTGCATTTGAGGTACACACAATATCAAATAATTAAAAAATAGAGATTTATTTTTGTTTTTTTTATTAAAATAAAGCTCAAATAGGCTCTTAAACTTTTTGTTGAATATCTAATTAAGCACAAAATAATCTTTGAATCATTTATTTTAATTTTAATTATTTATATATTATTTTAGACTATATTATTATTAAATGTAATCAAATTTGTAATAAATTTAAATAATTTTTATATTAAGAATTATATTAAAATAGATATTTGAAATTAAAAATAAAAAATTATATTATTATTATTATTATTATTATTCATGGGGTTTCATTTGTTACATTTTGATCTTAATATAAATGTGATGGGAGTAATGCATTGATTATGTGATTATGGAACTTAAAAAATGAATAATTAAAAAAATATGAGTTCAATAAAAAAATAATTATAATGAAAATATAATAAAAATGTATTATTTTCGGAAACATGAATTTAAAAAGATTTTTGCTATAGGATTAAATTTAAATAATTTATTTCTTATATTTAAAAGAGTTAGTTAAAAAATTTCTATATATACCCTAACTTTTAACATTTATTATATACTAAAAATCATTTAAATTTTAATCTCGATATTATAAAAACTTTTCAATTCAATAATTTTGATAATTTTAACAAATTTTAATAAACTAAAGCATACACAAAACATATCATCGAATGCGAAATTAATAAAATTAAAATTAAAAAATTATATTGAAATTTTAATTTTCTCCCATTAAAATTTTTATTTTAATTATATAAAATAAAGCATACCCAACTTTTTGATCGCATACCACACGCACCATTACCTTGCGTAAATTAAAAGGCTTAATTTTATTGGGACAAAAGGTCAATTTCGGCCTGAAACTGGACCCAAAACTGGAGGGTGGGCAGGTCTGTGTAAAGCATCACAAAACAAATAACAATTACAGAGGTGAACCAAAATTCTAGCCCATTATGTTAAAATTAAATGGGATAAGGCTTTCCTTTGAATCATCAAAAAGCCCCAAAAACAAAAAGAATTGAGGTTAGGCAATGGCCCAACTCCATTCTCCATCCTCCAATCTCAGCCAGCCACACTTGCAGTTGCAGATAATCTTAGTTTAATTATATAATATCTTGAAAGCACTAAATTTTAATATTTCTTTAAATACAGAATTTTACTTTTTTTTTTATTTTAATAAAAATAAAATTCAGGATTTCATATAAAAAGAACACGTGCTATCAGTAATTTTTCATAATTTTATTTCTATTTTTATTTATATATTGAGATTATGTTAATCCCCCAACTAATTAAATTTTTAATTTTCTTTCTAAAAATAAATTAAATTTTTAATTCTCTCTTATGATTACCTATGACCTAATTAAATTTATTATCCAATAAAAAAAAAGAGCTCCTAATTACCAACAACTACTAACCACACAAATCAAAAACCAACAGCGAAAATGAAAACCCATAAGTCTACAGAATTTGTCCTAACCCTAAATTAAAAAAAAAAAAAAAAAATTAAATACAAGAGCACTTGACTGCCCTTCATTTCTTCCCCATATACCCCTCCATTTTGATTAAAATTACGGAAATTGCCACTCCACTATCCCCCAATCTGAAGGAAGGATTGAGTCACCCCATGACCAAACTAAAACAAAAGCCCTAACCATGCCCTAATTTGTACTCACATTGGACTAAAAGCAACCGGCTACAGACGGTAACCCAATGCTAGAGCAACCGGTAACAGCCGTCTAATTTACTATCTCCACGCTCCAATTTCTATTCTACTTTTTTTCTCTTGTTGTCGTAGTCGTTTTCATTTTTCAATGTCACAAGAAGAAAGCCCACCCATATATAATATCCTCCCATTCTAAAACAACATTGCATTTGCAATCCTTTCCTCTGTCTCTGTTTCTCTCTACACAGCAAAATTAAGAAAACAAAAGCAAAAAGAAAAAGAAAATAAAAGAAAACCACTTCCTCCTTTAATTACCATTCCCTCCTTGAAAGGTTCGTTAAAAAATTTCTTTGTATTCTGTTTCATTTTGCTCGTTTTTATTATTTTTATTTTTCAAGTCTTTTTGCTAATTCAGCGAGTAAACGATCTCTCTCTCTCTCTCTATGTGCAAATTTCGCGTTATGGTTTGCCTCTGTATGCAAGTTTCGATTTCGCTTGCTCTTTAAGTAAATGCGAATTACTTTGTATTGTACAAGTGATCTGCTTGTTCGAATTTTTACTTTGATTTATGTGTTTTTGGCTTGTCTATGTTAGATCTGCTTGCTGTTTAAATTTGTGACTTTTTTTTTACCTTGTAGGTTTTCTTTTGGTTTAATTGAAGTTTCAAGAGCATGATGATTTGTTGTTGAAGGGAGAGAGAGAGAGAGAGAGATTTTGGTTAGTTATAGAACGAGATGAAGAGGTCAAGAGATGATGTTTACATGAGTTCTCAACTTAAGAGGCCCATGGTCTCTTCTCGAGGGGAAACGTGAGCCTTTTTTCGTTATCTCTTTCTATCTATCGCGACTATCTCTATGTGCTGTCTTTTATTTTTTATTTTTTAAATTTTCTCATTTTATTGTATGTTATTTTATTTATTGCTTTTAGTGTTTGATTGTTGAAGCAAATTGTATTGACTCCGGTTAAGCTCAGTATCTGTAAAATTTTTAGGTGATTTCTTTTGATTTGTTAGTTCTTTTGTTTGGTAACATGATAGTTTTATTTATTTTATTTTTTATATTAAATCTAGTTCAGTGTTTAGGGTATTACTCAAGCTTTGAGAATTTTCTTATTTGTTAGACCAGCGAAGAAATATTAGTTTTTGTCTGGGGTTTTCTTGCTTAATTCTGGTTAGGAGTTTTATTTTGTCTGTGGATGTGAATGGAACCTAAAATAGAAACTATTCTAGTAACTGTTCTTTTGGTATGCACATCAATTCAATAATGTCTTTGTATGAGGTTGATATAGTATGGGATGAACTTTTAGTTGAATTTGGTTCATGATCTACTGAGTATGTTTTGGATCTTGCAAATTTATTCGTTTACTCGTTATGTTTAAATCTTTGTGCAATGAAGTTCGGGGCAACCCCAGATGATGGGAGGAGCAGCAGCTAGTGGTGGTGGAGGAGGAGGAGGTGGAGGTGCACAGAAACTTACTACAAACGATGCCTTGGCTTATCTCAAGGCTGTGAAGGACATATTTCAAGACAAAAGAGAAAAATATGATGACTTTCTCGAGGTCATGAAGGATTTCAAAGCTCAAAGGTTTAATCATGATATGCCATATAGTGCTTGATCATTTTTCCCCTATTGTTTTAAAAGGTTATTGTTTATTGTTTTAATTTGTTTACTATGTTTTGTTGGTTGTAGAATTGACACGGCTGGTGTCATAGCAAGGGTGAAGGAGTTATTTAAAGGGCATCGTGACCTAATTTTAGGTTTCAATACCTTTTTGCCTAAGGGATATGAGATCACCCTCCCTTTAGAGGACGAACAGCCTCCACAGAAGAAGCCTGTTGAATTTGAAGAAGCAATTAACTTTGTGAACAAAATTAAGGTAGGAATTTTGTTTCATAACCATGTCTTAATGACTGGAGATTATAGGTTTGGTTTCAAGAATTTTAGCCTTGTGTATTGTGTTATGCAGACAAGGTTTCAAGGTGATGATCATGTTTACAAATCATTTTTAGACATTTTGAACATGTACAGAAAAGAAAATAAATCCATCACTGAAGTCTACCAAGAGGTATACAATCTTATTTTCCTGTCTCTGTTTTTTCTTTTTTCTGTTAAGGCACTCCATTATTTTTTATATTTAACTGTCACAGGATGTTTAAAATTTTTCACATTGTTATCATTAATTAAATTTCTTTCCATTCCAGGTTGCTATGCTTTTTCAAGACCATAATGATCTGCTAGTGGAGTTTACTCATTTTCTACCTGATTCTTCAGCTACAGTCTCAGCTTACTATCCTCCATCTGTTAGGAATTCCATTCTTCATGATAGGAGCTCTGCTATGCCCACAATGCGCCAAATGCATGTTGACAAGGTCTCTCCTTTCTTTGATCATTTCTTTTGATTTCAATTGATCAACAAGCTCTAACGTTTAATTCTCTTTATCACCTTCCAGAAAGAAAGGACTGCTGTTTCCCATGCTGATCGTGACTTCAGTGTTGACCGTCCTGATCCAGACCATGATATATCTCTAATAAGATTGGACAAAGAGCAACGAAGGCGTGGTGAAAAAGAAAAGGAGAGGAGAGAAGATCGAGATAGGAGAGATCGGGAAGATAGAGATTATGAGCATGATGGTAGTCAAGAATTCATGCAACGGTTTCCCCACAAACGGAAATCTGCTCGTAGAGTTGAAGATTCAGCTGCTGAACATCAAGGTGGGGATGCTGATGAAAACTTTGAAATGCATCCTGTTTCTTCCACTCATGATGATAAAAATGCTGTGAAAAGTGAGTTATCTATTGTGTTTGTGTTGCTTTATACACTTTTTTTTTTTAATGTCAAGAAAATAAAAGAGTTATGGAAATATGTTTTCTTGTCTTCACTTAGAAAAGAAATGGGGGTCACTACGGATTGCAGTTATTGATATTTGCATTGCCACTTCAAATTATGATTGCATGAGGACTTACAGCTCTTTGTTATTGGTTTTAACAATTTTAGATTGTATCATATTATGTATATTTGACTTCTATATGCATATTTGAATTTTCGTTTTCCTATTTCTAAGGTTATATTTGTGCATGAAATTAAAGTTTATGTCCTTTGGCTGTTTGTGCAGTGGTAATTTAACGATGCTGTCATTTTGAATCTAGCACATTCGTTTCAAGTTGACGTATCTGTACAGAGATATATAATAAATGGAAGCCTTATATTGTTTTGAGCTCTTGACTGTTCTGATCAAAGAAATGACTCTTTTGAAAATTTTGAAAGTCACCCTTTTCTTTAAAAATTGGAGTGCTGTTGACATGGCTGCATCTTCTTGTTCATGTGTTGATGAACGCAAACATTGCATCATCATCCGCATCTGCACAGTGTCAACACACTATTAAACTTTTTTGCTGTTTTATCTTGCTTATTTATAAACTGTTCAAAACTTGTACTATCATTACCATAGCTTTTAAATAACTGTCGGTGTGCTTAATGAATTTTCTGTTGGCCTTATTGTATCTGAAATAGTTTGTGCCATATCTCTCTTCTTTATTTTTTTTTTTGCTCATTGTGACCTTTTTGTTCATTATTTTCATAGCTGCTGGTGTTTTCTTGTCTTCATTTTTTTAACCCTTTATTTATGTTCATTATCATCACAGGTGTTCCTTTTTAGTTGACTTCTTTTGTATTTCAGTTGTGTATTCTTCCTTTTATATTTTACTTTATTGTTATGTTTCTTGTCATGGCAGATGCATTAAGCCAAGAGCTTGCTTTCTGTGAGAAAGTGAAGGAAAAGTTGTGTAATCCTGATGATTACCAGGGATTTTTGAGGTGTCTTCACCTATATACCAGAGAAATAATCACAAGATCTGAATTGCAATCTTTGGTATGTGTAATACTGATTTACTGATTGCCTTGTACCTACTAAATTAAATAAATAAATAAAAAAGAAGATTTGCTGATTTCTCCTTTTCCTTTTATAATACAAAATGGTAGATATGGTTTTTGCGAATAGCGCATGATCTGCTTGACATTTAAACTGTATTTTTGAAAGGTCCATCTCATGTACTTGTTGCATTTTTGGGCTTTTTTGAACAGAAATACTAAAAAGTAAAATTTAGTTAAAATAAAGTTTGAATGTTCGGATGAATCTAGGACAGTCCTTTTCTGTTCATTTAATTTCTGCATGACACTTTAAGGATCATTAGTGGCAGCCATATTTTGACCAAGTTTAAGTTCACCTTGTTTGGTGTCTAACTTGGCAAGTCTGTGATTGTTGAATTTGACAATATCAACTTGAATTTACTTTTACATGCAAAATAGTATTGTCAACCTCCTATCATGCTTATCCCCTTGTGGAGTGGTAGTTGCTGTAACAGAGTTGGTAATACACGGATACTTTTGTCTGAATCAGGTGGGTGATTTACTTGGAAAATACTCTGATCTTATGGATGGCTTCAATGAATTTTTGGCACGTTGTGAGAAGAATGGTAACTTTTTTAAAACAAATGCATCAACTTACTTACTTAGGAAATCTGGCATCACTGATGCTAAGTAATTGATCTGTTGTGCAGAAGGTCTGCTAGCTGGTGTTGTGAGTAAAAGTAAGTAAAATATTCTCGTGTGTGTGTGTGTGTGTGTTTCTGTTTCTTTTGAGATGGCATTGCTACTCTAATAGATCATTTGTTACATACTGACTTAAACTTTGATGAATGTATTATTTTTCGTGGGTTGTAAGCCAAACTTTGTGCCAAACTGAAACAACCTCAATTGGTTGGTTGATTTGAATCTATTGTACAATCTTGTTTGTTTCATGTTCGGGTTTTCCAGACCAATGAAGTTAATTCATTTTTTGATTTTGAGTAGTAAAGTGAATTATTCCTAGAATTAAGCCAGATGATGGACATGGTTCATGCTTCATAATGAATAATATATTTGATGATACGTCATGCATATTATACCTAATATTGCAATATGAATTATAGTTTGCCTGATCTGCACATAATTTGTTCTGGAATGATTTGGTTTTCAAGTAACCTTTGTTTATTTCTGGCAAGGTTTAATGCTTTCAACTTCTTATTCCAGAATCCTCGTGGAATGAAAGTAATTTGCCCAGACCTGTGAAGCTAGAGGACAGGGATAGGGATCGGGATCGGGATCGCGAGAGGGAAGATGCGGTTAAAGAAAGAGAACGTGAAACACGGGAAAGGGATAGACTTGACAAAAATGTAGCCTTTAGCAATAATAAAGATTCAGGGGGTCACAAGATGTCTTTATTTTCCAGCAAGGATAAGTTCTTGAAGCCAATTAATGAACTTGACCTATCTAATTGTGAGCGCTGCACTCCCAGTTATCGACTTCTGCCAAAGAATGTATGTAACTTTTCATTTGCCCTTTACTTTTAGATATATTTTTCTAAGGAGATTCCTGAACTTCCATTAAATTTTCTCAACATCTTTTGCAGTATCCCATACAATCAGCAAGTCAGAGGACAGAACTTGGTGCTGAAGTACTGAACGATCATTGGGTATCTGTCACTTCAGGAAGTGAAGATTACTCTTTTAAACACATGCGCAAAAACCAGTATGAAGAAAGCCTGTTTCGATGTGAAGATGACAGGTTGGGCCTGAGATTTATGTTGATTTCAAACGTTTTTTGTAATGTTTTGGCACGCGCGCACACATATATTTTCTATCTAGCAATTTGCTTATTAACATGCTGGTTCTTACTTTATAGTGTAACTGTTTTGGTTGATTTCAAAGTCTGAGATGTAGTCTCTTGGCTATTCTGCATGTAGGAAGTTAAGATGGCAGTATTTCCCTCCTTTATTTTTCTTCTTCATGGAAGTTGTCGCTTTAGCTGATTTTGTTGTTTTTGGCAATCATTTGATGTTCTTTATCGTTGTTGATTTGTTGTCAGGTTTGAGCTGGATATGTTGTTGGAATCTGTTAATGTAACAACCAAGCGTGTAGAAGAATTATTAGAAAAGATCAACAACAATACAATAACAACAGAGAGTCCAATTCATTTTGAGGAGCACTTAACAGGTTATATAAGCTGATTAATATTTGATAAAAATTAATTCATTGTTTTTTGTCATAATTATTTGTTGGCTGCTTTCCTTCTCTCTCTCTCTCTCTCTCTCTCTCTCTCTCTCTCTCTCATGCACACAACTTTTTTCCTGATGGTTTTCTTTTCTCCTATTGTAGCTTTGAATCTGAGGTGTATTGAACGTTTGTATGGTGATCATGGGCTTGACGTGATGGATGTATTAAGGAAGAACACTTCTCTTGCTTTGCCAGTCATATTAACTCGTTTGAAGCAGAAACAAGAAGAGTGGGCAAGGTGTCGTGCTGATTTCAACAAAGTTTGGGCTGAAATTTATTCCAAGAACTATCACAAGTCCCTTGATCATCGTAGTTTCTATTTCAAGCAACAGGACACAAAGAGCTTGAGCACAAAAGGTAATCTATCACGCGATAATATTTGCACGTAACATAATACAGTATTAATTTGGCATCTTTGGCTCCTTGAGAACTGTGGTGGATGATTGTTATCATCTTATACAATCTATCATACCAAATAAAGTTAAAGATAAGGTCATCTTAAATAATAACCTATTAAGTTGGATCTTGTAAGTTTTATAAGTTAATTTTCTATCCTTTTCTAGTTGCTGCTGTTATTTCCTTTCTCACTGCCATTTGTATGATAGATTCATTAGTTGACCATGATAATACGCCATGTGTTTGGCAGCCTTATTGGCAGAGATCAAAGAAATTAGCGAGAAGAAGCGCAAAGAAGATGATGTGCTTCTTGCTTTTGCTGCTGGAAACAGAAGACCTATCATACCTAATTTGGAATTTGAGTACCCAGATGCTGACATTCATGAGGATTTATATCAGCTCATCAAATACTCTTGTGGAGAAGTTTGTACAACTGAACAGTTGGACAAAGTGATGAAGATTTGGACAACTTTCTTGGAACCCATGCTTGGTGTTCCCACTCGGCCTCATGGTGCTGAAGACACTGAAGATTTTGTGAAGGCAAAGAATCATTCTTCCAAAAGTGGAGATAGTGAAGGCAGCCCTAGTGGTGGTGGTGGTACAGTCATCAACAAGCATTCAAATCCTTCAAGAAATGGAGATGAAAGTATCCCACCTGAACAATCAAGTTCTTGTAAGGCTTGGTTGCTAAATGGAGATAATGGGGTTAAAGAAAATGGTTCTCCAGATGCAGATCATATAGCTCGCAAGAGTGATACCTCTTGCAGTACTGTTCAACATGATAAGATGCAGATTAATACAGCCTCAGCTGATGAAACATCAGTAGTTGGCAAACAAGCTACTTCCAATGAACGATTAGTCAATTCAAACACGTCACTTGCCACTGGAGCAGAGTTAAGTAATGGACGAACTAACATAGAAACAGGTTTGAAAAATGCTTTCAACATAATGTAACTTGTATTTATTTCCTAGGTCCTGAATTCTTAGCTGCAATTGCTAGTTGTTGCTTTGATTATGTTTCCCTTCACAAAATGATAGCTAGATTTCTGAGACAACTGTTTGTTGCAAGGGCTTGGTGTTCCTCCTACAAGACCAAGTAATGGTACCCTTAATGGTGGGCTTGGATTAGGTTCAAGCAATGAAATTTTGCCTTCAGCAGAGGTATGGTTATTCCATGCATGAGTTTGTATTGGTCACTCAAACTGAGCATTGCTTTTAATGGGCAATTCATCTGATAGTCAAGGCAATTTGAAAGCATTAAACTTGGTGTCATGTGACTAGGTTTTAAGCCAAATTGGTTACCAAGTCATACCGTTTTAAGTTCTGATCGTTAACTTGCAGGCATCTGTTCCTGGCATTGAAATTGACATACAAAATACAGAATAATACTCTCTGATTGACAGCTTGATTTGTCTTGGGGTTATTGACAAAAATAATTAAGGGAGAGGTTACGCATTCAATTTACAGTTATAGATGACTGTGTTTGTTATTGATCTAGCAGGGTGGTGAATTTTCAAGACCAACTGCATCCACAAATGGGTTGACAACAGAAGGTGTCAGAAATCACAGATGTAATGGTGAATCTGCTGCACAATTTAAAATTGAAAGAGAAGAAGGTGAATTATCTCCAAATGGGGATTTTGAGGAGGATAATTTTGCAGCTTATGGAGAAGGTGGTTTAGAGGCTGTGCATAAGGCAAAGGAAAGTGCTGTAAGTAGGCAGTACCAAACAAGACATGGAGAAGAAGAAACATGTGGGGCGGCAGGAGTAGAAAATGATGCTGATGCTGATGATGAAGGTGATGAAAGTGCTCAAAGGTCATCAGAGGATAGTGAGAATGCCTCTGAGAATGCTGGTGTATCTGGAAGTGAATCTGGTGATGGTGAAGATTGCTCTCGAGAGGAAGATGGAGAGCATGATGAGCATGATAATAAAGCTGAAAGTGAAGGTGAAGCTGAAGGGATGGCTGATGCCCATGATGTTGAAGGAGATGGAACAATGTTGCCATTTTCAGAGCGTTTTCTTCTAAATGTGAAGCCTTTAGCAAAGCATGTCCCTCCAGCATTACACGACAAAGAAAAGGATTCTCGGGTTTTCTATGGAAGTGATTCTTTCTATGTGCTTTTTAGGCTTCACCAAGTAACACCCTTTATATTTCTTAAGTTCTGTTTAGAATTTTGGCTTTAGATAAGCTTTCTGAGTTAATTATGTGATTGCTTTCATTAACATAACATCCCCTGCTTCCTAATTTGTCAGACATTGTATGAGAGAATACAATCAGCAAAAATTAATTCATCATCTGCTGAAAGGAAATGGAGAGCTTCAAATGATACAAGTTCAACTGACCTATATGCCAGGTACTCTATTTTTGTAAGTTTTTGGTATTTGGTTGACGTGATATTCATATTAAATTGAGTCTGTTGTTACAGGTTTATGAGTGCTCTTTACAACTTACTTGATGGTTCTTCTGATAATACGAAATTTGAGGATGATTGCCGAGCTATTATTGGAACCCAATCATATGTTCTATTCACATTGGACAAGTTGATATATAAGCTTGTTAAACAGGTTAAATGCTGGAGATTTCTGTTCTGATACTATTTTGTTTTCTCCAATTTTCTAACTTCTGTTCCTTCTCTTTTATTTCCCTAAGCATTCTTCTTCATGGAATTTTATCCTCAGCTTCAAACAGTGGCAACTGATGAGATGGACAACAAGCTGCTTCAACTATACTCCTATGAAAAATCAAGAAAACCTGGAAGATTTGTTGATGTGGTTTATCATGAAAATGCCCGTGTTCTTCTCCATGATGAGAACATATATCGTATAGAATGTGTAGGTATCTATTGGTTTAGCTTGATAGAATGTCTATGCAAGTTAAAATATGAAATTGTTAATGATGCTGATATTGTAACATGTTTTCACTGCAGTCTTCCTCACCAACCCGTTTGTCTATTCAGCTAATGGACTTTGGACATGATAAGCCTGAAGTGACTGCTGTCTCCATGGATCCTAATTTTGGAGCTTATCTGCATAATGAGTTCCTCTCCATTGTTCCTGACAAGAAAGAGAAGCCTGGGATATTCCTGAAAAGGTCCGTACATACGATGGGGAAAAGTTTGTCTAATTTCTTCATTTATAAGGCTAATATCCCTGCTTTACAGGAATAAAAACAGATGTGCGAGTCATGATGAATGCAAGGCTACAGAAGGATTTCAAGTTTTTAATGGTCTAGAGTGCAAGATTGCATGCAATTCCTCCAAAGTATGCCTTGATAAAATTTACCGTTTAGTTTTGCATTCTCAGTAGATATGACAGGATATGTATTTACCAATTAAGTGAAGCATGAAACATATCTTATGCTTGAGGAGTTGTATTCTTCTGTTAATCTATTGGTGGTTTGTACATGATAGGTATCCTACGTTTTAGATACGGAAGATTTTTTGTTCCAAACCAAAAGGAGAAGGAAAACTTTGCAACAGAGCAGTTCATGCCATGACCAGGCAAATATTTCAAAAAGAGTACAGCAGTTTCACAGATGGCTATCTAGCTCATAAGATCCTTTTCTGTGACCCTGAGGTGGATATGGTGTGTGCTGGTCCTTTGATACTGAATTGGAATTTGCTTTGTCATTACTGGTGCTCAAATTCCCATCTACGCTCATGCGCGCGCGTTAACAGGGGCAGAACTACGCCCCAAAAAAGTGTCAAAATTATAATATTATCCATAATTTTAATGATTTTTTCAAAAAAAAAAAAAAAAAAACTGCTTGCCCTTACTAAAATTTTGCCTATAAAATTTGGTGTATTTGTTTATAAAATTGCCATTTGGCCCGCCAATATTTTTATATTTTGTTTTGGCCTTTGCACTTCTATGTAAATTTTTTTTCATATTCTCATATTATTTAATTTAAATCTCTTAACATTTTATATTTTTACTTTAATCCCTACATTTTTATCAAGATTTTATTTAGTTTATTTTTAATATTTATTCCCCAAGATTAATTTCTAGTTCTGCCCATGACGCGTAGCATGTGCTCAGTGAAAAGTCAACTTCTATCACTGTTTAAATTTGATTTCATTCTTCTATTAGTGTCTTGCTAAAGCCAGTATGTGGATCCGTCTTTTTATTGGATTATTTAACATGTTCATTTTTTTACCATTTAAGCAAAGGAGAAGAAAACAATGAATCTGATTTTTGTGATGTCAGATGTATTTGTTTTACAGATGCTCGTCGGAGACATTACGTGACCAATCGGAATTGATGGCGCCGCAACTGAAATTATGCCATGTATTCACATAGTTGTAACTCACCAAGTCAAATAAAGAATCAACAGGGAAGCAGATATGGGTCGCAAGATTGTAGTATAGTGTTAGTTTTGTGGCCTTTTTGAGGCACAATCATGTAAATAGAGATGACTTGATGTAATACCTGAGATATATATGTTCATTCCATTCATCAATATTTTTATAATCTTTAGATCACTCAGCAATTACATTTCAGGTGTTTCCACATTTGCAATCACGTGTTGTGTAGTGATTGGTAATTATGTCTCTTTCCCTCATCAAATCTCTCTCATTGGTAAATAGGAATTGATATTTGAAAGCAGTGAACGGGGAAAATATTTTTGTTCAAAACAGGGATGATTCTAGCTGTTGCCCTCACTTTGCTTTGGTTTTTTAAAAAATTATAAATTTTATAGGTCTAATTTCTTTGTATGCATTTTTAATTTTAACAACAAAAAATAATTTAATTAATTTGATTATTAATATTTAATATTTATTTTAATTTAATAATTAAGTTATTTAATATATATATATATATATATATATATATATATATATATATATATATATATATATATATATATTGATTATCTAAAAAGTTTAAATTTTATTAATGAGATTCATATTGATTATTAGAACAGTATTTCAACTTGAAGCAATTTTGGGTATAAATGACTCGATCACTAAAATTAAAATTAATGTCAAAATTTGATGGTTAAATTAATAAAATTATAAACTTTGAATAAAATTAAAAATGCTCCTAAATGTTTAATTTTTTTTTAATGTTCAAGCTTATTTTATAGTAGGTTGAATAACAAAAATCAACAAAAAAAAATTGTTAAATTTGTATATCGATATGATATAGAAAATAAAATCGAAATATAAAGGAAAATATGAATATATATAAAGTTAAAATGAATTATTAAATTAATAAATTGTTATCACAATCTTAAAATTAATTTTGAATGATAATTTTTCTTTTTATCAAAGTTAGATGATTTCATTTAAGAAAAAAAGGCCTTGTAGGCCCATTACAACAGGGGCATTTAAATCATTACATAGAACAAACAAAAACCCAAGTCTAGAAGCAAGAA
The DNA here is from genome assembly GCF_030052815.1 of Hevea brasiliensis. NCBI lineage: Eukaryota > Viridiplantae > Streptophyta > Magnoliopsida > Malpighiales > Euphorbiaceae > Hevea > Hevea brasiliensis. The sequence continues at coordinate 107,534,539 of NC_079494.1, forward strand.
AACCTCGAGGCTGTGTCTTTGGACTTTACTCAGAAGACTCGGTAGAGAACCACATCACGCCGTAGGCCGAACAAAGGAGGAGCTTGTCTTCTCCTAGATCGAGCCACAAGGCAACCATCGATGGGCGACGATGAAAAACTGAGGCACTAAGGGGACTAAACACGGCTGTAACGCTTGAAAGAGAACCCCCAAAAGAAGCTCTAATCCAAGGTGTACGACGAAACAAGCTAGAAAAACCAACAGAGAAGATCCAAGAACCGGCCAAGGATGTTAAAGCAAACACCCAACTGGAGCAAGAAACAGGGAAACCTTCCTTTTGGCAGTCATACATGGCAAGGATTGAGCCAAAAAGAAGACCCATCATAGCAAGAGAAGCCCAATCTCCGGATGTTGCAGCAACCTTTCCCTTCAACGCTTTAAGGAGAAGAGATTCAGAGCTCCCAGCCTCTCATTCTCATTTAGCTTTAAGGTCGGAAAAACACCAAGGGTGTCAATAGAAGGACCCTGAGAATAAACCCTTCTCCTACATCTCATATGTGAAGCACTGCACCAAAGAGCAACAAAAAAACAATACAGAACCACCAAATAGCAAATCCTTAACCTTAACCCTCTCTATAAACCACCAATCTGTACTATAAGGAACAACACAAAACAAACATGTACAAATCACCCAGATGCGGGGAGGTGCTAACCCACTTTCGGGCAGGGGGCTAAGGAGTCGTCCCCTGCCCTTGAGGGGTAGGGGGCACCGCAAAATCCGGCAGAAAGAGGGAAAAAAAAAACCCTAAAAGCTAAATTGTACATACAAATAAGGATATATATGGATTCCTAAGTTGATTTTAAAAATTATGGAACAAACCTAACTTAAATTGTAAATAGAAAAACAAAAGAAAAAAAAAATATATAGAAAGTCCATTAAGAGAAATTATGGTGTGATTTAAAATATAGGATCATTTGAATTCAAGTATATCATGATATAAAAAAGGGAACAACGATGATAAGCGAGAATACTCAAAGCCACAGAACTTAGCTTCGTCACTCAAAAATGTAGGACGGTGGAAGGAAGAAAGTGGGCTAAAAAAGGGTAAAAATGGAAACACGCCAAGGATGAAGCGTATAAGCGAGGGGTAAAAAGGACAACTGAAACACAAATCACTATTCCTATACGCTTATTTTTGTTGCTTCCGCTTTTATATATTGTATAGAATTATGAATATATCGACCATGCGAAAAGAAAAAAAAAAGGGTTTGCAAGTGGCCAACAAGTTATATTAATTAAAAGAGAGATTTCAAAAATTAAATTTAACATGGCTTAATTATAAACAAAATTAATTTTTTCAATGTTATTCAAAAGGATAATTTTTAGAAAAACATATTTAAACATTAATCCTTATAAGATTTTAAGGTTGTTTTATATTTGCTAGAATTTGCTGATAGTTGAGAAGCCAAATCTCTTAAAAGAGACGGACATTCTCATCTCTGCAACTCTTATCTTAGACGCATACGACCCTTTCAGTGCCCAACACTCACTACCATATAACATAGCCGGTCGTATGGCTGTATGGTAAAATTTTCCTTTCAACTTATTGAGAATCTTACGATCACATAAAATTCCTGTGGCACGTATCTACTTCAACAATCCAACTTTAATCCTATGACTAACATCCTCCTCACATCCCCCATCTATTTGAAGGACTGAGCCTAGATATTTAAAGTAATTACTTTGGGACAGTACCACTCCATTCAAACTAACTCCTTCCCTATTACCAGTTTGGCCTTCACTGAACTTGCAATCCATGTATTCTGTCTTCGTTCTACTTAACTTAAAACCTTTTGACTCTAGAGTACTTCTTCAAAGCTTTAGCTTTCTATTGACTCCTTCTCGTGTCTCATTTATCAGAATAATATCATCCGCAAACATCATGCACCAAGAAATACTATCTTATATATGTTTCGTCAATTCATCTAAAACTAATATAAAAAGGTAAGGGCTTATGGCTGATCCTTGGTGTAATCCAATTGAGATCGGAAAATCTCTTGTGTCCCCTTCCACTGTGCGCACAATAGTAGTTGCTCCTTCATACATATCTTTCAACACTTATATGTACCTAATAGATACCCTCTTTTGTTCTAACACATTCTATAAGATATCTCTTGGAACACTATCATAAACCTTATCTAAATCAATAAAAACCATGTATAGATCTTTCTTCACATCTCTATATTTCTTCATCAAGCTTCTAATGAGAAAGATCGTTTCCATAGTTGAACGACCGGGCATGAAACCAAATTGATTGGGAGAGATAGAAGTATCATGACGTAGTCGATGCTCCACAACTCTCTCCTACAACTTGATAGTATGCCTCCCTTATTTTTAAAAATAGATACTAAAATACTCCTCCTCCATTCATCAAGCATTTTCTTTGAGTTTAGAATCTTATTAAATAATTTAGTTAACCATGCCACTCCCATATCTCCCAAACACTTTCACCCTTCAATTGGTATTTCATCAGATCCACAGGCTTTATCCACTTTCATTCTCTTAAGTACTTCCTTTACTTTTAAATATCTAATCTTTCTAGTATAATTCAAATTTTTTTCTATTGTTCTATAGTCTATATTTACGCTATTACCATTTTGACTATTATTAAAGAGATCATTAAAATAATTTCTCTATCTTTCTTTAATGTCCTCATCTTTCACCAACACTTTTCCTTCTTTATCCTTAATGCACCTAATTTGATTAAGATCTTGACATTTCCTTTCTCTCCTCCTTGCTAATCTATAAATATCTTTCTCTCCTTCTTTAGTTCCAAGTTTCTCATATAACTTTTCAAAGGCTTGTGCTCTTGCTTGACTAAGTGCCTTTTTTGCCTCTTTCTTTGCTATCTTGTACTGTTCATATGCCTTATTATTATCATATTTAGGTAATTTCTTATACCATTCTCTATTTCTCTTCACTGCCTTTTGTACTTTCTCATTCTACCACTATCTCTCTTTTGAGGGTGGTCCATATTCTTTAGACTCTCCAAGTACTTTTCTAGCTACTTCTCTAATCTTTGACGCCATCTATATCCACATATCATTGGCCTCCATACCCAGCTTCCATACTTCGGACCCGAAAAGCTCATTTTTGAACTTCACTTGCTTTACTCCTTTGAACTCCCACCACTTTGTTTGAGCTATACTATTTCTTCTGACCTTACTTGAATTGTTACTAAACTTGACATCCAAGACCACCAACCGATGTTGACTTGTTAAAGCCTCTCCTGGATTGACCTTACAATCCTTGCATAGAGCTCTATTTGTCTTCCTGGTTAAGAGTAAGTCGATTTGGCTTTTATGTTATCCATTTTTAAAAGTCACTAAATGTGACTCTCTTTTTATAAAGTAGGTATTTGCTAGTATTAGGTTGCATGCCATAGCAAAATCCAGGATGCTTTTTCCCTCCTCATTTCGACTGCCAAAATCAAAACCTCCATGAACATTCTTATAACCTTGTTTATCACTTCCTGTATGTCCATTCAAATCTTCATCAATGAAAACATTCTCTTTATTCGGTATACTTTGTATTAAATCATTCATATCTTCTCAAAACTTTTGTTTACTCTCACTGTCTAGTCCTATTTGTGGGACATAAGCACTAACAATATTTATTGTTTCTCCTTCTAGTACTAGCTTTACTAATATAATTCTATCTCTACTCTTTTCACAGCTATTACTGCGTCTTTCAATATCCTGTCTATGATTATGCCCACTCCATTCTTGTTTCTCTCCTTTCTGATAAACCACAGTTTGTACCCTGAATTACCCACTTCCTTACTTTTCTCTCCTACCCATTTAGTCTCCTGAATGTAAGCAATATTCACCGTTCTCCTTTCCAAGGTATCCACAAGCTCCATTAATTTTCCTGTAAGTGATCCAACATTCCAAGTACCAACCCTGATCCTCCTCCTATCCTACTCCTTCCTAATTGGTCTCCTTCTATGATATCTTCTATTATTTTCTATGTCTATCTTATAGTTTGTTTTACTATCTGTTCTACTATCTGTTCTATAGACTAACTTATTTACCCACACTCGTCCATGATGTGGGAACCCTTGCTCACTTAACACCACACCCGAGCGCCGGCATGGCGCGTCACTTTCGGTAAATGCCCTACACCCTTGCATATTTCTCACTATACCCGAGCTCCGATATAGCGCGTCGTTAGTAGAGGACGTCCCAACGTTTATATCATTTGAATCCATATCATAAGGTGTGACGAAATTTTTACGCTGATTGTCACCTACCGCAATCCTCCTCCTTTATCCAAGCTTGGGACCAGCTAAGCGCAAACTACTTAGGCAGAGTTGTTAAAATTATGATAATTTTAATAAAATTTTGTTCTATATAAATCACATACACACTCCACATTTGAGGTAAAATCTCAAAGGATTAGTCCCTAAATATGTCTGACTCATAAAACTAACAGAATATTTATATCCCTTCTTCTTTTATTTTGTCAATAAATAAAATACATACATACATGAATTAATAATAAAAATAAATCACTGTTAAAATGAATTATGATAATTTTAACCAAATTTTTATTCCTATATATCAACCGCATAAGTTTAGTAAGATGAAATCATTGAGCAATAGAAAGAATGGCAATCAGACTTTGGGCTCCTGTCCAGCCCAAACCAAATTAATTGCCATGTTTGGCTTTTAGTTGCTCTGTTGATCAGGTCCCAGCCTGAGCCTGCCTAATTTAAGGGCAGTCTTGGACTCTTGGTTTTTTTCAGCAACCAAGCTTCAGAAACCTCTTCCGGAAGGGGAGAAATACGACCAAGCCCGATTCAAATTCAGGGCTAACGCCGCCGAACCTTAGCAGAATATTTTAAGCAGAGAGACGATTGTATTGAGCTTGGGCATAGATTCATGCAGCCTCTGCAAACAAATCGTTGCAATTTTAAAGATCAAACCCATAAGTGAGGCTGACTAAAGCAGTTTCCTTATGCAACTCCTGAAATGAATAAATGCATGCCCCCTTACTCTTATAAAAAATGTTATTGAATGAATGGATTAATTAACCATATTGACAACCCCAGTTTAGGGTACAATTATTTTACCCAGTTGAATTAAATTGGATACATGTTTTCCAAATAAAAAATATCTAGGAAAGTTCTTGCTCCGCAGGAACAAGCGAACTTTAGTGGCACGTATCAACGCAATAAATTTCACCCAGCCAGTTCACTTATAGGTGGACGGTCCAAGATATCAGATGCAGTCTTTGCAGTGCTTTGCAACATAGGGTCAATATCAGGCAATTTTGGAATCTGAGCCAGAAGATCTATAGTTCGTCTTATTAGTCGAGCTAGATCCCCATCATCCATTGCGCAATCCATCATCATTTCCCTCCAAGTTAGACCTGAAGCCCAGGCTTCAACCATACCAGAAAATTGGCTATCCAAACAACAGGATATCTCCACATCATGTTTTTCCTGAAGTTGCAAAAGAGAGCTTCTTTGCTCATCCAAGACACTAAGAACATTAATCACTGCACTAGAAGCTTCGTATATGTAGCTATTATTTTCCCACGGACGAACTTTGATTCCTTCAGAAACTACACTTGCACAAATAGCAGCAAGTTGTGCTGGTTTTAAATCCACCAAGATTCTGTTTCGAAGGACCATTGCAATCCAGAGTTCATTTTCTCCTCGAATTGCAGCTGCAGTCTCACCAAGAGGAAATATTACCTGCGTATTGATGTCCAATGCCCTAATTTCATGTACAACATTGCTGATCTTCAAGAATTCCTTCCAACCAGATGGTTCAATTTCGTCTATTCGATTGATCAGACGGTTTGACCTAACCTTCAGGCGTTTAATCTTATCCCCAGTAAAATTCTTCCAATCTAAAATCTTTTTATATTCTCTAAAACTTTCTGTACGGGCAATCTTTTTCTTCAAACGTGCAACCTTGGTTCTTTGGCTCTTGTAATGTTCCACAGCATCATGATAGGTTTGTGACATGTGTAATACCTCATCATCCTCAGAAAGACTATTTAAAACTGGCACATTTAAACTCCACGACCATGTCTCCAGAGAACCTTCCATGTACCATAAGCCACCAAGTTCTGAATCAGCAAGTTTTTCCCATTGCTTCTCTTCCTTATTAAGTAGCATCCACATAACTTCATGAGGTAAAGCATCCCCTTCAGCCAAAGCAATGTTAGGAAAGCCAGTCCTATAAATAGTTTTAACCCATTTCTCTGTAAAAAGATACCAAGAGTTATCTGAACCAAGAGCCGCATAATAAGATGGTTCAATATCTGCAAGACTTTCCGCATCACTAGAATTTGTCCCAGCTTTTACAGCATTTATTTCAAATGAATCTGTAACAGAAACCACATTTTTAAGTTTTGAACCATCCATAACATCAACCTTCCCCAAATAAACAGCAGGGACTAAATGTTCAACTCCCTCAGAATCTTTGTATTGCAAGCACAAAAAGGGTAAATGATCATTTCCTAACTCCTCCAATAAAGATTTAAGGGCACTCAATCTCTTCATGTCCATAATTCTTCTTAGTTCTGTTCGAAGGCGTTTTTCTTCTCTCAGTTGTTCCTGCAGATCTGCTATCTCTTTATATGCCGCCTCAGATAGGATTTGCCTGCTTTTTCTATCTATAGCATCATCACTGATCTCTGAAGTTAGTTTCTCAGTCTCTTTCTGTATTTTAGCAAGCTCTTCTTTTGAAGCAAGCATTACATTGCTGCCAATATAGGTCCCAAAACTTTGCTCCACTAATATCTTTGCTTCTTCCAAAGTTCTCCCAGCCCGAAGAACTTTCATATTATCTGATTCATTTGATATATGAGTGACTTTTCTACCAGCAAGAAGATTCAGCACCATACCATAAGAAGCTGTAAACTGTGATACAAGAGGTTCTAGTCCGGCAAAAAGAAGTTTGCAGCACTCTTCAGCACCATCATTAGGAGTCTGAACCAGTACAACATGGCCCCTTTTATCGATACCTCTACGTCCAGCTCGCCCAGCCATTTGAAGCAGTTCATTGGGGCTTAACTGGATTCGTCCACTACCACTTCTCTTGCTCAGAGATGATATAACAGCTGTTCTAGCAGGCATGTTGATCCCAGCAGCTAGCGTTTCTGTGGCAAACACAACTTTAATGAGTCCTCTTTGAAACAGTTCCTCAGTAAATGATTTCCATACAGGAAGGCAGCCAGCATGATGTGCAGCAACCCCATTCAAAAGTCCTTTGACAGAAGTCTCCCTGACAGCATCAGGATTCTGAATGCTGAACCTCTTCAAAGCCAGTTCAACCTCACTCGTCTCACACTCATCTAAGAGTTTGCAACCTTCAAGGTACTGCACAGCTGCATCACATCCTCTCCTATTAAAAATAAACCAAATTGCTGGCAGCATATCCTTTACCTTAAGCTGTGTTAATGTATCAATTACTAGAGGCACCTGAAAATCATAATTTATTATGGATAAATACAATGCCTTCCCCCCTTAAATTATATAGGTATGTTACAAGTCAACCACAAGAAGTATATTTAAAAAGCATGATGAAAGAAACAATGGACTAAGTCCTTACCAGAGAACGGCGGATTCTTCCTATGTTGTTCTTTGAGAGAGGTTCTCCAGACATATTACCAATATTATTGATTTCTCTGTCATTCCCATGTTTTCTTGAATTTCTCCTTCTGGGCCCATCATCCTTGAAAGATTTAACTACTGAAGCAGAAAGTTGTAAATAATTAAGTGACAGCTTCCTGTTCCAATGCAAAAAGCAAACCAGAATTATTGTTAGTCAGAGAGGAAAAACAATATACGCGACTATCTAAAAATGATGGCATTAGAAATAAGCAAATTGTGAGCACCACAAATTCAAAAACAATCACAAGTACTTAGTATAGCAGATGATATCTTTGTAAGTCAATTACTGTTTCCACAAAGGAAATAGTATAGGATTATAATAAGTTGTTACAGTTATTGGCTTATACTAGGAGCCATTTGTCCAGTGCAGTGGCAAAATTTGGGCTTTAGTTTACAACTTAATCTCCCCTCCCACTCCAAGGACTGTAAATGAACAAGAAGGCACTAGGAAACAGTTTTTCTTGGCATATACTAATATTTGCAAGGTGTTACATAGCAGAGTTTCCAAGACCCTAAACCTGCAGAATAAGAAGAAAGAGAAAGGAAGAACAACAGAGGAAGAATATCAAGAAGGAAAGAGGTAGCGAGAGAGAAAGAAGTAGAGAGAAAGAGAAATAGAAAGAGAAATGTTTTGTATTATTCAATTCTTGGCTGACCCTCATTAGTTACAATGCTTCCTATTTATAATATTTCACTCCTATACATTATCACAGCTCTATCCTCTTCATTATCATGACATTCATCAGTTCTCGAGATCATTCTTGTCCTCAAGAATGAATGTGAAAAGGTTCCATGAATTATTAAAAAAAAAAAATCTGTTGTGCAAGCGTCTTGAACGCTAAGGTGAAAGCTGCACCTGAACGCTAGAACTTGATTGGCAGGAAGCATTTTAGACCAAAGTGGAATGTGTAATGTGTGCTGAAAATGTTCTGCACGTACTGTCTTATAATCAGCGATCGTACATTCTCCCTCCAATGACAGAATCTCAATTTCATTTTATTTCTTTGCCATTTCTCATACTCATCTTCTTTGAGAAGTAAAATCTCAGAGGAATCCAACTCCAAATCATAACCAAGAAATCCAAAAGCAACCTCAATTACTTTTGAGTCATCTAGCTTATGCCATGTGGTTGGAAATGCCCACATATAGCAAAAACAATGCCCAGACATGTAGCAAAGACAATGCCCACAAGCGGATAAAAATCCATTATGTACCATAGTTAAATGCAGATGGAACTTCAAATGTACCTGATTATCATTATTCCCTTAACCTCCATTGGTGGAGGGTTTCAAGTCCAATTCCAATGGAAACTCTATATGCTTGCCAATCTTCTCAATAAATTATGATTTCCCTGCCTTGAATCTCTTCAAATGCAAAGCAGCAATTGTAGGAGCCTGGTCTACCATAAATTGCTGCTCCTTAGACACTTCCTCCACCTTGGTGAGAGATTCTAAAGCATCTTGAATAGTTACCACATCTTCAATGTCCACACTAACGTCAATTAGAAATTTATGTTTATTAGAATAGTTACCACAGTTGTAATATAGCAGCGATCCATCAATACATGCTCCATCCAATACTCTGCAGAAATCTGTTTTTGATAGCCAGGGATCTATTTTTCCAGCTTGGCCTACAACGGACTTTCCTCGAATTGGCAATCCAAATTCACCTCCATTGTTCCCCTTCTCAAAACAATTATTCTCACCATTTGCACCACTAATTTCATCTTCAAAACTTTGTTGGATTGAATCTTCAAGTTGAAATTTCTAAACAATCTCCTCTAAATTTTCAGTTTGAAATTCCTGAGCAATCTCCTCTCCATCATAAATAATATCAATCTCTATAACATCAAAATCCCTTGTCTCTCTGTTTTATACCAGCAATCCCATTTCATTGCCATTATTCCAAGAATTCTGAATTACATGGTCTTGAATTGGCTTCTGAAACTGTTCCCATCTCCAATCTCATTTTTCCAGAAACTCATTTTGTCTTTTAATATTTCTCAGCAAACGTTCAATCAGACCCAAAATAATCTGTTGTTGCCAAGGTTCTATTTCCATGGCCCGATAGTAAAAGGGCTTGGAGTCGGTTATGACAGAAACAAAAGGGAAAGATTTATTTCCAAGAAAATTGGGTGAAAGAGTTGAAAAATGAAAGGATTTGAAATAGACCTGAAACAGAGAAGAGATTCAAAGAAGAAATCCTAATTTCTGGGTTCTTGGGAAAAGAGAGAAATTAAGGAAAAGAGAAAGAAGCTATTGTAGAGAATTAGAGGAGGAAGAAAGAAATATAAAGAGAAAGAAATATGAATTTCAAGAAAGAAAGAAAGGAAGGAGAACGAGAAAGAATGAAAAAGAAGAAAGGAAGAAGAAGGAAATAGAAGAAGAAGAAGAAGAAGAAGAAGAAGAAGAAGAAGAAGAAAAAGAAGAATTAAAGAAGAAAGAAACCTAGAATTTGGGAAGATAGCCACTGATCTGGACTTGTTTGCGACTCCAGCAATTCATTTGGAAGCAAAGCCCATCCTCGAACAAAGCTCTGATATCAATTGTTACGTAGCAGAGTTTCCAAGACCCTAAACCTACAGAATAAGAAGAAAAAGAAAGGGCGAACCACAGAGGAAGAATATCGAGAAAGAAGGAAAGAGGGAGTGAGAGAGAAAGAAGTAGAGAGAAAGAGAAATAGAAAGAGAAGTGTTTTTGTATTATTCAATTCTTGGCTGACCCTCATTAGTTACAATCCTTCCTATTCATAATATTTCACCCCTATACATTATCACAGCTCTATTCTCTTCATTATCATGACACAAGGTTCAAATGATAAAACAAAAGGACAACTTGAGAGTTTCCCATTACAGTATGTCCGCAATTTATTTAAAAGGACAGTCAATATTGAAAGAAGTTTCCAACCAACACAAAGTGAATTAAAAAAAAAAAAAAAAAAAAAGAGAAAGCAAAATATCCTTCACCTTTAAATTTTTCTAACATGAATTACCCTAGTGGCTGGGATAGGGATATCAAGATTGAAAGAAAAAATCAACCATTATATATGCATGATATCAACTACTAATACAAGCAATTATCTCTTCAAGCATAGAAACTTTAAGATCACTTTGCACAAGTACTAGAGAAACAACGTGCTAAATTAAATGAAGTGTTCTAAGAAAAACAATTTTCTTGTAGGGGATAAACAAGGATGATGGAAAACCTATTCATGTTCTTTCCTTTCTCATCAAGAAGAGGATACAAAGCAGTCTTTGTGGAGAAGTGCCAAGTCAATGGAACTGGACGCTTTGATGATGTCACCAATTCAGTTTTACCATGAACCTAGAAAGAAAATGTAAGTAAGAATCAATGTTTTCACCCTTGAAAAATGAAATAAAGTTGAACGTGGCTTATAGATCACGAATCACAAAACATTTCATAAGCCAACACTGACATAACTAAGATGTAGAATTTAATGGAAACACATCAAAATATTTAACCCATTTCACATTCTAGAAGTCATCTCCATTTAGTTTACACTATCAAGTCCAATATAATTTTCATTTTGACAACAGCAGAAGTGACAGTTTGCATTAATTAATTAAGTTGTGTGCAGCCACTAACAAGAACCAAGATGCTCAACGAGATGCCCATATGAATATCATTAAGAATAGTAGATAGGCATGACAAATTATCACCATTGTGAAGTTTATTTATTAGGCATCTCACAAGTTTTTCATTAAATGAAACAAAAAACCTATTTGCTGTGCGTGCCCAAGGTAAGTTGATTATGTGATTGAATTTTGAGTGCATTCTAGCACATGAGAGAGAGGGAGGGCATCTTTGTTATCAACAATTATTTTGGTTGCATTGAAACTGTATGGAAATCCACTTTCTTTTAATTAATTGAATTCTGTAGACTAAAGGCTCTCAAACACAACAATTTACTTCAATTAAATTTCTCTTTTTAAGAAATATCCAACACGATGTAAAAAAGACTAGAGGGACACTGAAGACATTAATTCTGGATCCCTAGAGGCAATGGAAAACATTAAGAACCAACTGTCACAATAGGAGATATATAATTACCACCAAAAGCCTCTTAACTTCTAAAAAATACCTCTTAACTCCTAAAAAATAACAGCAAAAGACTCTCCTCTGTGCTCTCTTAAAATGAGTCTAGAAACAAAGTTAACAAGATCCGTATGCCTGTGTTCTATGAGAAAATGGATGTACTCCCCTGCCATGAACACCCATTAAGTAGAAGAGAAGTATAAAGAGGAACAAAGAAGATAAAGCACCATATTTGAGTATTGTAAATAAAACCCAATATCAGAGATATTACACACATTAATCTTCATTGACAAAGTCTAGTTCTTCAATGATTTTGCCCCATCACTATAACTAGGTGTCCATGTCAATCATGTACAAGAGTGAGCCTAAAAGAGTATAGTTCTGGTCTAATCAATTTAAAGAATGTTGGAGTGATGGAAATCCCACATGAAGAATGTATGAAATGAAAGGGGAAAATATAAATGGTTGGGTGGCAACATCAAATTGGTTAGTCATTTTTATATGTAAAGTAACTCAACCACTTATATACGCATATTAAAATGAATTAATGTTTAATTTGCCCAACATTTTCCGAATTTAACATGGTATCAGAACACAGTTTCAGTTGTGAATTTCAGCCACCTATAAGGTTGTACAATTGGGCCCATATTAGGTTATATTAACTATCAAGTGACAACCGTATGATTGCACTTCAAAGGATAGTGTCAGAGTGTTGGAAATCCCACATGGAAAACGTATTAAATAAAATAAAAGGGCAAAATACATATGATTGAATTGCAACATTAAATTGGTCAGTCATTTTGATGTATAAATCAACTCAACCACTTATATGCCTATATTAAACTGAATTAATTTTTAATTTGCCCAGTATTCTCTCTGAATTTAACAGATAACAACATGAATTTGTCATGTTGAAGATCCGTAGCAGTCCATGTATTAAATATTTGGAAGGACAAAATGTATTAAAAAAGAACTAAGATAAAAGCTTCTAAGGATGTAATTTATGAAAAATAAATCTTTGACAAGTTATACTATTATTGGACGAAAAGTAAAAAGAGTGGTTTTGGCTTTGGGTTTCGGAAATGAAAGTGCAAAATTTTTCATTTCATTTTATTCTCTTGGACTTGGCTGCCTACATATATATGGGCATAAGATGGAATATTGAACTAAAAGAAGCATGTTGTTAGAAGCTAACACGCATCACCAGCACATTACCGTGCATCAGTCATATCTAAGACAGCTCCAAGCAAGTTAGAATAGTTATTCACTCGGTAAAAAATCATACCTCATTAATCCAGCCAGCCAGTTCATTTGGATTCTTTACTGTTGCTGACAGACATATTAGTTGAACCTCCTTGGGGCAATAAATAACCTGAAAATATTTAACAACATAGATCAATCTGATGGCAATTGGTCTCTACGTGGGATCCTGTAGTATAAATTATACTTACTATCTCCTCCCACACTGTACCCCGAGATATGTCACTTAGAAAATGAACTTCATCCAAAACAATCACATCCACCTGGAAAAGCCCACTCCCAGAGGAAACCATTCCAATGCTGCATGAGAAGGTTAACCACCATGTCCATACTTGATTCAAATATCAACTTAAATGTTAAGAAAACTACAGGGATCAGAAGAGAAGTTTGGAAATTGCCACTGCATCAAGGAAGGATACAGATTTTATGATACAAGAATGAAATTGATAGCCAAACGATAGTTTTCTTCCAGAAATCACAATAAGAATCACAATAAGAATCACAATCACCTTTTCTATTTCTTAACATAAATAGCTTCATCATGATAGGGATGGGGGGAGGGGGGGGAGAAGGATAACCTCCAAATCTTCTTTTAAAGAGAGTTTTAAATTTAAGGGTGAAGGGTAAGGAACCCGCAATTCATGCACCTCAATTAAGTTACTCCATCAAAAAGGTAAAAGTTATGTTATTTTTTTTATTCCTACATTTTTTGGTAAGTCCTTTCTAAAAATGACTACCTTTTTTTTTTTTAAGATTAAGTCCATCCCTTTCCTAAACTCCTCCCAAGCAAAAAGAGGGCCATAAATTTTTTTACTTCCCTTCCCTTCCATTCCCTCCCCTCCCCTACCTTCTCCTCACCTGAACCAAACATAATTAGGACAATTACAGTCCGATGGATTGCCTAAAACTATCTTAAATCTACCAAAGACAGCAACAATTAGCAGTCTCCTAGGATATAGCTGCAACCAAGGATCACTTACAGTCAAAATCTTTTTATAGTCCAAAATAAACAATGGTTATTTCAATATTGCAAACTAATCCCCACTGTGTTACCTAGTAAGTGTGTTCATGCGTCTCTACGAATGATAAACTTTTGGACTACAATCTAATATACCTCTGATATAACATGTTGCGCAAAATCTCAGTGGTCATTATCAAAACTTGGGCATCTTTATTGACGGCAGAATCTCCAGTGAGAAGACCAACATTGTCCTCCCCAAACGTCTCCCTAGAAATTACCAAGAAAAAGAAAAGATGAAACTATTATCTCACAACTGGTGAAATTTTCCTTTTATTCGCGCCAATTCCTATGCAATTCATGACGATTACTAACCGAAAATCACGAAACTTTTGATTCGATAATGCCTTAAGCGGAGTGGTATAGAATATTCTCCTTCCTCGAGCTACAGTGGCAACGGCTGCAGCTTCAGCTATCAATGTCTTTCCACTGCTTGTTGGCGCCGAAACCACTACGGAAGAACCATTCAAGAACGCTTTTATCGCCAGTCGCTGTCCAATAACAAAAAATACTTATAAAACCTAAAACAAAACCAAATCGGTTTGAATTTTGAAAGGCCATTAGCTCTTATAATTGCGTATGCACACCTGAAATTTGTCAATACGGAAATCGTAAATGGAGGCGAGTTCATCAACATCTATTATGTCATTTCCAAACTCTTTGACTTCATTACGGATCTTCTCAACTCTCTGCGACTTGGTTTCCTTGCGCCAAGCTAACACTTCTTCTCTCGCATCCATCGACATTTCGGTTTCATCTTCACTTTGTTCGATTCCGTCAGAAACCTCCACGGGAATGTCGTCATATTCATCGGCAGCTTCGTCTTCGTCGTCGTCGTCGTCGCCGTCGTCTTCTTCTTCTTCTTCTTCCTCGTCGACATCAGATAGCTGAGATTCCGCGGGGAATGGGGAGTATGGGGACTTGAAGGAGCGTCGAAATCGAGTTGAGTATAAGGGTAAAAAGATTGTCTTGGGAGAGCAGAATCCTAGGGTTTGGGAGAGCGTGTGGAGTTGGGGAAACGAGGAGGGCTTGAAGGAAAAGGGATGAGCTATGGGAGGAGTACTGCGGATGGACGATAGTGTGTTCATGGCGGGAGAGATTTTTTGCTTAGGGGTTTAATGGAATTGGATTGTTTGGGACGGAGGATGATAATTTAGACATTTTGATGAAGATTCCCTTTCTTCGACGTCGTTTTAGTTGAGAATCATTCCTTCCGTTTTGGAGTAAGCTTTCCCCTAGTTTGCATTATCCGATTATAATTAAATAATTAAATAAAATTAATAAAAATTAATTATTTTAATATGAGTGTGTTTAAATCAGTTTTGTTTTTATTTATTGATTCGATTATTTAGAATTTGGTAATCGGAATAGTTAAATTTATATTAATTAATAATATATTATTTATAATTATTATTTTTATAATTTATTAATAATGTTTAATTTATAATTATGTTTTTTTAATAACAAATCATATTTATTATTTTTTATAAAAAAAATTATTAAAAAATATTTTTATTAATAATTAATTAATAATATAAAATATATATTATATTTTTTTCAAAAAATTAATTCAATTATAACAAGTAATATTTTTTTATTTCAGCTAAGTTTTGTTTTCACTTAATTTTGATTTGGTTCAATAAATATAATTAAGGTAAGTTAAATTTTTAGTTTACTCAAAATTTAGTTCGATTAATCAAATCATACCTTTAATTTCTTAGCTATTTGCTTGTGAAAAATAGTTTTTTATTTTTCATTTTTTTATTTTTTGTGAAAATTTTAATTTTTATTCTTTAAGAAAAATAAAGAAAAATATAGGAAACATATTGACATTCCAATAATAAAAAATTGATTGACATTCCAATAATAAAAAATTGTTTTTTAATCCAAAAAATTAAAATAAATGTTCATATATTTTATAATTAAAAAGAGCTAATCATTATAAAATATATTTAAAACTCTTTTTATTATTAAAATTATTTTAGTACATGTTATTCAATTATTTTATAAGAAAATAATTTATGTTTTATCATTATAAATAAATATTTTTTTAAATAATTATTTAATTTTAATTAAAAAATTATAATATAATTTTAATTATTGGAAAGTCATTATTTTTTATTTGAAAAATAATTAAAAAACATGACTTGTTAGAGAAAAAGAAAACATGACTTTTATTATAAAAAAAAATAAAAAAACAATTTAAAGTTACATTCCAAATCTTACTTAAACTTGGAAAACTGAAAAAATTAGTTTTCAAGTTCTTCGTTTAGAAAATTAATATATTATAAAACTCTGTTTTTCAGTTTTTTAATAAATTTTTTTTCAGAAAATTACTCTTTTCCATAAATGAATAGACCCGCGTCTCACACTTCACTTTGACCTTAGCGGCCTCCCTGCCCCATTTGGGTAAGAAAAGGTCTTCCTCCTTCAAGCTAGAATATGAGCATACCCTCCTAGCTTCTTAGTTAAGTGTAAATATATTTTGTTGTGATTTTGTTTCACAGCTCCGACGGTTCTCAGATTTAGGATTTTGGTTTGAAAATTTGTATGCTCTCTTGCTTGTATTTTCATTTATGTTTGTTCTGCTAGTGTCTTGTAGCGGGTTTTTAATAGTTTAGGCTTGAGCATATTCGGGATCACATGCTTATTCTCCTTTTTGGATGGCGACCCTCAAGACTAAAGGAGACTGAAAATGTCGGCGAACCCTTCTCAAGCTATCCTCCTGTATTTAAGAACTCTGATTTTCACCTGTAGATTTTAGTTTTTTAGCCCTTTGTTTGGATTGAGGGTCTACGATGGTAAGAAAAAGTAAGCGATAATTTTAAGAAAATTTTCATTTGTTTGAGATAAAGGATTGAGGGATAAGAAGGGTTATTTAATGGGTTAAAAATCTTCAAAATCTTTCTATTTCTAATCCACCAATTTGGTGAGTTGAGGGGGTTGAAAAAGTTTTTATTTTTTAATTTTATATATTACTCATTTCAATTTTAAAAAATTTATAAAATATATTTTTTACTGTAAAATAATAAATTTTATAAAAATAATAATTTTATAATTTTTATATTTAATTTTACCTTTCAATACTATTTAACTAAATAAAATAATATTATAAAATCTTTATTCATGTTACTTTTCTCGTAACATATAATATCTTTCTTTACTTCATCATACTTTATCTTATTAAACCTTCCTTCACCCATCCAAACAAACCTTAAACCTTATTTCACTAGGGCTGGTTTTATATGGCCTTGGGCTCCATTGATGATTGTTGATGGATCATTACTCTGCTTTTTCTAGCACTGGTAAAGACTTTTTTTTTGGGTCTCATATTTTCCAGCTCTATACTTATTTGGCGCCAATGTTTTTGTTGGAAGCTTCAGTGTTTAACAATGGTGCACCTGCTAGCCGGTTCCTTTAACAATGGTGCACCTGCTAGCCTTGTACTTCAGTGTTTCTCACTGCTTTGCTAGGGTTTGTGTTGTATGCGCCGGATGATTAGATTTAGTTTTAGCATTCTCTCTGTTTGTTAGGCAATAGGTTTGTTTGAGGTGTGCTCTACTCTGAGCTTTACTATGTATATGGAACCCTTATGCAATGAAATTATCTTCAATTAAAAAAAATCATAATAAAAAATAAAAATAATAATATTTATTTATTCAAAATTCATATTTCTCAATTCTAAATATGATAATAATTTTATTAAATCAAAGCTCATTAATAAAAAAATAATAATAAAAAAAAAGATAAAACCAAAGATAAGGACAATATTCAAATAGCTCGTATCGTATACGTAATGAATTCAATTTCCTTAAATTTCAATTTATTTTTTTTAAGTGGTAAGAATTTCAATTATCAAAAATATATCTTGTTAAAAAACATTTTGCCATAGTTCAGTTTTTTAAATGGATTTTTTTTTTCAAAATTTTAATTCATTTAATTTAATAGTTTTACAAAAAAAAATACATAAAACATTAAAAATATTTTTAAAAATTTATTTATGATAATTTATGTAGTGGTGAAATTTTCATTACTTATTTATTTATTTATTTTTACTGCATAAACTACATAAAACATTTATAATAATTTTTTCATTATTTAGGACAGTCCTCACTTAGACCTTATGTCAGCATCGTCAGCTTGCTTATCCTCTTGGGTTATCGTTCACGTTATAAGAAGTCAGAAACGTCATTGACTGCGTTAAACTCGTTCGCATCTAATATAATATTATTATAATACATTAATTTTTAGTAAATAATTAAATTGAGCTCTTTAATATCATAATATCAAATTACCGTAATTATATTATAACTAAGGTAGTAAAAAATTATAAGAAAAATAAATTTAATAAAATATATTATTTAATCAATTAAAAATTTTATAAATAAAATGTGAAGTGAAAAAATACGTTTTATTGCTTTATTTTTTTAAAATAAATGAAATAGATTTAAATGTTAGAATTTCAATAAAATTATGCTTTGTTTATTTTGCAGAAAAATAATTTACATATATAAAATATTTTTACATGGAAAATGTTTTCTTAAAAATATTTTTTATTATTTAGTTACAATGTTAAATTAATTATGTATTTATTTTATATATATATAAATTTTTTTATATTTTAATAAAATTATTAAAATATATAAAAATGAAAAATGATTTATACTTTAAAAAAAATAAAATTATTTTCTTTAAAAATAATTTAATTTTTTTATTGTTGACTAATATTTTTAAATGCCTCAAATATTAAAAAATATAAAAAATATTTTCTTCTACAAAATAAATGGAGCCTTAATGAGATATTTGAAGGTTTTTTTTTTTAATCCCCAAATGAGGATGATTATACAAAGTTTTAGCAGTAAACAAGAACAGGAGGGACAGGGTGAAAGCTAATCATTCTCTCCCTCTAACTGTTTCGAGAAATTAACTCTCTCTAGTTCTTTATGGTCCAGCCCTTTATTCGAACAAGCCAAAGCTCTTTTTTTTTTTCTTTTTTTGATGTGCTCCCTTGCCTAGAAGTGTGGGCTTGTTTTCCTCACCACCTTCTGGATGGGTGTAGATATGGTTTTTTTGGTTTTCGTTTCTTGGAATGACAAATCTAGAGCTTCTTAGGGGGGGGATCCTGATACGGTGATATATTTGATGTAGTTTGAAATAGGTTTCGAGTTTGGAAGTATATCCAACGGGAGGCAACCCAAGGATTAAGAGCCATCGTTTTAGATATTATTGCCGGTGCTCTTTGGCTAGAAGAGAGTGAGATGACATGATCTATACTTCTCTTCTGTCCCAAGTTGAAAGTTTAAAGAGCCTAATATTCCTAGAGAGGCAATGTTATGTTTGTTGAGTTCTTGAGTTTCCTTCTTGGCTTTACTTGATTGTTTCAACCTTGCATGGCTTTCCATAAACTTCTTTTCTTCTTGATCTCCAACAGCTTCTTTGATTCGAAAGCTTTCCAATGAATAATTTTCTATCAGTGTTTAGGAACGAAGCTAGGGTTTTACTGTGAAGGATACTTAGCCTCTTTTTGCTCGTACGCCTGCTATTGGATTAGAAGCTCCTTTGTAATATGGCCTCTTGATCTTCGTTAAGACTTTTATTCATGTTAGACTTTAATTCATTGTCATTCACAATTAAAAAAAAAGTGAGAAAGAAAAAAGAAAACATGAAATAATAGAAAAAAGGTTTTATTCCAACTATAATCTTGAAGCATTGAAGAGACGCAGTAGGAGTCCCGACTAGACTCCAGGGCAGAAATTCAAATGGGTTGGCATTGGCTAGCCATGGGCGCCTTTAAATAAAAAAAAAAAAAAAAGAAAAGCTAATCTAGGTGAGAACAAGAAAAGATGGGTTTTGTAGTGAGAGCCTTCGAGGCGGAGCCTCATCTTCTTGACAATTCCCTCTCCTCCAAATTCAACTTGGAAAATTAACCCAAACAGGCCGCCGTAAACTTGCAGTCGCTGCCCAAAACCCAAGTCCTTTACTTTTACTCATTCTCGGAAAAGTCAACATTCAAAAATAACATTAATAATAATACAATAATGATTTTTGCGTTAGTTAGTTAATTAATTAATTAATTCGGAAATTACTTTGCATTAATGCACTAATGTTGTGTATGTACACTATAAATTGAAAGAACAGAGGAAATATTGGCATTCATGATTAAGTCCTTCCCAATTTGTACCCTGATGTAGATGTTTTATTTGGCTGGATTCATATCATCACTGATTATCAAGTGATTATGCTATTTTTCATTTTAAACTCCCTGATATTAACTTTCCATGATTTGCTTCCCAATTAAATTTGAAAGTCAACATAATAAAATATTGATTAAATGCAATTGATTAATATTTTCACAGTTAAATAAACAATCAATATATAAATTTAATTCATTTTAATTATTTGATATTTTTCTCATTTAATTTTAATTTAAAATATTATAATTTTGAAGTAAATTTTAATATTATTAAATTAAAATTTATTGATTAACTATTTTTAAAAAATACAAGAGAGAAAATAATATTTGGGTAATTTTAGGGAGTCATTGTTATGGCTCATCTTTAAATTTATTTATATTTTATTTCTATCAATTAATTTTAATTTATTATTAAAAAATTTTTGAACTTTAATATTAATTTACAAAAGTCCATTTAATATGTTATCACATGTTTTCAAATTAAAAAAAAAATTATTTATTTACCTTAATTACTCCCACACTAAAATAAATTGATTATTTGTAGATATTATAGTGCAGTTTATAATGATTTTTTAATTTAAAAATTTATTATTATAAATTTATATAAAATAAAATTTAAATTTAAAAATATTTTAATAATAAATTAAAATTAAAATATAAAAATAAAATACAGAATAAAATTGAAGGATAATTCTATAAAAATAACCCATTTTAGGAAGTAGTTGATGGCTTCGGCACCGGGTGCAAATAACCCGCATCCAGGAGTAAAAAGTACTCCGCAAAATTAAGAAGGCATGATTCCCACAACAATAATAATAATAATAATAATAATAAAAATACTTTCCACTTTCCAATTCCAACCTGCAAATAATCAACCGACTCTTCATACCCCAACGGCCCAACCAACTCAGCGATCGTATACTTTTCTCTTTCTCTTGGCTCACACCAAATCCCTCCTCTGTCCTCTCTCCACCCAAACCCCTTTCTCAGATCACACCTCACTCGCCGGTCGGTATGGCTTTAGCACACCTCACTTCCTCTTCCAGATCTAATCTCCTAAAACCCCTCGCCACCGTCTTATCCTACACTGATTCTTTCCGCCGTCCGATCTCCACCTCCACCGACCCCCTTACTATCGAGACTTCCGTTCCGTTCACTTCTCACAAATGCGAGCCTCCTTCCCGCTCCGTCGAGACCACTCCTCAAGAGCTTATTTCTTTCTTCCGCGACATGGCTACGATGCGCCGGATGGAGATCGCCGCCGATTCTCTTTACAAGGCCAAGCTTATCCGTGGGTTCTGCCACCTCTACGATGGCCAGGAAGCGGTCGCTGTAGGGATGGAAGCTGCTATCACTAAAAAGGATTGCATCATTACAGCATACCGGGATCACTGCACGTTCGTTGGCCGCGGTGGGACACTTCTCGAGGTCTTTTCGGAGCTCATGGGACGCCAAGCGGGTTGTTCGAACGGGAAGGGTGGGTCAATGCATTTCTACAGGAAGGATGCAGGGTTTTATGGAGGACACGGGATCGTTGGAGCTCAGGTTCCACTAGGATGTGGATTGGCTTTCGCTCAAAAGTATTCTAAGGGCGAGACTGTTACGTTTGCTTTGTACGGAGATGGTGCGGCTAATCAGGGACAGTTGTTCGAGGCGCTTAATATCTCTGCTCTTTGGGATCTGCCTGTCATTTTGATCTGCGAGAACAATCACTGTAAGAACTGAATCTCCCCCCTCCCTCCTTTTTTTTTTCCTTCTAATTTAGTAAGGTTGCATGATTTGTAAGCCGTTTCAATTCGCTGTTGTGTGCACAGATGGTATGGGGACGGCGGAGTGGAGAGCGTCTAAGAGTCCCGCTTACTACAAGCGTGGGGATTACGTTCCTGGCCTGAAGGTTAGATTGAAGCTTTATATATATATATATATATATATAATTTACCTGGGTTGTTATACCTTTGGATTGAATTGAATTATCGTTGTATTCCTTCTATAAAGTTAATCAAGTGGTGTTTGCCGTTGACTTTTTCTTTTAGCAAGTGGTTGTAAATATTTGTTAGTTGTGGTTTTGATTATTTAAATTCAACTCTCTCCCTCTCATGAATTTTCTGTTTAGTACTATGCGTCCTGCTTTTCTTGTGCTGTCTATTAATCGTACTGACGTGACATTTTACCATTGGCTGTTGGTAATATGTTAGTCCTTTGTGCTAGAATTTTCATGGGAGGGTGTGTATTTATATTCCGCATCATGTTCCTTTGCTGCATACAATTGTTGGTTAAAGCATCATGTTCCTTTTCTAGTTGAGGTTGGTTGAATTCTCATTGCTAATGCTACCATAAACCCTCAAGTTCATGGTATTTTTTAGATAGCAGACATTTATTTTGCACACGCACGCTCTCTCCATTTTATGATGGGATACTGAACTTAAGGATTAAACACTGACATGTTTGTGGAAATATTTACTTTTGCTTCTTTTTTTTTTTTTTTTTGAGGGAGGGGGGGGGTGGGGGGGGTTGGGTTGGGGGAGCAAAAGGTT
The DNA here is from genome assembly GCF_030052815.1 of Hevea brasiliensis. Classification (NCBI taxonomy): domain Eukaryota; kingdom Viridiplantae; phylum Streptophyta; class Magnoliopsida; order Malpighiales; family Euphorbiaceae; genus Hevea; species Hevea brasiliensis. Next base: position 107,557,269 of record NC_079494.1, read on the forward strand.
GCCGGCTAAACATTACAAAACCAAGGTATGGAAACCCCTTTATAGTCCCAACCCATTCTATCTTATAAACCGGACAGAAGTGATTGGATAATGTGCGGGCCCAGCTGAAGTTGCAACAGTTAGCTTGCAGCTAGCCTTGATGTTTACTTTTGGATAACAACTCATGTATGTCTTGTAAATCTTAACTGTATCCTTTCTGTTTGCTTTTTGGAGTGTTGTTGTGAAATGAGTTTTTAATTTCAGTGTTGGTTTTGGGAAGTGTTGATCAGCTTCATTCAAATTTCTCCTTTGCTTGGCAATTTATAAAATTAACCTTTCAGTTGAGTTGCTTGGTTAATTTTATGCAATAGTCAGAAAGCTATTCAATCAAAGGCTTTCTCATGGTGCATAAAGATTTTGCAAAATGAATGTCTTCAATTGTTAAGGTTCATCTATAAAGAAAGAAATGATAGAATTTTTACAGCAGAGACAGAGAATATGGATGACAAGATTATCCAATGAGAATGTTATTGCTTTGTGTGCTGGATCTGCTTGCTGTAGCCTTATTACGATGGACTTTAAATATATGATATCTGTTGTTGTTGCTCTAGGTTTGTTTGTGCCAGCATAAGATCTCCAATCTTTATGTGTTATAAAATTTTGGTCCTACTAAAGGGGACATCTAGCAGTGACCCTGATCAGAAAGTTCATTTGTATTTTATAACTACAATTTGTTCTAAGGGCTTCCATCTTGTAAGGTGCTTTTTCTTTTACTTTATGATGACATATTTAACTAAAATGGTATGTGACATGTGTCTTTTATTTCTTTCATTTTTTGAACAGGTAGATGGCATGGATGCTCTTGCTGTCAAACAAGCATGCAAATTTGCAAAGGAGCATGTCTTGAGGAATGGGCCAATTGTGAGTTTCACTTTGTATGACTGTGTTTTATAAATGATTCTATGTCCATACAATTTATTTTTGGCGTTCTTTGAATTATAGTGCATGCCAACCTAGACTATGAAGTATTGGAGTATTCAATATTGGAATCACTGCGAAGGAGTTGCCTTAATGGTTTTTTCTCCCTCATCTATTGTGAGGGAGTAATTCATTATCCTAGCTAAGTAGACATATGGAACAAAATTTCTCTCCTTAGGAAAGTTAAGGATTTAATAGTGAAAATTATGTTATAACTGGTTGATTGATTTTAAAGCATTAAAGTTCAACTAGTTTAAAAGAAAATTTGAGATACTCATAGAAAGGTGTAATTTTAAATCCATCTGAAATAAGTTTTGATTCACATTTATGAATCTAGTCACATCAAAATGCCTTAATTTGAAATCCTTCAATCCAAATGTGACAAACTTATTTGAATTCCATAAGAAGTGCTATATCTTGGCATCTTTTCATACCTATGTTCAATTAGATAGACAAAACGTATGTGATTTCACGGAATTCTCATTGGCTATATTGCTGGTCTTAGAAAGCTAGTTTGTTAAAATATTAATCTAATTGCTTGATGTATTGAACCGTTTTTCCTCTTATTGTAGTATCAATTGTTTTGTTTATTTTAATGTTTGATGCTTGTGTCAGATACTTGAAATGGATACCTACAGGTATCATGGTCACTCCATGTCTGATCCTGGCAGCACCTACCGTACTCGTGATGAGATTAGTGGCGTGAGACAGGTTGGTGCATAGTTTACTTAACATTTTTATTGTCTAAGCCTGGAGGTTAAAGTTCATTCACTATTTTAGTTGTTTATATACATGTTGCTTTGTGGTATTATTTTCAGGAACGTGATCCAATTGAAAGGATAAGAAAAGTGATATTAGCTCACGATCTAGCTACAGAGAAAGAGCTAAAGGTAATCTATTTAACTTGTTTTCATAAATGAATTCTGCACTACTTGCCATGTTGCTTGAAGTACTGTTAGCTTTCCAAAATTTTTTTTCTGCTCTATCCTTTCTTCATGCCTTGGGGAAGATTTTCAAATATTAATGTTGGAAATTCAGATACCATACTCGAATGTGTTGAGAAAACTGAATGTTCACTTCTTTCCTATTCTTTTCAGGATTTTGAGAAAGAAATAAGGAAAGAGGTAGATCAAGCCATTGCTCAAGCCAAGGTAAGAAGTGAAATATTGCTTTAATTCTGAATGTTATTTATTCATGTCTGTTTGAATGAAACTTTTCTTTAGCTTTCCTCTTTCTAATATGCTTAAAGTGATCTTGAATCTTCGTGGTCCTGATTCTTCCCTCCACTTTCTTCTTTTAAATTTGTGTTTACAGGAAAGTCCGATGCCAGAACCCTCAGAACTTTTTGCAAATGTGTATGTGAAAGGTCTAGGAACTGAGGTAACAAATATTTGCTTGTATCTCTGTTTTTTTTTTTCCCCCTTCATTATTTTGTTTTCCTTTTAGGATAATTGTGAACTCTGTATGATCACAATTTAATAGTGTTATGTGTGATAATCAGGATATCCTTTGAATCAAGGACACTGGAATGTGAAACTGCTCTACTCTTCAGAGTGAAAGAGGAAAATTTGAATAGCATAAGTTAGTCAGATGTAACTTTATCAACTGAAAGTTCATGCATATCTTATGCGAGTTTTATATTATGGTGTATGTTCCCAAGTGCAATGCCATTTTAATCAGTATGCCTTGAAGTGAAACATAAAGGTTTACTAATGAAATTTCTCTGTCCGGTCTAAGCAATCTCCTTATTAATTCAATCAGACTTTTGACTCTGTGCCTGTTGCCTAATGTAAATAATTTGAGCGTGTTACCGCAAAATTACGTCTTTCCTGTATTGGAAACATGAATTGTATCTTCAATTTCACGCAGAATTTTAGTTTTATTAACATATAGCTGTTATCTTTCTTCTTGTAATGGTGGTTTTATAATTTTCTATTGCAGGCATTTGGAGCAGATAGGAAAGAAGTCAGAGCTGTGCTTCCATAACTGAATATAAGCAGAAAGTGTTAAACAAGCCGCACTTCTCAAAATCCTTTTTCCAAACAAAAATTATCCGAAAATGATATCAAATAAATGTTAGCAAGGATGGGAATCTCCTGCAGGCTAAGAATTTGTTTTTCACAATTTTGTATAGAATACTAATTCTTCTCAAGTTGTGGGTTGGAATTGTTTGTGTAGTTTTATTTGGAGGAGCTATGGTTGGGTAAATGTGATCATCAATTGAATAGGTTGCTGATGTGCTCTGAGGTAGCAAGAATATTCATTGATATGACCTTTTTTTTTTGTGGTTTTCTGCTCATTTTCCATTAGATTATGGCAAAAATAAGCACTTTTTTTTATCATTTTGCCAATAAGAGATGTATTGCCCAGCCCTTAGATATATGAATGCGATTAAAAATTTTATGCCTTGTTGCGCTGGCAACTTGTTTTTGTGATGATGCACCTTAGATTGAAAGGAAAAATAAAGCTTTTTTTGACTTGGATCTGTTTCGATGATGTGAGCCATTTTATTGCAATGTGTTGAATGTTTGTTTTCTGTTTCCTCAGATTAATGGTGGATATAATCTAATCAGATTAAAATATTGTTAAGTGGAAAGTACGTCCCACCCATTGGATGTTTCCTTATTTTAAATGGCTGCGGCGCTGGCTTCTTAATAACGAAGGGTGTGCGCAGTTGAGTATTCCCAAGTCGACCTGCAAGGGGAATTTTAACTCTGGCTTGGAGTTCGCTGCAGAAGTTGGAAGTCTGAAACTCTGTTTACCTGAATAAATGTTTATGTTTACATATTTTGATTGATGTTCTACTATAGAGATTGAAGTTCGTATCTTATTAGTATTCAACTTATTTTAGGCTGACGTGAATTTTTCGCTCTTTTTAGTAATTTTGAGTCTCTACAAATACAAAAATGGTTTTATAATAGAATTCTACCATAATCAGGATTTGCCGTGTCTTGGTTCAGTTGCAAGCTTCAGTCTTAGCAGTCGGAGGCCTACTCCATATTCGGGACGACTCCGATTTACCATCTGTTATCACTTCTAAAAATCGAATTTAACATAAAATTAAAAACCGTAATTTACTATTACAAAAAATCAACTTTGTTGAAGAAAGAAAAACAAGAAATAACTTTGTTGAAGAAAGTAAAACAAGAACTTGGGGGGAGTGTTCTATTGTTGTGCTAAGTTCTCATACATATGCAGCAATTAGGCATATAAGAGAGTTCACTGTTGTTTATGAATTCCATTCAAATTTCTGATTACTACAATATAATCTCTTAATTTACTGAACAGAGAAAGACTAGGGAAATTTTTGGTAAAAGCTTGTTTTTTCCAAGGCTCAATTAAACAAAACAGCTCAAAACAAAATTGCCCATGAAGTGCTTCAGCTTGAAGGGTTAAATTTAAATAACAAAAACAGCAGCAAATAATAATCAATCTGATGGAACTCTTCTCTATATAATAAAAAAAAAAAAAAGAGAACTTGCTCATATTTCAATATAAATATTTAATTTATCGATTATTAAATTATTTTAATATAAATTTAAATTTATATTAAATGTACCTATTAAAATATATTATAAAATATTTCGTCAAAATAATCATACAAAGTAAGCATAAATTTTATAAAAACAAGAGAATGTAATAAATAAAAATATATAAATTATTAATTCTTTCAAATTGAGTATAATTATATATATGATATCATCAATTACATTAGTAGGATTAATGAATTCGATTATTGAAAATAAATTTAATTTCCATGAAATGATTGTTTGAATGGTGGGATATCATTAAAAAAAATAAAAATTTATTTATATTATTAAAAATAAATCAATCATACATTTTAATTTATTATTCAATAAAAATGATAAATATTATTCCTCCATTAATAAAAAAAATATCTCCATTGGTAGGTAGAAGATTCATTGTTGGTGGTGTTCTCATTATGAAAAAAAGTGATGGAATAATGACATTAATTGTAGATTAACTTTTTTGAAATTTCTATTTGGTTTATCTAAATCTAAAATGTCTCTTGTCAAGTTTTGGTTAATCATTTTTTTAATGCATCAACAGTATAGAATAGCCGCTCTTCGTTTAAAAGTTAAAAAATAATTAAATCACTTAAATTTTATGTCAAAATACTTTTTATCTTATTTAATTATAAAAAAAAAGAAAAATGTATTTTAAAAAATTATGCATATTTTTATTAATATAAGGATAAAATTAAAAAATATATATTTATTATTATTTTTTTTAAATAATAAATAATTATAAATAAAATAATTTAAAAAAATGATAAATAAAAGCGTAAGAAGTATTAATCTTTGGTTGGTGGAGACAGCAAGCCAAGATTCATTCAACTACCAAAATTGATTATGATGTACTATGCTCATTGTAACACGCCACTACATACATTATATCTTTAATTAATTAATTAATTAATTAATTAATTATATATTCATTTTCGTTGATATTAGCAAAATTCTAGATTCATGATACCAATAACGTATAGCACCATAAGACTAAGTAACATGGTTTTGAAATCCATGCAACAATGACATTTATAATTAAATATTACTTGTTTATATCAAATCTATCATCACCAAAATATAATAAAATGTTGATGTTAATTTTTCAATAATTATGTTTAAATGAATTGATAAAATATAATTTAATAATAAAAAAAATACAATATAAATGAAGTAATTATACGAGTGACAGTAACAATAATAATAAAAATTGATTTTGGCCATGTGTGGAATTGGGTAATTAAAGAATAAGGATTTCTCATGGACAAATATAATTGATTAATAAAGGTTAGGTTTTTCAAATGTAGGTATTAGCTTCTCATTCTACGTTACATATATATATATATATATATATATAAAAGAAAACAATATGTTATGAGAAAATAATGGAGACCCAAGTGAGAGATTCAAACTTTAAAAATTTTTAGTGAGTTTATCCATAAATAGCTTTCTAAAATTATTTCTTCTTCTTCTTAAAATTCAATAGTCTATTGCATTTCTAAATTATTCTCTAGCATGAATATGTTTTACACTTGTCTCGTTAAAAGGATTACGTGTATCAGAACGGCTATCTTAATTAGAAGTTGGAATATTTGGAAGCCAAAATATTTATGGAAAATTCAATATTAAAATAAGACAGACTCTGATATCATATAAAAAAAATTTAAGTCTAATTTCACCCCAAAAGTTAGCTTAAAGAGAAAATTTTATCCAAATCTTATATTTAGCTTAAATATTTCATTCTAAACTAATGTGAGACAACAATTAAATCATAAATAGAGGTATTTCCTTTCAAATTCTTTAAATTAAATTAGTGAAATAAATTTATTATGATATAAAAATTGATTTATAATATTATTTTATAATATATATAGATTCATTCTAATTTTTCTATCAATTCAATTATTTCAATAAATCTTCCTTTTCTATGATAATTTTATTTGATTATTAAACATTAAAATTTAACTTAATAATTAAATAAATAAAATAACTAAATATAATGGGAAAAAAATCTATCTAAATCGGCTAATCTGGCAAATAGTCCAAGCATTTTGATTTTTATAAAAAGCAATCGACCCAAGTTTGAACAGGAGAAAGAATCACTCAAACTAATAATGAAAAAAAATATTATCCATTAATATTAATTTAAATATTAAGAATGAAAAAGCTTATTCACACGAGCAGGTTATATATATATAATATATAATAAAGAACAATAATTATTTCATCAATGGGTACACTGAGGATTCTTTATTTATGGTAATGATCTATGAAAAGAAAAAAGATTATGATTATTGATTTTAGAAGGAAGGTCGGTCCAATCCTATCCAATTAAATATAAAATGTCAAAACCCGAATCTTGATTCTAAAACTTTTGATATGAGTTAATTGGTTTGCACTTTGGACAATTAAGACTTGGTGGGTGACACAATCAAACTTTTATTCATCAAGATTTTAAATTAGGTGTGACTGTGGAAAGGTGTATGAATTTAATAATTATTATATTAAATATTTGTATTTAAATTTATATATTTATTATACCCTTTTATTAATTTTATATAAATTTTAATATAAATATTTTATTTAATTATTATTGAGCTCGTTTTCATATGAAGTCGAGTTTATATTAATAGCACCTTTATAGTAATGATTTTTCTAATGAATGCAACATTATATTAATTAAAATTCATTAAATATGATTATTTATTATTAATTTAATTTGCATCAATGGGAGAAATTTTATTTTTTTATTTGATATTACATATTTTTCAATGTAATATTATATATTTGGGTGTGGTTATAGAAACTTTGAGGTCATATGATGGTGAACTTAATAATTATTAAATTAAATATTTGAATATAAATTCGTATATTTATTATGCATATTTTAATTAATTTAATATAAATCTGAATACAAATATTGGATTTATCGATTATTCAACACTTTCTCGTATGAGGTTGAGTTTATATTAGATACATTCTATATATTTCTATATAATATTATAATTTCCAATACAAAATTAATAATAAATAAATAATTAATAATAAATAATATATTTAATTAATTTTAACAAGTGTAATATTGTGCTCTTAGAAAAATCGTTATAGCAATTGAAAATGCATCATGGGATATATAGAATGTGGAAATGCTTTTAATTTTGGGAGACATACATGATATTCCCTCCCCAGCAAGCAAATCACCATAATCAAGCATTATTCTTTTGTGATTAGGAAACTAATGCTAATATTGATCATTTGCAGCATTAATTAACATAATCTAATCTAATCTAATAATGCAATTGAAGTTTTTCTCATTATTCACATTTTCTAAGGTAAAAAGAAAATTTTAATTTTCATCATATTATTTACATTCTTCCACTTGTTCAATTTTCAATTAATGGTGTTCTTGATTTGATTTTTAATTAGATTGTTATGCATAGATTATTGGAATAATTTTTTCCAAAGTCATTCCACTAACTTTCAATGAATTTCAAACTTGTCACTCAATTGAAGATTAGTTAATTTTGAATTATTTACGTAGAAATTTGGCCATATGTTTGAAATATTTATCTGGCTCTAATTTTAAAACTAGATTAAAATAATATTGATTAATTATATAAGAAAAAAAAACTAGATTAAAATAATATTGACTAATTATCATATAAGAAATATAATCTACTTCTTATTTAGAACTGAACACTAAAATTAGAATCTCTCTTATTACAATTTCTCTCCCCATTACTAAATAAATAAATAAATAATTTTTTTTAGCAGGGGTTAAAGCTAACAATGATATCACTAAAACATAAATCAAATTTGAGTAACTTTTATATATATATATATATATATATATTTACTTTTAAGGGTATTTTTGAGGTTAACCTTCATATATTGAAATTAAGTAAAATTTTTAGCAATATTAAGTGCTCAATCTTTCACATCAATGTGGTACATTCAAAATAAATAATTTTAAAGCTTTTTCCAATGAAATTAAATTCTGATTGATAGGAAAATTAACTTTTATATGAAAAGTGAAGTTTAATTACAACTTTGAAAAATATAATGATCAATTTAGTATACATGGAAAAATTATAGAATCACCAAAAAACAAAGAAGTATGAGCTATGGGACCAATAATTAAAACCTGCAGATCTCTTATGTTTCAAGATATGCAGGACCGGACGCCAGATAGAAAGGAAAACATCAGAGCCTGGAGCATTCCTGCAGACCAAGTCTGAATTATTTGGAATAATTTGTGCGCTCCAAAGATATCCATCAGGCTTTGTAATAAAGACTCCGACTGAACTAACGAGGCATAGACTAATTTGTAGTCATATATCTCCTACAGATGTTCTAATTTCAAATCTCTCCTCTTGTTGACACACAGAGATTGCAATCTTTGGATTATATATTTATAATAGTTGCAAATAAACTGAAATTAATGAGTAGAATACATTAAAATCTCGAGTCCCGAGTCCTGACCAGGTTCACCCCAAGTAATGTTCAACTATATATGTCTCACCATCGATCCAATCTGTGAGCTCTCCTTATCTGCACAGTGTAAATACATCGACCTTGTATTGCATGATTAATTTCATATAGGAAAATTGAATTATAGATGACATTACGTATCCAAATAAAATCTTCTTGATGTCTTTGACAGCAATCTTTGGGGTTAATAGTCTATCATGTTCTTCCATCCGTCAGGGAGTTGAAAGAAAGGTGTGGGGCTATTAATCTACACTAGAGCAGTTAAATCCTATTTCTTGTGGAGCTTCTAATATTTGATTGCAAGCCAAGGCCTAAATGAAGATCCAGAGATTTACAGGTTTGCTTGGAAGCAGGAAAAGGTGAAGGCTTCCTAATGACAGGCTTGTTCTCTCTGGATCGCTCAGGATCTGTTAAAGTGAACATACAAGATTCTTGTTGGAAAGGAACATGAGCAGGTATAGCATACCACTTCGATCCCTGAGACCCATTTAGGTAGGAATCTTGGTCGTAGGGATTGAAACTAATCTGAGACTCCTCATAGACGGTGAATTCAGGTGTACAGCAGGAAGGATCATAGAACCATTGTGTTGAGCCATGACAATTGTAACTGAGGTTGTTCTGGAGAGGTTGAAGATAACAGCTGATGCTGGCCTTCCTTGCTTGAAGCTGCAATCTTTTCTTCTTCATTCTTTCCTTCTTATGGGCATTCTGGTGACCTCCTAAAGCCTGAGAGTTTGCAAACTCCTTAAAACAAAACTGACACTCAAACTTCTTATCGTCATGTTCACCTGTCGAGCTCTTCTGCTTGACTGGTTTCTCCCTTTCAGACGAAAAAGTGTTTGATGAATTCACACTTTCATCTCCTTCTGCATACCCTTTCAGGCAGCTCTCATCATTCCTGTATGGATTCAGCTCAAACCCGAATAATTTGAGCTTCTTCTCAACACGGGATTCAGCAGAATGACGAATTTCTCCATCCAATGTGGAAGAAAGGATTGTAGAGGCCTCTTTATCCATCTATCTTGAACTGAGAAAACAAGGATATTTCACAGTTCTAATACACCGTCTAGTTGTTGGGCTTCTCTTCCTTTTATAGTGAACTCTGAGTTTCCAACAATGCATTGCATCACAAAACAGGATCAGTTTTATAAACATGAACACACACAAGGGTCAATATACTTTTTTTTTTTCAAAAAACAAAAAGGAAAGGAAAAGTCAGATCAGAGAAGCCGTCTCATGAAATATTGGTTTAAAAAATTATTTATTTATTTTTTAATTTTTCCATTTTGTAATAGATAAACCTCAAACGTTCTCCATCAAAGAGGATTCATATTTCATTGTGCTTTATTAACGAGGAATTCCATGGTCTATGGCTATGAACAATAACAAAGCATTCAATTATAGTACCACTTGGTTATTTAAAACAAATATTCCATGCTTAGAGAGAGGATAAAGGTTATTATATTAATAATTGTAATTAACAAAAAAGTCAAAGAAAGAAGGGGATGTAATCAAAGGGGCTCTAGCTCTGCAACAAATCTCCCACTGTACTTAAAATGCTTATCCAAAATTATTTTAATAAATCAACTAATGACTCAGTGGATTCATGTATTGCCCTCTACCTGAGCTTATAATGTAATATACCAAAAAATTATCCATATAATACTGCTGTGGGTACTAAAATTTATATAATGTTGAGAGGTGTAGAAATGTGATTATTCAGCATTTGATGAAGCTTCTGTGTAATTATATCCCACTACCCACATGATTAAAAAAAAAAAAAGAATGCTTTAATACTATCTATCTTGACCATATTTGGGAATGCTAATTTAGAATAATAGGGAAGAGTAGTTGCTAAACAAAGGAATATAAGAAGTGGGAAATGATGTAAGCATATATACTAATTAAGGTCTTTAATAAGATCTGAGCATATCTTCTTAAAGCAGGCAAAACCCTATTTTATATACCCAAAAGCATATGTTTTACAGTGAATCAAGTCATTAACTAATATTATTATATAGATGGGCAAAGCATTTGTGTTGGACAGTTGTTTTAGTTGGACCCCAGTTTTTGTAGCTTTGGAGACATGTTAAAAACTATTAGATTTTGTTGTTATTCCATTGTCTTTAAATAAATCTTCTGTTAGACTTCTTTCACCAATGGATCTCTCCTGCTCATCAATTCCCACTCCTTTTTTCTATCTATTCAAATCATTTTCTTGCTTTAGAGAAGAATTCCAACGAGGTATGCTGTCATCAAGCATTTCTCCTTCTTAAAATGTGGAATAAAATTGAAACCAAAGAGGAGAGATTGGCTTATGGTGGCTTGGTGGGTGGGTTGGTTGGTTGATTGATTGATTTTAGCTCATTTCATTTAATTTATCCATGTGTTGATAGAGGATCAAAAGGTGGGTCCCTACCATCAGCCAACCCCAAATCCCTGTTCCCATCCTGTATATATATTTTACTTTCCTTCTGAATAAATCCATGGAAATTTTAAGCATATTAAGAAACCGCAAAAGAATGCCAGGATTGACTAAGCGAAAATGAAAGAAAATAATATATTGTTTGTTGAAGATTAAAGCAAATGACCACAATCCAGGAGAAGCCATGGGTTGTTGTGGTATGCCATGTGGCATATCTGAAGCAAACCTTGCTGTGCATCAAAATATGACAGTACAAATCACAAGCGCCTAGTCTTCCTCTGCATATCTATCTGAACCTGCTTCACTGAATTAAAGCCTTCATAGGCTAAACAATAACTGCAAAATCAAAGAAACTATCACGAAAAAATTTTGTCCCAAGAATTCTCAACAATCTCATTCAATCAATTCAAAGACACTAAAAATTAAAAGCAGTAGAGAGAGAATAGATCAAACACATCAATTAATAATGGTTCAGCACTTACATCTACTTCTTAAAGATCTCGATTTGAGAGTTCTTATTTATTATTGGACTCTTTTCACAAACAAGAGTCAAGTACACTCAAGAGTTTTTCCTTGGAGTTTTAGAACCAATTACAAGAGAATCACAATCCCATTCACTCAATTTCCACTCAAGATACTTAATGACCTTTCCAATCAACAATAACTGAGCTTAATTAGTTGGTGTTTGGGTCTCTCACAGCTCAATAAATACATCAGAGCTTGATATAAAAAGAATGGAGATAATATATGCCAATAGAGCTCAAGAACTTTTGTTTGCAAGATTAATGCTTTGGTATGCTTGCTTTCATGCCCCTGATGCTTTAGAAATGATGCCTTGTATGGGCAAGTGTGAAAACCAGTTGTTACTCACATTTAAAGCGACCAACCAACATTGAAAAAGACAAATATAACTGTTGTATTGTCCTTTAGTGCACTTGGAAAAGTGTTGTTAATAGCCAAAAGTAACATATAGGTAACTTTCACAAAGCCTTCACAGCAGAGATAAATAACTCATAATTTTTAAAAGTAGAATATATACCTAATTCTGCTACTGTCTCAAAAAGATTCACTTTGAAATAATGCTTCAAAAATTTTTTCAACACTTTTGAACATCATTTCTTATGACATAACATACATAAACATTTAAGCTTAATAGTCTTTTGGAAAATTGATTAATATTGATAAGATTCTCTCTATTCTCCTTAAAAAGGTTCTAAGCCTAGGGTGCTAAGAGGTTTTACCTAACTCAAGCTATCTTCATGCCTTTGATTGATTTTCTTTGGGTGTTCTATCATTAATTGGCATGATCCTTGATGTTTATTTTTGCTTAGTAACCTTTCATAGCCATTTCTTATTACTTGTAAACCTGAACCTTACTTTTTTAAAAGTCAAATGTATTTGGTAATATTTAGTCGAGCGTAACGCAATAAAATATAATATAATTAAAATTATAATGTACTACAATTATTATTATATTCTTATATTTGATTGCAAATAAAAATATAAATAATATAAAGATAATTTTTGTATTAATATTTAATATATTTATAATGTTAATAATAAGTGATTAATAATAACTGCAGTGGTTGGTGGTCTAGTAATAATAATAGCTAAGTAATGGTGGCGATAGTAATTGTGGTGAGGATGGTGATTATTAAGGGGTGATAGTGGCAGGTTGGAGGGTAATGGTCAGGTAGTGGCGGTAGTAGTGGCTAAATGGTGATGACAATAATCTAGTGGTATTGGTAATAAAGATGATGATCAAGTGATAATAAAAGTAATGGTCAAATGGTAATGATTGTGACAAGATGATATGTGGTGATAGTTTTGAAAATAAATGAAAAAAAATAAAAATAAATAATTATAATTACGTCTATTTTTGTGCATGTAATAATCATTATATTGCTTTAAACATAATTAATTATATTATATAATTATCATTCAATTACATTGAAATTTTTTTTTATTATCAAACAATATAATCAAATATGAAATATAATCATATTACACGCTTAAAGTTTTATTATCACAAAAAATGCTCCTTTAAGCGATAGAGCTAGCAAAAAGTTAATGTAATCACATTCACTTTAGTTGAACATTTGGAAAAAGAGAAAGCTTTCAGTGACCAAAGTTGTTGCATTATTTTTTAGTTTTTTTAAATCTTGGTTTTGCTCTCAATTGTGTTAGAAAAAATATTGATAAAAAAAGTATATTAAGAGACTCTAAAATAGAATGAAAATTATTCAGCAAATGATCTCTTTATATACTAATATATAAACAACTAATAAAAGGAATCACAATCTCATGACTAATCAAAACTTCTAAAATATTAATTGATCTCATAAGGAGGGATTTTTAATAACAACCTACAATTACATAATCTCACGAAACTAACTCTAAAAATATAAAACTAAATCTAAAAATCTGAAATTATCAACAAATAAATAAAGACTGAATTAATTCCAACAAGTTGTTAGTTAATGTTTGGTAAGAAGGGCAAGAAATAAAAATAGAAGAAGCATCCACGAAACATCATTTAAATAATATGCCGTCATATCAAGGCAGGCAAAAAACAGTGCAAGGAACTTGGAAAAGAACATTGGAAGGAACTAGGAAATTCATCATCCTTCTGCAATAACACAACACACACCCACCCATCTTGACTATTTTATCAAACATCACATTCATAGGAAACTTGGAAAACACATGCATAACTAAAATAAGAAACTATGATTAATTAGTGGTCACTACACAAGAAATTAAATAATAGACTCAGAAACTGTTGATTTTGAGGGGAAAAATCAAACATATATAAATCTTCCAAATAATCGTATTTTATTATTAAGAAACCAGTGAAAATCTTGGCACCCAATAGAAGTAGGGCACCAAGCCAACATGTCAATTGGGAATACAGTAATTAGTAGTACAATCTTGACTAAGAGGAAATAAGGCCATCCCATCTCCTAGAGAGAAGAGAGCAAGGAAGCAAATGGCTTTTATTTTCATAATTATTTACCAAACTACAACCCGAGCATCTTCTTTTTGGCAAAAGAAAGACAAAAAGTTACTTGGCATCCTATGATTGTTAGCTACAATGGCAACAGAATTGAGAAGGCATACAATTTGAGAGAATATGATCCCAGCAAAAAGTCACTCTGCATCTCACTTGCCACTCTGAACATTAATGGTGCAGACATCAATTCTACTGATCGCACCATGCATGAACTTCTAGGACCCTAGGAGATAATGAAATGACCAAAATGTAGTGCAAACATGTCATCCCGTAGAAGTACATAACATATATAGAATGGATAAGAAGATATATTGGTTGGTAAATAGTAAACTCAACCCAGTTTGGCTAACCTTGAGGGCAATCAAACAAGCGTACGAGAGAGATACCATCAAAATTCAAGATTTATATTCTGAGCCGATCTCCTACTGGTGAACATGGGAATTGTTTTACTAAATTGCTTCTAATTGGCAATCACATCAAATTGTGATCTCAGCAGAAAAATTCTCATATTTTTGTTTAAAATTTTTTGATGAACTAGGTTGGCAACCTAAGCCTCTTGTAGGATAACTATCTAAGCAGTAATATATCTTCAACTCAAGACCATGGTTCCTACTGCTTGGATTTTGTTATGTTGTTGTTGAAACTCAATTTCGGTATAAAAATGAAGTGGATTGTAAATTTTGTAAATTGTAAATACAACTACACAAATCCACATTGAAATCAAGATATTTAATTCCAATCAAACCCATTTGCAACCACCAAAAAAAAAAGTCACCGGTCAAGAAACCAATTATATATTGTGAACAGATTTCTCACTTTGAATAGTACAAAGAGGCAGACTTGTACGGAGAATCACAAATAGTCTTCGAGAATGTAAAAAAGAATAATAGAATTTGATAATGCAGTTGACAAAATCAAAGAAACATACATATATATTAAAAGATTGGATGGAGATGGAGAGAAAGGAAGCAACAATTGACGAGTAATAGGAAAACCCGATAATTTTCGCTGGCCTACCCATCAAAGTAAATATAAAATGCATAAACAACTAGATCTACAAGGGGAACATGCCAATCTTCTACAACAACTTATAATCCTCCCTCAGGCTTGCTGGCGTTGCCGACACCTTTGGCCTTTGTTTTCCGTCCTGAATGTTTGTGGATCGTAACAACCTCAACCCCATCTTATCAATAAAATTTACAAAGCCTATTTACGAATCTTTTTATGGGTTCAAGGTTTCAAAGGAATCTTGTTATCAAGAACACTACCAAATTAACAATAGATATTTCAAAGCCAAAACTTGCTTCATGCATCTGGAAGTTTTTACCAATCAGCTTGTTTTCGGCTGCGATTGCAGAACGCCACATACTAACCCAAAGCAAAGGTCGTTCGTCATCCTATCAAAACTAGCAAAAACAATCGACAATGTTTTCCTACTCCAATACAACGAAATCCACTTCAGACGCTCCTAAAGATTTATATAACATCCATACCCAAGTTAATTCTTTGCATTAGCATCATGCCTCCATGAGCAAATTATATGGATAATAGTTTGAATACACAGCATGTCAAAATAAAAAAAAAACATGAAAAGCAATGCAACAATATTAGCCAATATTATACATCTCAAAATTTTTTTGCCGCGATCTATCAAAATGTTAACCAATTGAGCACTTGTTGGATTCAAAAATTTGACTATTGATTGATTCATGAAGTACTTCAATTGATTCTGAGGAGATGCAGGTGGAACTTCATGGGAAAAAGATATATATAAGCCAACCATCACAGCATTTGACCTAATTCCCCAGCACAGCTTGGCTTTGAAAATACAATCATCGAGGTTGTCTCTTGGAAAGAGGCAGGAGAGCAAGAAGAATCTTTTTTCTTGGTCCCTGCAATTCAAACATCCTTAATTAAAAACAGAACAGACAATACAACAACGCCTTGATCCCAAACTAGTTCGGGTTGGCCTTCACTAAAAACAATCTAGCAAGAATTTTATAACTGCAACAAATGCAATAATATTCACATCAAACATATTTAAGAAGAATTAAGAGTTGTGACATCCTGCCAATAAGTTACACCACATGCCTATATCTCTTTCTTCAACAAGGAAAAACACATGAAACTAGAACATTGGAAATTTAGTTGACTAAAAGAAAGCCTTTATTTTGTTAAGGTTGTAAATTTGAAATAGTCTTAGTGCCACAATAAGGCACCATAACCCTACAGTGTCTCGTTTCAGTCTTCACTTTAGTCAGACAACATATGCTCAGAAGAAGAAAAAAAACCCTAGGGCCAATTGCTTAATGTTCAAGTAGTTTGTCTTGTAATATAAGAGATAAAGAGTTCAAAAAATTTCTGATACACCGAAAAAGGGAAAAAGGAAGAAGAGAAATCCACTAAGTATACTCACTTGAATATATAGTTTATTGATACAACCGAAAAAAGCCATTATGAATGGCTGCATTAAATTGAAAAATCAAACTAAAATTGAGAACGATAGACTTCTTGTCATCACAGAAACTTACCACCTAAATGGTGAGATGAATAATGATTTTTTTTTTTTTTAAATAAAGAAACTAAATTAATTCCTTTTAACTTTTCACAGTATGCTGATTGCCAAATTTCTAAGAGTTAGAGCACTGAAGCAAATAAATGAATATAAATAAATTAGAAAATCATGCATGCTTCAATAATTTAGTACTCAAGGTTTAAATTTCATTAGACATCAATATCTGAGATGCAGAAGGTTAAAGGTAATAAAGTAAATAAGAACTAAAAAGCGAGTTCAACAGTAGAAGTGCAAGCCAACACCATGCTTTTTTATTATTATTATTATTATTATTATTATTTTGGTGTGTGTGTGTGTGTTGAGGGGGGGAGGGGGGAGGGCGAGAGGGAAGGGCTGCATTTGATTACCATGGGTATTCCCAGCTCTTTAAGGTCACTTTCCCCCATCTGCTTCAATGCCGTCATATCCACCTGTTCAATAGATCACATGTATCATGAATCAGACAAAGGAGAAAAACAATATCAATCAATACCGGACCAAAAATCCTTCACAAATTTCAACAATGATCACAAGGAAAACCTTGCTACCAAACACATCCAAATCCACATGACATGTTATTATACAAGTATTGAAAACATTCTGACATTTTTCAAAATTTGAAACTTGCAATTCCGCAGATTTCATATTGACTACAGTACTGGGCATGGTTATGCCATGCACACATGCATGTGTGAAACTGAACAACACATATAAAACTTGACACAGAGAACAAAAATCCCATAGCAGTCAAATTGCACATCATAACTCTCATGCTTCACCCACAAATAGAACATGATTAAAAGGGAAAAGAAACAAAATTTATCCTTCTTCTAAGCCATTTCATTAGGGCAAGGAAAAATTAACATACTTCCTCAGCCTTAAAAAGAATGGCATATTTTCCCAATCCCAGTGAATGTAACAAGCCTTCAACAGTCTGCTGTTCTTCACCCTACATGGTAATAAAAAATAAACAAGGATGTTAGAAGATGTTTCTGAATGAATATTCTATACACATAAGATGCTAAAAATTGAGTCTTCAAGACACATCAGAGTTGGTAACTCACAGAAACTATGAAATTAACATCTAAACACTCAATAGAACAGTACAGCATAGAAATATTAATGTCACTAAGCAGAGAAGGTAGTGAATTTGTGATTGGCGGGGTAATAAAGAAAATCAGCATATAGGTAAAGTAGAAACTATCTCAATTATATAAAATGAGATTTTAGGTAGAAATTGAAGATGCTTCAAAGAGATAAGAGGATCACTTGAAGAACAAAAGACAGTTTAAGATTTAAATCACAAATAAACTATCTCTAATCATTACATCGTGTGTCAAATACAGTACACTCACATACACTTCTCTATAGTAGAGGTTTCTCCAGGGAGAAGCAATTAGGGCCGATTCACTTGGGGAAAACATCGTGTGTCAAATACAGTACACTCACATACACTTCTCTATAGTAGAGGTTTCTCCAGGGAGAAGCAATTAGGGCCGATTCACTTGGGGAAAACGGTTATAGTTTCATGAATAAATTTTTTAAAGAAAAACGAAAAACATAGTTTTGTTTTTATACGTACCAATTGTCCAAATGGAGAACTGGAAAACCAGTTTTTCAATTTTTCAAAATTTAACTAAAATTTGAAAAACAACTTTAAATTGCTTTCCACTGTTTTCTTTATAAGAAAAGTCCTGTTCTCCAATTGTTTTTGGTTATGTAACAAACCTGTAATGCCCTTCGAAACAGAGAAATAGGGAGAGAAAGAAATAGAAATAGACTGGGTTGAGAAAAGAAACAGAAAGGGGAGAATATTTACAGAGAATATAGAGAAAAGAGAGGTCATTCTTGCATTTGATTCTTAAATGAGTGATTATAGGTACTGTTTCTATTTTTATACTTCTAGCTAGTAACTGTGTCTATAAGTTATAACTATACTTCTAAGACATCTGTAACTGCAATACTAGCTTTTCCTTCCATAACCCCTTCTCATAATATTTTTAAATGAAAAACAATGACTTTTTTATAACCAAAATTATACTATATCCGTTCCATATTTATACTGAATAATTATTTAGGAAGTATTTATTTATAATGATAAAAAAATTAATCATATTATTATAAAATAAATAAATAAATAACACATTAAAATTTTTTGAAGTAAAATAAGTTTCTAAATAGATTTTATAATATTTTTTAATTATAAAAGTTATGAAAATTTTTTTAATTAGAAAATTGTTGTCTATTACTAATAGGTGAACAAATTTTCCATGCTTTCATTTATTTTCCATTTACAAGTTTTGGATATTGAGGTAGACATAGTGATGCAGTATAGAAAGATAGAATTTAGGAATTATTCTCATTGTAAAATTAGGAAATTTAAGGGTTTTATTATTTAGAAATTTTTATCTTATTAAGTCTATTATTTAGGAATTTTATTATTTCCTAATTTATTTTGGTTTAATTTAGTATTTCTAATTAAAATTGAATTGGGGTTCTAAAAACCTAATGTGATTGGGATTCCTACTTCTATAAATAAAATCTAGGGTTTCTATTATTATTAGACAAGTTTTGTTATGACAATTTTATGAATTAATAATATTTAAGAATTAGTTCTCTCTTCAAAGATTGGTCCTTATTTTCTCTTCTCTTTGGTTCTTTCCCTTGCACAACACTCAAAGTACTTGCAGAGGAAAACGCCAGAACTAGAACCATCAGCTTGACATGGGTTATCGTCAAACTTGATTATTTTGCATTGCTTAGGTCAATGGAGTCCTCCAATAATTGAAACATTATAGGTTTCCAAATTGTGCTCTATAGAATAAAAAATGTAAATATTCTTTCTTTCTAAGTCAGCACAAGCTCCAAAGAAGTGCTCCATAAGTAGCATTGAAAAAAAGATCTTTTTGTGCTTTTTATTATGATAAAAAAATATAAATATTCTTTCTTTCTAGGTCAGCGCAAGCTCTAAAAAAGTGCTCCATAAGTAGCATTGAAAAAAAAGGTATTTTTGTGCTTTTTGTTATATTTACGATATTTTTAAAAATCATTAAATTTCATCATAATAAAGCAAAGAGTCATTATGAGCTAGAAATAACAGCCTTTGAAATGCTAACCTATAGTTTCAAAACAATCATCGATATCCTAAGTATTAAACCACATGCTTGGTTTGAACAACTCCAAACATGGATTGCTAGTAGATA
Source organism: Hevea brasiliensis (assembly GCF_030052815.1). Lineage (NCBI taxonomy): Eukaryota > Viridiplantae > Streptophyta > Magnoliopsida > Malpighiales > Euphorbiaceae > Hevea > Hevea brasiliensis. The sequence goes on from NC_079494.1 coordinate 107,577,439, forward strand.
ATTGGTCTTTTTATTTTCTCTATGACCACGTCATCAAAATACATTCTTGTAATGACCTTTTGTGGAACAGAGAAGTGAGCTGCCTTATTTTGATCCAGTAACAATGTTGAATTCATTCGCACTCTTCAACATCAAATTTTTCCAAGTGATATTCACTCTCTCAATCTGATTCTGCATCACAGGTGCTCCATCCATTTTATCAGCCTCATCTGATGCCCTTGTCATAACTACACTGGATTCTGGAACACAACTTGGAGAGTTCAATTCTCTCTAATCATCCTTAAGTAACTCAACAAACTCAGTCCAGCTTGTTGGTCAATTCCATTTGCTTTTCTTTCCTCATTTACATTTTGGTGTAGCTCTTCAACACTCTGATGGATGAGTAACAAGAACTTTTCATTTCTCACAAAATTTGAAAGCTGCAAGAGGATTCTTTTTCTTTTTTCATTTTCATTTCCATTTGTATCTTCTTCCCAAGACTTCCCAAGAAGATCGAGAACTTTTCATTTCCAGACAAATTTGCAATCTGTGTCACTCCATCCAATTTTTCCAAGTCACCTTTCATGGGAGCTTTGTTTTCTTGCCTTTTCCACCCTACCATTTTGACTGCCAAAAAAGTGTGGTTGGTTAGTCATAGCTTGACGAGCGGCTGCACCGACCTTGCAAATAATCCTCCAATGAGATGGTTTGCTTAATGCTACTCATATAGAGTGAATTATCCTCAACATCAAGTAACACCTCTTGCGCAACATAGTATGGACTCTCAACAACATCAAAGAAGGTCTCACCTTAATAAGAAGCTGCATCCTAAGGAAAAGTTGGGGGCAACAACAGCAATCAACAAGATGCTGCTTGAAAACTGATATCTACTAATTATCCATTTAACCTTTGCCTTTCAACAGAAGTATAATAAAAAAGAGAAAGGCTTGGGGATCATCGTGTTCGAGCTAGAGTTCAACAAATTTCAAAACTCAAAAACCTAAATCGTACAAGAGCTCAATGGATTTGGCCAGAAGATGATGGAGTCGGAGGAGTGGAACCATGGGAAAAAGTAGCAGCACAAGAGAGGGGGACAACAGGAGAAAGGGAAACGCTGAACTGTAGAAGGCAGACAAGGATGGGAGAGGAAAGAGGGAGAAGGAAGATTTGGGGGGAAGGAAATTTTGGGCCAAAAATATGGCCAAAAATTTAGGGCTTTAAGGTTCTAAATAAGTTTCCAATAGATTTTTGATAGCCAATAATCTATCATGCTTTTTTTTTTGTATCAGAGAGAAATGAACTCTCCAGCCTGTGTTCTAGAATCCAGTGTAGTAGTGACAAGGACATCGGATGAAGCTAATAAACTGAATGGAGTGTCCATGATGCATAATCAGATTGAGAGAGTGAATATCTGTGGAAAAAATTTGATGTTGAAAAGTGTGAATGAATTTAACATTGTGACTGGATCATATAAGGCAGCTCATTACTCTGTTTCACAAAAGCTCATTACAAGAATGTATTCTGCTGACGTGATTGTAGAGAAAATAAAAGAGCAATTATGTACTAACGGTCCATACTTGGAGTTACTCAAACCAAGCTCGTGGTTCAATACTTGGGATATTGATTATTTTTTTGAAACTCTACATCAGAATTTCGAATACTGTTATTTCTACCCCATCATGACTCTTTGCCTTATTATGATGAAATTTAATGATTTCCAAGAATATCCTAAACATAACAAAAAGCACAAAAAGCTCTTTTTTTCAATGCTACTTATGAAGCACTTCTTTCGAGCTTCTATTGACCTAGAAAGGAAAAAAATATTTATATTTTTTATTCCACAGAGCAAAATTTAAAAACCTATAAGCCATTATTTTTTTGATGTTTCAATTATTGGAGGACTCCATTGACCCTAAGCAATGCAAAATAATCAAATTTGAGGATAGCCCATGCCAAGCTGATGATTCTAGTTGTGGCGTTTTCCTTTGCAAGTTCTTTGAGTTTTGTGCAAGGGAAATAATAAAAAAGAACAGAAAACAAAAATCAATCATCGAAGAGAGAACTAGTTCTCAAATATTATTGATCTCATAAAATTATCATAACAAAACTTGTGTAATAATAATGGAAATCCTAGATCTTATTTATAGAATTAGGAATCTCAATCAAATTAGGATTTTAAAACCCTAATTCAAACCTAATTAGGAATACTAAATTAAACAAAAATAAACTAGAAAATAATAAAATTTCTAAATAATAAACTTAATAAGATAAAAATTCCTAAATAATAAAATTCTTAAATTTCGTAATTTTACAATGAGAATAATTTCTAAATTCTATCTTCCCATAATGCATCACTTAGCGTCTAACAAAACTGAATAGCGAAAAAGGATCCATATAGCCGACTGTAATTAGCTTAGAATTAAGGCTTAGTTGTTGTTGTAATTGTTTCCCTTATTTTTCATGGAAAATGAAAACTTGAGTTCTTAGAAAAAGAAAAATGCAAACATATAACTTTTTCCACAAGTAAAAACAGGCCCTTAGCTTCTATCCTAATACATGGAAAACTACAAGAACTGCAAATGTTTACAATCACAACATGGTTACCAAAGATCTATCAAGTTGCTACCTGTCTGAATTATGATTATTTGACTCGAGTCAAAACAGATCTAAATAATTTGGCCTTAACTCTTCATAAATACACTCCATGTCACTAATGCTCTTATCAACCATGCAAAATTAGATTTTTCAAGAACCTGTAGAACAAAAAGATCCAACACCAAAACCTTGCCATAAATACAACAGTTAACAGTTACTGATGGAAGCTACTAACTTAATTGGTGAAGTCTCCAGGCATTATAACAAGAAACCTGAGATGAAATTCAGCTCACACTAGGGATTGTGGGGTAGGTGAAACACACACGTACAAAGCAGATATATAAAGGGTAAAAGAGAGAGGTCAACTCTTCTATATCCAATTGACCCAACAACAAGCTGAAACAAAAGAGCAGGGTCATACAATCCACACTCAAATCATTCCATTTCAAGTAACAAGCACAAGGGTAAAAAACTATATTTTAAAAAGTTCAGTCCAAATTATGTTTGCTGAAACCACAGAACAGACTTGGGGTATCCCAAATCCATCTCAATCTGCCAGGCATTACTTTAACAATTTTACTGAATAGAACGACCCACTTGTCTAACTATTTTTCGTCTTTAGAAGGCTATTTAAGCTTGAAAGTGACCCAACTACAAGGCTGGCAATGAAAGTACAAAAGAGATAAAGGAAGCATGAAGCAAGATTTTAACTGGGAAATATAAAATATTCACAGTTTCTTTATGTGACTCAGAAATAACATATTGTGTAGGACACCTAAGCTAGTAATCAAAAGATTTATAATCTTATTTCTTTTGAAAGCTGAAAATGCTTAAAGCAGCATCAATCTCCAGTAGGTAATAAAATTCATTCAGCAACTTAAGAAGGTGCAGACCTCCATGAGTAAATCTAATCCCAACCTTGAAAATAAAATTCAGGAAGTCCAAAAATGGCAGAATCCATTAGTTTAGAGTTAAGAAAGAAAGAACAGCAAAGATACAATGCATCAGAGTATTTGACAGAAAAATGAATTTTCTAAGAAGGCAAACCTTGCTATTGGCCACAGCCATCCATTTTCTATAGTTTCAAATCCATTAGTTTTAAACTATAAAAAGGTCACCACAAACGGCACCCTAGGTTTGGAAATAAACTTGACCAAAAACATGGCAGAAAAAAAAATTCTCTGTCAGTAAGCTAACTGTAACTAACCTCTATCCATATGAAGCACATCAGGGTCATGAATAAAATGAACTTATGCGCATGTTCATTTATGTACATGTGAAAGAAAAACATAAAACAACTTGTACCACATATGAGCTCTTCTGTAAGATCCCACTTGCAGTTGGTGGAGGAAGTTGGCCCAGAAGAGGTGCTGCAGGCTTTGTAGATACTGCAGGCAACACAGATTTAGTCATGAAAGGTGTGGAACTACTCACAGGCCTTGAAGCATCAAGAACATCCTTGTTCATGTATGAAACTGTTCTTCCATCATCAAATGTCCTGCTTAATGGTCTTCTTTGTAATTCTTCCACATTTCTGGGTGGGGATAAACCCCTAGAACTACCTATAATTCTATCTGGTGATCTCCTTCTTATATGATCCAAGGTCCAAGGAGAACAAGAATTCCTTGATGAATCAATCTGTGGCAAATTATCTGCACTTCTTGCAGGAGGAATTCGACCTAAGATACTAGTGTTCTTTGGATCAGGCATGCGCTGCATTGCATCAACAGTATTAAGGGGGGGACCTGAAGGCTGCACTGTCCTAGACAGCTTTTCACGGAGGTCCATGGTTTTTCCGTAATAATCACTCTGGGGTCTTCTAGAGACATTTTTTTGCATGAGTTTGAATCGAAGGTCATCCTTACCAATGCGAACATCTTAGATTATTCAGAAACACAGGTCAGTTCTCCAAAAATGGGTTGAAAATCTGAGAAAATAATTAACATTTCAATGCAGGACAGCAAGTGTATTACCTTCCACACCATTAGCACTCAAACTTGTCAAATAACTGTCTCCTCTTTGTCTGCACGAAGATAAAGTATATCCATAACATTCTCCATAAGTATTTACCAAAGCATGCACTTGAAACGCATATGCTAAGGACACAAAACCATGCCATGAAACATATACACTAGTAACATCTACATAGCATAGCAATTTCAATTTACACCCAAATGAAATTGACTAACACAATCTAAACACTCTGTAATCACCAAAAGTTTCGACAATAGATAATAAATAAGAAATTATGATGAAATAAAAGAACATTCACAAATGAGAGAACCCACCACAGATTGTGCAATATTTTAACAAATTCTTCAAACCACAAGGAAATATTAAAAATAAAGGGCATTATTCAACTCATTTCAAATTCAAAATTACAAAAGTGAAACATTAAAATGAAAGAAAAACACACCTTTTGTTGTTAGCTAGACTTCCATATGATGGGAAACTTTCGAAACTACTTCCTAACCTATCTCTAACAGACCGCTTATTTCCAGCACCTCGCAGAGGATCATCATAGTCAACCTCCGATACAGCTGCAGCTCTCTTTACCACCTGTGACGTTACACAGACAAGTCAATGCAATTATAGAATAGAAAGCTGAATGTGCTTGGTTTACCTGGCAATAATGAAGAATATAAACCCCATATTTTATAAAATAAGCAATTTTCATTAATAAAAGAAAAGGGCATCGAATCAATTCTAAACAATTACATGAACCTCAGCTCAAGTAGATATTTGTATCTGCTTAGATCCCAAAATACAACAGAAACATTCAAAACATAAGTTCATTTTCTTTCCTACACTTTCTCGGCAACCAAACAGCATTAGATATATCTTCCTTTTTTGTTGATTTTTTTCTAATGCTGTTTGGTTGCCGAGAAAGTGTAGGAAAGAAAATGAATATATATATATATATATATATATATATATATATATATATATATATATATAAACTGCAGAATCAACCAAAAAAATCAAAAACCTAAACAAGCAGCAAAACCCCAATTTAGAAATGACGATTAAAATATTAAAATAATAATAAGAAAATACCTGACCAGTACGCCCAAGAGTAATAGTGACGCGACCTTTCGAAGCTTCGGCCATTTCAAGACCCAAAACCCTAGATAATCAACTCACGAATCGGTTCTATATAATGAAGGGGTACCCCATGCATAATCGAACTTTAACCCAAGAATCAGAACCCTAACCTCATTACTGATTACCAATATAAACTCAACTATAACAAGTGCAGAGAAAGGATGGAAGATAGAGAGAGAGAGAAGGGATTGGCATGAGATAGGCTTGGAAGAGAGAGAGAGCGTGTGTCGATGTTCTGTACTTCCAATAGAAAATGAGAAGGAAAGGAAACGAAAAGAGAAGAAAAAGGAAATGCACGAGTGATGAGTGAACAATGGAAATTTTTTAGCGGTGATCTTTAGCTAGACGTTAATCAGGGTCAACCAGGGACGTCCGATCAGAAGACTACCATAACCTGTCTCTTTTTTTTTTTTTTTTCCCTAAACCATTTTTTATTAATAAAATAAAATAAAATATACTTTTTTTTTTTCCGAAGAAAATAAAATATCCTTATGTTATATTCCTCCCTCCGTCCTCACTCCGGGGTGGCGTGTATAAATCATTTTTAAGCACTAAGTCATAGAGTATCCAAAACTATTCATGAACCCAATTAGTTTATTTATTATTTTATTTTTAATATATAATTTAATATTTATTTTATAATTTTAAAATTTTATTAAAATTTTAATAATTTTAAATTTTGTTATTAGTTACATTAAATATAATTTAAATTTGTATTAAAATTTTATATAATTATATATATATATCAAAATTAAAAATTTATTTTTAAATGATGATTAATTTTTTTTTATAAAAATATTTTATATTTTAATAGCCATTGATAAAACTTTATATTTAATAATAGTGTAAAGATGTGTATTGTTTAATTTTAAGTTTTAAAATAAATTAATAAGTTAATTAATATATTATTTTTTAAATTATACTAAGTGAAAAGGAAAATAAAAGAAAGGGGCAAACAAATGTCCGTGAAACGGAGCAGCGATGGTTGGAGCTGATAATGAACATGGATGGTCTAGGCCCAATTTTCATTGGCCCAAGCCAGAGATTGAAATAGGCTTCAGCTGCCACCTTTCTACCATCCCAAGTTGTAATTTCAATTTAAGCCATATCAGAATTCTATATTTATTTATTTTATTATTTTTATGATAAAATATCAAATTGGCTTTTAATTTAACAGTTAAACTTTTTGTTTTTAATTGAATTAATTAATTTTAAATTACAATCAATTAAATTATATACATTTTAATTTTAATTTAATTTAATAATAATATAATAACAAACGTTGCGGGGAGCTCAAGAAATTAATAGCTTCGTCATCTTGGCATAATTGGTGGAAAATTTTCCCACTAAAATTATTTAAAAAAAAAAAATTTCTCTAACACTCATCAACCTTCCTCAACAATGATGACCACCTCTTCATCAACCTTATTCCCTTTCTCAAACCCATCCAAGAAACATAAATTGATAATTAAAGCATAAATCCTAACAGCGACACCGAGAAAAACAAGCGGATGAAGACGGAACTCTCCCAGGAAGAAAACCAAGGCTTAGTGCTTCAAATTTCGTGGAATTGAATTTCATGTTTTGTGTGTTGTATTTGAGAAAAAAAAAATTTAATTTTATGAAATTAATTATAATTAAAATTAATTCTTATAAAATAGAATTTGAAATGAATTTTATAAAATTTATATAATAATATTTTTTGAACTAAATTGTCATTATAAAAAAAAATTTCTCTTAATTATCTAACTTTTAATTATTTCACTTTTTGTTTGACATTTTGAAGGAAAATGAACTTTTGGTTGAGAGTTTTTTTTTTTTCTATGTGATGATGATTTCAAATTTCATTGGCTTAAAAAAAAATTACACAAATTAACTTTCTATCTATTTACTATTAATATGTTTAAACAATTACATATATGATATTTTATATTTTTTAAACTAATATTTTAATATATAAGTTTAACTTATTTTTATGTTGTTATATAAATCTTCTACTTGATTAATATTTTAGTTAATTGTTATAAATTTATTAGGTATAAGATTTTTTTGTGAAGTACAAAATTATAATTTTTTAATTTTACGATTGAGATTAGTTTAGGAAGTGAATAAAATAAGTCTATAAATCATTCTCACTTATATGTCTTTTACTTATCCCGTCTTTTTTCTGATGTAAGAATTTTATATTTACATATTCCTAATAATCTCCATTTCAAGTGTAAATTTCTTTTATATTAGACTTACTAGGCTTGCTCCCCTTCAAATGGAAGCTTTTTTTTTTTTAAATTAGGTATTATGGTGCCACCAAAATCCCAATTATTTCACCAAATCCACCCGAGCATGCCCTCTAAGAGCCACGTTAGTGCCATCATGTGTATCATGAATCTCCACTCCATCGGTCTACTCTTCTCTAGAAGATTATCTTCCATCCACATGTCAGAGCAGCATAAAAATCATTAACCATCGTTTCCATTCTTGTTTTTGTCCATCTATCGGCTCTGATACTGCTTGCTAAATATTTAGAGAGCCCAAAGCACAGAGGAAAAATATTTCTTGATGGCTATGAAAATATACACTCATAAGTTTGACACCATGCTTAACTCAAAATTTTAAAGTAATGGATTTATGGGTTCTTCTCACTTATATTTCTCTTACTTATCTCATCTTTTTTCAATGTGAGAGTTTCACACTTACATATTCCCAATAAAATTATACTAAATATAAATTATATGAAATTGAATTAAACTACATATTTTAAATTGTATCATATTAAATAGTAGAATTGATTTCATTTGTAGTTGAATTGAATCAAAACACTATATTAACTTGCAATTTGAGGATCTAGCAAGGAATCGAAACTGCGCTGCAAGAAGAAGAGGAGGAAAAATGGGTTTGTTAGTGCATGAGATTGAAGGGATGATTGGTTGTTGAGAAAAGAAAGGAAAATTACCAAAATTGTAAAAGAAGCCGCCATCGATGAAAGTGTGATACGTAGCTTTAGGGTAGTAGAGATAATTTGAGATGAGAGAGAAATGCAAAATAAGAGAGAAGAGGAATGATCACAGGAGAATAATAAAAAGGCAGATTTAATTTGATTTGGATTTTTTTTTATAATTGATTAAACATTTTTATTTTAAGAATATTTTTAACTAGTTAAATCTAAAAAATATATTTTCATTTCAGTAATAATGTACTTTATATTTTAGCTTCATTAGTTGAAATCACTAAATAAGTACTTATTAAACTTTTGGTACTCTTAGAAATTTTTATATAATTTTTCTAAAACTAACTTATAACTTGTTATGCTGGATGAAAATTCTTTTAAACACCAATTTATAAGTTTTAATCCAAGCCTCAAATTGTAACATTTTAAATGTTAGAATTAATCTTAATTATTGACACTAATTAATCTCATACTTTTTTTCCCTTAAAATCACCCTTTATGTTTGCCAAGAAAGAAAGTTAATATTCATTTGAAAAGTCATTTGAGAAAAAGGCAACCATAATTTACCTATATTTTTATAGTGGAAGACATATTGGCCTACACACCTATGATTTTCCCCTTATCAAATCAAAGAAAGATTAAGAAAAGGAGGAGACAAGCTTCATTTTTCAATCATCTTATGCGCACAACTAGCTACAGGTTTTGTAAGCCAAAACATCAAAGTTCAGGATAAAAGATGTCTAGAAGAGCAAACGGAATGCAACATCTCCATTGCCCTTTTCTTTTCTACAGAGATCGATGTGAGGTGTTTGACATTTGGCTATTTTGTCCTTATCATTCAGTGGCAAAAAAAGGCTCAACTTCTGAATCATTTTCCTCCTTCACTACCCTAACTACTGTTACCATGGCAATATATGTATATGTGCTAGGGATTAAAGACAAAAATCAAACATATTTTTGAAGTTTTCTCGGGTTCAAATCCTATCATTCAAGATATGCAGTAACCATTATTGCATAGCAAGAATCCATAGTTTAGATGCAGATTAGTTAATCCATTCATAACCTCTATACATTCACTATATATACAGATTTATATATCTGCACTAATAGTAATAGAAATATAGTTGTTGACTTAATTAAATTGGTGATAAGGGTAGGTTAATTGTGATTTATCCTGGTGCTTACCAGCTCACATGGCATCTTCTCCAGGGAATGCTGTGATTCTAGCTAGAAGTAGTAAAGGGAGCAACAAGAGAGATAGAAAACTAAGCATTTTAACTCAGAATCCAGCAACTGCATATTATGAAAAGAGTAAAAGAGGAGAAATTGATTTGTCTGGGAGTTGCTTGACAATAATTATATATCTAGACAAAAAGGAATTCAAAGTGGAGGAAAGGGGGAAAAAAGATTGATCTAAAAGGCACACAGCAACAGAAAAGAAGAAGTTGTTAAGTAATTGTTCACAGTGGTGATCTAAAAATGTATAAATCAGACAGTTTACTTTAAGATCGAAGTTCTTTAATCTTTTGAACATGGATCGGATGAGTATTAATTCCATAACTCATTGGATGAATAAATAAATTATTATCAAGAAGAAATAGCAAAAAAAATGAGTTGTTTGGTTAATGGCCTTAATTAAAAAAAAAATTGCTGGAAATTAAATTGGAGTAAAATTTTGCGATAAGCAAGCTTGTGAAGACTTAAACAACAAGGAAGTATGCATAAATCAAAGCCCCATCAGCATATATAAAAGCTACATGTAAAGCATCTCAAGCCCTTAATTTTTCACATCTTATATCTACACCTATCTGATACTTGTAAGTTAGCTAGGGTTCCTCAAGAAATAAATATGTAAGACGAGACTTGTCAGAATTCAAAAGCACACATCAAGCCCTAATTCAAAATATATGTAGCAGAGAAGGGTTTCACAGAAATAGATGTGTACTCATATTAACATGGAAATAGAAATTAAATATATGCATATATATAGGTCAAATTTACTCAAATGTTCATAGGTATATGTTTCAAAGAACAGTATTTATTGCCATACATTCACATATATAGAAAATCCAGATCTCTAGAGTATGCACCTCCTGCAGCTTTCAGAAACTTGCACCAATCGAGTCTCCAAACAAACGATACAGAACAGCCACGTAGAATATATCATCATAATAATCAACAGAAGAGAGAGAGAGAGAGAGAGAGCTCATCATGATTTTTTCTTATAACACAAAACACAACATACCGAAACAAATCGAGCAAATTCATGCCAATATCTTCAATCACCTAAAGAAAATCACTGCAGACAGTATCTAGCTACTTCAATAAAGAAACCCATATGGATAAAAGGCTTTGAAACTTGTATAGATACGCTTGATCTAGCAAATTAACAATCGGACCATGATGCTTCGATTCCCCGAGATACATATATATATATATAGAGAGAGAGAGAGAAGAAACTGAGATGCACTCAAATTCTTTCCAAGAAGAAGACCCTTTTTCTCATCATACTGGAATAGTAGTAGTAGTGGAGGCTACAGGAAGTGGGAAATAAGAGTAGGGTTTTTTCTTCTTGAGAGAAGCCATCTTCTTCTCCTAACTTTCCTCTTTCTTCTTCTTTCTCTTTCTTGTTCTTGATCTTGTTATGCTGGAGATGGAAGGTAGTTTTGGTGCGGTTGGTAGATGGTAAAAGAAGAAGCGATGATGATGAAAGTGAGGGACTAATGATGAGAGGAAGAGGGTAGAGGACATGATGATTGCAGCAGGGTGTTTTTGCGTTGAATAGAGTGATAAAAATCCAAAGATTTGCGTGCTCTTTCTCAGAAAGGATTGATGGTTTTTTTCCTTCTTTCACATGGAGATAATTATCATCAACCCCACTCCAAAACAACCCACCTCTCTTCTTCTACTTCTACATATATGAGGGCCTGTACTATACTGTATGACAGATAGAGAGAGATGAGAGATCTAGGGGAGCTCAACGAAGCTTGCCTCTTTTTAACTTTTTCCTTCAGAAAAGAAAATTCATTGTGTTTCGTCCTTGCAGTAAAAGATAATGGATTAGTTAAATATTTTTATTTTTACCTTTCAATTTTTTTTAATAATACACTTTAATTAAAACTAAACTTAATTTAGATTCAAATCTCCACTCTTAATTTCTTACTCTCTTTTAATTTTTTAATTATTATTATAAATGTACTAGAACCGTAAGAAAAATATGTAAAATAGACTGATCTTATTTCATATTTTATAAAATAAAATTAGTAATTATGAATTTTCTTCAACTTACACATATACATTCTGCTATTCTCTACAGTTCCCTGTCATAAATTTGGGTTTGAAAAAAAAAGGTACACAAAGAGCAACTTGAGTTATATACGAAACTCTTTTTTTCCATCAGCATAGTGTTAAAATTGGAATTAAAAAAATATTTAGTCTTACTTTAATCTCCAATTCTCCTAATTACCTGAGTTAAGGTTCAATTTATGCCATGACGCGATGGATAATATATACTTAACATTATTTCGAATGAAAAATCCTCTCTTCTTGGTTTATACATCAATGAAAAAAATTATAATTAATAATGTTTGGCTTATTTTGATAAATAAATAAAATATATGTTTCTTTTACCAAAGTTCTCATTCTGCCTTTACATTTAATACACATACATACATAAAAATTATGAAATTTTAGATTTCTTTATATAGTTATTAAACAAAAAAAAGTACATTTAAGTTTCGTTTATTTCATAAAAAATAATTTATATGTGAAAAATATTTTTTTAAAAATTATTTTTCATGAAAATATTTTTTATTATTTGATCGTAATTTAAATTAATGACATATATTTATACTATATATGTATAAGTGTTTACACATTTTAATAAAATTATCAAAGTCTATAAAATAAAAAATAATTTTCTCTTTTAAAAAGATAAAGTTTAATTTCCTTAAAAATGATTTAATTTTCCCTTCAACTAAAAAAATATTTTTTATTAACTTAATTTTTTGAGTGCCCTAAATGCTAAAAAATATAAAAAAATATTTGAGCCTTAATCTTTAGATTGAATCAAGTTGTGATAAAGGAATATTAAATAATGTAATTGCTTCCCCCACAATATATGGTTTATACTTTGTAGTATGAAATTTTTATGTGTATAAATATGGTTTATGCTTTTTTATGTTAATTCTTATATTTTGATATAAATATATAATAATTTTATTATTAATTGAATATATTAATGACTTATATTTTTTTTTAGTTTTTAATTAATTTTGATTCAATAAATATATTATTTTTTACTTTTCTCTATTTCATATTACTTTATTGAAAACCTTCTATTTCATTGTCAAAGAAAGTATGCATCTTCTTGCGTTTCTTCAGTCCCAGGCTCGTTTGTTTCACATTCACTTACTTTTAAACTGTTTGGGATGCTTAGAAAAATAATTAATTAATATAAATATTTTTTATTAAAAAAATTAAATCATTTCTAACGAAATATTTTCTTTAACACAATATATCCATTAATTTATCAGCCAGCTGAACACCTTTAGTCATCAACAGGTAATGATGACAACAATTTATAATTAATTTTATATATGTTTTATATTTAATAATAAAATAATAAAAATAAAAATTTTTAAATCTATGTTTTTTTTATTTATGTATATCGTATTCCTCACGTTCGAAACGTAGTATTCAAATAAAATTATTCCAACAAAAATAACCCTAAAATTTAAATCAAAATATTTTTATAGTATCATAAATTGAAAAAATAATTTTTTATTCCTCAAATATTATAAAATAATTTCTTTGTTTTTCAAACTTGCAACTAAAAATTTTTTTTCTCATATAATATTTTACTTAAAAAATATTTTTTATTAATAAATTATTTTTCTTAAAACAAATGAGCCTAAAAAGACTCATTAAATTCCTAAATTGGATAATTTGAAATATCTTAATGTTTTAATGTTAAAATGATTTTATTTAATTTAAGCATATTAAAATCAGATATGATTTTTTCTCACATTTGTGTTAGATTGTGAGCGTGCTAAGGATGTTATGATCCTAATTGTATTGTGTGAATGCATAAATCTGACTTTTAATTTGAATAATTAACAGAAAATAAAAGATCGAATTTTTCTTTAAATTTTTTAATTGATAATTTAAGTTTATATCTTGAATATATTAATTAATTCATATCCAAAATATAAAATTAATTAGATTGTGATGCCAACACTTACCTATCAATATTAAATTCTACCTATATATCAATTTGAGATTAATATGATTATATAAGTAATTCTCGTAATTATTTTTACTAAAAACTTCTTTTGTTTTGACAAATCAATTTATTATGATAATTAATCAAAAGATAATATTATAAAAACACTTAATTTTTATAATAAAATTATATAATTATTCTCATTATTTTATAATAAATATAAATTAGTTTATCCACAAAACATATCCATTATTAAAAATAGTGTTACGATTTTTCACTTTGTATATACCTATTATACATTCATTACTAGAGAATTGTTCGTACTAATACACTGTTTATCGATAATTTTAATTTATATTTTTTTAATTATAACATATAAAAATAATATAATGTCTTAAATTTTTATTAATTATTATATATTTTATTTTTACTATTTCTATCTCTCAATTTTTTTTAATAAAAATTTCATAATAAAAATAATTAATATATATATAATAAATATAAATATATAAATACATGTAATTAATATATGACAATATATTATAACTTATCTTATAATAATTACTATTTATTATAATATTCAGAATATAACTATTAAATAATTTATAATTTACTTGAGAAATTAATAATTTAATTATAATTTAAAATAATTAATTAATTAAAAATAAAAAATTTAATAAAAAAATCACGTAATAATATAATAAATAATACCATATATCAATACTATAAATAAAATCTAATGTATCGTCACTTAAGAATACCTTCCCATAGATATAGATTATGATTCAGTCATTCATCAAGTCAAAACGTAAATTTTACGCAAAATTAGTTCAATAATAAATTAAAAAAGCATTGATTGAAGCCTCATTTTCATACTTATGATAAACCTCGGCCATTAACCCCCTTAGCCGCCAGCTCCTTGAAATATACTTTTTTTTTTTCAGTGTATTGTGGTTTTTTTAATTAATTTTGCTCCCCTCCTGATTTAAAAATTTGGTTTATATAACTGTGTTATCATTTTTTTTTTCCAATTTGGTCAGCAGTTTTGAAAATTTTTTATGTGTGTCCCCTTTTTTCAATTTGATTTTTTTCCTCCTCTAATGAAAATGAAGCATTTTTTTATCATATTAGAATTATTTCATTAATTGTATTAATTTATATTATTATAAACCAAAAATAAAAATAAAATTAGCAACTATAATTTTTTAAATGTGAACTATTTCATATAGACAAATATTTTATATTTTATTCTTTTATTGGATTTATATTATATTATTTGATTTCTTTTATAATAATTATTAGTTGATGCTATTAGTTGAAAATATATTTCTCACCTTATAAATCAATGTTTGAATCCCCATTCTCCCATTTCCTATATAAAAAAAAAAAATTATCGTCTGATGAATGAAATATATAATTTTTTTTTATTTTAATAAATATTTATATATTCAAATTTAAATAATCTTAAAAATTTATTTAATTTTATCTCTTTAGAAAGCATAAAAGTCTTTAGAAAATCAATATTCTCATATTGAATATATTTGGGCACTAACTCAACCACTGATAAAAACATTTTTAGAATACTTTCAGGGTTGTTTTATGTACTAAAAATTTTAAGATGGAATTTAATTATAATTTTTAAAGAGTTACTTAATAAAAATAAAAAAGATTTAAAAAAAACTTATTATTTTGCTTTTTAATATATATTGAAGTGTTAAAATTAATATTTCCAATACGACTAATTTTAAGTTATTTTATATTTTTAAATTATACACACACTTAAATTTTAATATATTTGTGTCCTATATATATAATTTTAGAAATATGGTATTTTTTATATTATATATGTTATATATTTAACTAATATATATATATGATTAATCTAGTTAGTGAAAATGGAATTAAATTCTCCTTTTTTATGAATAATGATTTGCCATTGAAAAGCATTTCAAGATTATTTATTTTTATAATGAGTTTGATACAAGATTAAAAGAAATTAAGGGTTAAGTGCTACTTTTATAAATGTTAAGCTTTAAAAAGAGTACTTGTTAACCTAAAGCCCCAAGATTACATTTGATCCCTAAAATAAGAATAAGTATCAACATTAATTACTGCTTGTAAACGTAAACAAAGAATTAAAATTTGTAAACGTATGACTATAGAGAGCCAACAACGTATGCTGATGAGATCTATAGCCATTGATGATAAATTCTAAGGGTATGACCCTTATTCAGCAGTACATGCTCATTCTCTCCCAACGAGATGGGCTA